>NC_081826.1:15180151-15483181 GCF_030867095.1 Alligator mississippiensis
CTAAATGACTGCACAGTAACAATTTCACAGTCTGGCAAATGTGTAGATGTGCCCAAAGCGCAGTAACCTTTGCGACGCCTGGATAAATTTGCTATCTGCAAATGCAAGTAACAAATTTACTTGCCAGTAGGTACTGTGCAGTAGTGCATGAGTTGATGCCAAATTTGCTGCCATTCAGCCCTGCTACTAGACGGCCAGCCTGAGCTCAGCCCCAGGCCCCTAGGGGCCCCAGGTGATGGAGGAGCTCTGGTGTTGAGGAGGGAGGGGGAAGGCGGGGGTCTGTTGTTGGGGGCGGGGGGTCTGTTTGTTGTGAGGGTACTGAAGGGTTTTTCTGAGAACTGTCTGCACGAAGCATGGTGTTGGGGGTGGACAGTGGGTGGGGATCTGTGGATGGCTGTCCAGGTCGGCTATAGCTGGGAGCGCAGGAGGAAGTAGTTGGCCAGCACTTCTTGCACCCAGTGCCCTGACCCTTGCTGATGCGTGCATGGCTTGCCTGAGGCCTTGGAGGCAGGGGCCCACTGGGGCCAGCAGGGCCAGCACCATGGCCAGCAGGAGCCTGGGACACTGGTCCTTGCTGCCAGGGGCAGGGGCTGGAGCAGCTATGGTGTGGGGAGGCAAAGACTGTGGCAAGAGAGCCACTGTGTGCTGGCCCAGCCTTTGCATGCTGCTTCTGGACAGAAAGGTGGCTGGCCAGGCAGCAGGAAATGGGGCTGCCTTGAAAAGATGCCTGCCAGCTGCTGACAGGTGTGGCTGGAGCCCTGAGTTCCCCCTGGTGGTGGCAGGGGCCCATTGCAGGGCACAGGAAGTGGGAGCAGTTTGCTGCTAGGAGCAGCAACTCTGCTCCCATGTTCCTGAATGTGTAGATGCCTGGCCAAGAGCATTTCCTTGTGAATAGTTTACTCACAAGTAAACTGGTCCCGGATCAAGTGCATGTGTGCAAGTGCATGTATCATAGGGATTTAGGCATCTAAGTCAGGGCAGTGGATTTGGTAAGTACTTAAAGGGTAGGTGCTGCAACATGCAGCATTGTGGTGCTATGGCATTTTTGTCTATCTAGCCCAATAAGTATCAAATGTACCATCAGCTCCTGAAAAGATACATCTTATTGCTAAGTTATATGGCCATTCAGTTCTTCCTAGAATGACTTTTATTGTTATCAGATTCTCCACTATTATCACTGAAGTGGGACCCTGGGAAGGAAAACTTAATGGCTGTGACACAAACAGCTGCTCTCAGCTAGTGGCTCCTGCTGTAGGGTCTATAATTCGTGGTCATTTTACATTTTGCTCAGTGGTCACACTATGGAAAAACCTTTGTGTGGAAAACTAAACTAGTGAATTTGGAACTTTTTTTACCACTGACTTTGCAAATCAAAAAATAAAATTAAGAAATTGCCTTGTCTTTGCTAGTGCAATTTCATACGGCTTTTTGTCATCAGTAAAATTCGAGTTATGCTGGCAAAAACAAAACAAAACAAAACAAAAACCAATTAGGAGGGCTATAAAGAAGCTAAATAAGGACGACAAGAAAGATACAAGGATTAGCGGAGAAATTATGTGAGAAGGAATTGAGGGCGCAGAATTTATATAGCCTATTATAGGAAAGATTCAGGAGAGACATCATCACAGTTTGTCTATAGCTTCAGTTTAATAATAAAGATGAAGAAAGAGAATTCTTTGGTCTCAGCAGATGACAGGACAAGGATCAACCGTTTGAAACTAGGGATGGGACAGTTTAGGGTAGATGCAGAAATAGCTTTTAGCAACAAGAATTACTACAGGCAATGACTGAAACACCATCATTACAGTGATTCAAGAACAGATTCTAGTACGGATGATATACTGAAAAGCCTAAAGATCTGATGGTGTGTCTGTTAGTCTAGTCCTAGTGTTCTCAGCCAAAATTTCCCCTCTTGTCACAGCGTTTGGTTGTTTCCTTCCTCTTCAGACACAGCTGCATTTCAGTGGCGCTATATAATCACCATCCTGGTTTCCTTCTGCAAAGTAGCAGATATCAAGATCTTGTAGGCCAGCTTCCCAATGTGGAAACCATAAGGAGCAGAGCTGGAAAAGACCTTCCAGATCCTCCATCTCTGACAATGAGAGATTATCTTGTGTCACTGCCATAAACTTCAACCTGTGCAGCCAAGAGTGGACCTAAGATATGGAAAGAGGCACTTCTCTTAAAAGGGACATAACTCCAGCTATATGTAATAGGATTGTTACAAGCAGCCTCCAAGACTATCATGCTTTTTAAAGATGAAAATACAATTAGTTTTCATATTGAAATAACTTTGTGGTTAGAATTGCTTCTTTTGTTAATATATCATATGTTTGAACGGAAAGGAAAACTGCTGGAATGAAACTGCTGGCATATTGCAACGGATCCAAAACAGCATCTTTTCCATAATTCTTTTACAAATAAATGACATTTTTTCTGTGTGTTTTTTTCTAATTTGGAATGAAGCCAAATTTCAAAATCTCAAAGTTCTTTGTGAAATGAAACTTCTTGCCCTGCTTCCGCTTTAATAATCCTTTCTTCCTCCCATGTTTTGTCTGTCTTAGGGTAGGGATGATCTCACATTATTTGTATATATGGTGCCTGGCAATATGGGTCACTCAACTCTAGGCACTACCCTAAACAATGACAACATAAAGGGCTTGGCTTTCACAAGCAGCCTATAATTTTGCACCCACAAAAAATAGGCTGACAATTTCCATCTGCTATTAGCTGTGGGCACAAATGACAGCATTTTTGTGTCTAATAACCTGATCTGTTGTCACAGGCTTTCAGCTGAACTATACAGGCTCTAAATTGCTCCTCTGATTAATTGCAGGTGCAAAAATATTGGAGGCCCAGTGGAGCCCTTTTAGAAACATCCAGGTCCAAAGTATTTCACATACCCCAGAGCATTTATTATTATTAAATGAACTAGATACGGAAAAGCATGCTGTAGGCTGGAGGGCAATCTTATTGAGCAGCACTGCACTGAACAGGCTGCTTGCTGGTCGGCTGTCATGTTACTTCCTGTGAATGGGTAAAATGGGGCTGAGAAATGACACAGCACAGGAAAAAACAGAGGAGGCAAGATAAAAAGGAAAGTAGGGGTCCTCTTCAAGATAAAATGACAACTTTTTATACTTGAGCTAAACGACAAACTGTTACCCTGGAAGTTTTTGTGCCAGCTTGTGAATAGCTAAAGTTGATGTAATTCATAGATTCATAGATGTTAGGGGCTGGAAGGGACCTTGTAGATCATCAGGTCCAGCCCCCCCCCCCCCCCCCCCCCGCTCTAGGCAGGAAGACAACTGGGGTTAGGTGACCCCAGTGAGGTGATTGTCCAGTCTCCTCTTGAAAACCTCCAGGGTAGGTGACTGCACCACCTGTGGAGGGAGCTTATTCCATAGTCTGGACACCCTGATTGTGAAGGAGTTGTTTCTGGTATTAAGCCTGAAATGGCTTTCCAGGAGTTTATATCCATTGGTCCTGGTCTTCCCCAGGTGTGCCCTAGTGAACAGTTGTTCACTGAGCTCCTGATGCACTCCTCTGATATAGTGGTAAGCTGCTATCAAGTCCCCTCTCAACCATCTCTTCTTTAGGCTGAAGAGGCCCAGATCCCTCAGCCTTTCCTCATATGGCTTGTCTTGCAAGTCTCTGATCACACGGGTGGCTCTTTTCTGGACCCTCTCAAGTTTTTCCACATCCTTATTGAAGTGCAGCGCCCAGAACTGGACGTAGTACTCTAACTGCTGTCTCACAGTACAGTGGGAGTCTCACTTCCTTAGTTTTACACAAGATGCATTGGTTGGTGCATGCCAGCATGTTATTTGCCCTGCTGACCACCACATTGCACTGATGGCTCATATTCATGTGATGGTTAATCATTACCCATAGGTCCCTTTCAGCCATAGTGCAAGTCAAGCTGTCACCACCGAGCCTGTAGGTATGTTGAGAGTTGTTTGCCCCTAGATGGAGCACCTTACACTTTGAAGTGTTAAACTTCATCTGGTTCCGGTACGTCCAACTCTCCAGCCTGTCTAGGTCTTCCTGTATCTGCAACCTATCTTCTGAAGTGACCACACTGCCCCATAATTTGGTGTTGTCCATCGAACTTGGTCAGTGAGCTTTTCACTCCCCCATCCAAATCATTGATAAAGATGTTGAAAAGCACCGGTCCAAGCACAGACCCCTGAAGGACACCACTGGCCACTTCTCGCCAGGATGACACAAATCTGTTCATGAAAGCTCTCTGGGTCCTACCCTGTAGCCAGTTTCCCACCCACTGAACCATGGAGCAGCTGAGTCCACAATCTTCCAGTTTTCCTACAAGGATATCGTGAGATACTAGATTAAAAGCCTTTTGGAAGGCTAGGTATATAATGTCTACCACGTCTCCCGTGTCCAGGTGGCGAGAGACCTGTTCGTAGAAGGAGATGAGATTGGTAAGACAAGACCTACCTGCAACAAAGCCATGCTGGCTGTCATTCTGAATCTTATCTTTTGTGAGTGTATCGCACACAGATTCTTTAATGAGCTTTTCCAGGATTTGCCCTGGGATGGCGGTTAGGCTGACTGGCCTATAGTTGCCCAGGTCCTCCCTCTTCTCCTTCTTGAAGTTGGGCACAATATTGGCCCTCTTCCAATCCTCAGGGATCTCCCCTGTGTACCACGAATTCTGAAAGAGATTTGCCAGGGGTTCTGCAATGACCTCAGCCAGCTCCTTCAGCTCTCTCGGGTGAAGTCCATCTGGTCCTGCTGACTTATAAATGTCTAGCTTTCCTAGTTGGTATTGCACCCGCTCAGCATCCACAGTGGATCTCATTCCTGGCATGCCCCCTATGAGCCTTATCTCGCTTGTCTTTCCCCTTGTTCCGGTGAAATACCGAAGCAAAGTGGGCATTCAGGAGTTCAGTTTTGTCCTGAATGTTGGTTACCAGCTGTCCCGAGGTGTTGAGCGGGGGTCCCACATTTCCATTTGTTTCTCTTCTACCTAAAAAAGAACTTTTTATTATCCTTGACTCCCATGGCTAACTGAAACAAGTCGCCACCTTGTCTTTCCCAATCATTTCCCTACAAGTGCTGGCCACTAATGTATAGTCCTCCCTAGCTAATAGTTGAAGCTCAGCATGTGCAACAGGAACCTTCAGCAGAAGCCTCCAGAAAGTATGCACTTTTAACCCGCTGCCCTCCTTAGACAGCATGGGCATGTGTAGATGAGTAAGCATGTGTGGCAGGAATTGTATGAGTGAGTCCTGTGGTACTCAGGACTGAGTAACTGGGTTTAAGTGACCTGTCCAAATCGTGTCAGAATCGTGTCATACCCGACAGGGGGTGTGATGTGAACACTTCTGCTGTGGCCCCCAGCACACAAATGTCTGAAGTCATGCAGGAGCTTCCCCACCAGCATCCAGCTTCTTGATGCCACACCTGAGGAGACACAACTATGGATGTGGAAAGAGAGACTGAAGAAAATACATGCCAGTGAAAAAATGCACATTCCAGCAGCCGAGTCCTTACCACCAGGGCTGACAAAGGTGGCATCGGTGGTGATGCCTCAACCACCTTTGTACCAGAGTCAGATGTTCCAAGGACCTAATGAAGAAGTGGGGCTATAATGTTGGTTCAGTCACTTGTGAGGGTGGCAAAGAGCCTCAGATTATTCCACGCATGCTGCAATGTCTGCTGCTCAAAGGCACATGTAGGAGGAAAGATCTCACCAAGTACAAGTGGGCACAAGCATGTGTAACAAAGTGGTCAAATGTAGTGCTGAGACATGAGAAGAGGAAGAAGTGACAGGTGAATATATCAGATGAGAGTACAGATGATTGGAAAATTCATGATTGACAGTGATTGAGTGCCCTTTACCCAGGATTGACGGGTTGCTGAAAGTGATGTGATGGAAGCCAATAAAACTCGCAGTTTGGCACTGTTGAGGCTGCTCAAGTGTGGTTGTGCATGCGGTGATTGTGAGGGTGAGAGGCTGTTTGAAGCTGTCTGCATTTGAAAGAGTTGTGCCAGGTTGAGAGGCCGGTGTCTCACTCCCTGTCTCACTCCCTGTGGTGAGTGAGTGGCAGTATTGCTGTGTAGCCCAGTCTCTGGGCACCTTCCTGCCTCCCAGCCTATTGGATCTGCTGACCTCCTTGGATTGCCTGACTGGTTTGGACCTTGGATCGCCACAGTTTTGACATTCTGTTGCTCTGACCAGTTCTTCGTTAGGACGGTGGTGAAGCACTGGGACGGGTTGCCCAGAGAGGTGGTGCAATCTCCATCCTTGGAGGTTTTTAAGGCTCAGCTTGACAAAGCCCTGGCTGGGATGATCTAGTTGGGGCTGTCTTGCGTTGGGCAGAGAGTTGGACTAGGTGTGACCTCTTGAGATCCCTTCCAACCCTAATTTTCTATGACCCTATGATTTAAGTTGATTTCTGTTTATTCACCTGTTTGCTATTTGGTAAAGTATTACTGCATCCTTGTCATTGTATGTGGTACCTGTTTTGACCTAATTGTTATTATCACCTTTTCCCTTTTATTTTCATTTCTTGTTGTTCTTAATAAATTGACTTTGTTTCTTGAACCCTTAATTTTGTTTCCTTGTGTTAGGCAAGGCTTCCAGCCAGCAGTTTTTAACAGGCACCAGGGCTGCTGGTCAGCCTGATTCAACTTCAACCTTCCTGTCCACCGGTGGCAAAATTCATCTCCTAGTGGGTCCAAGTCTTAAAATTTGACTTGCTACAGAATTTCCTCAACTGGTGTCTGCAGCAGACTCATTAACATTATATGTGTGCCAACTGCTGGAGGCAAACGAATGATGCTCTCTTAGGGTAGGCCGCATTTATCTGAGTGATTGTGTTGGGAGTTTTAAATGCTCATTTGAAAATCCTGGTTGCAACAGCTAAGATCATCTTTTTTGCATGCTCTGCTTTTTCCTGCCTGATCGTTCCTGTGGGGCTGCTGTCCTGAAAGTTTTATTTTCACCACTCCCTCATGGAGGCCTCACTTTAGTTCCATCTAGTTATTTTCCTGAAGATATAATGTAGGTCAGTCAGGGCAGAACTCTTAATGGTGTATGGAAAGCATAACACCATGGACTGAAAACTAAAAAGACCACAAAGTCCTAATTAATGGAAGGTAGGTCTTTGGAGTCAGATCAGCTAAATGCTCTTTATTTCTGGTGGCTCTGGTATATGGCTCTGTCAAGTACTGCTGAGAAAAGTCTAGGCAGGTCTGTGGAAAAAGCAATTACAGAGGAATTTAGTGAGAGAGGCCAGGAAACTGAGGTGGCAATGGACACTTTTTTGTTAATTGAGAGGCACAAACATTACTGATTCAGAAAGAAAGAGACAGGGTTTGGGCTAGGAACAGACATTACACAAAGTGACATTACACATAAACTAGTTTAAGTGATCAGAAACTGGTTTAAACCTGTAACAGAACATAAGTTCAGTGCACAGAAACCAGTTTCAAAATGGCCGAAACTGGTTTGTGATAAATCTGGCTGAATGTAGTATATCAGACTTAACTGATCGAGCTCAAACTGGTTTATGCAACTTCTGTCCCAGACCCCTTCCTGGTTTAAGTTAACCCAGAGTCCTCCAGCATCCTGGCATACTCTGTGGGCTATGCTCTCTGCTCCAGCAGAGCAGGGATGGCCCCACTCCTCTGCTCCCCAGCTGGAGCAGGGACAGGCAGGGGCAGGGGCCTAGCCAGGTGCTGGCCCCAGAAGGAAGCAGGGAAGAGGTTCATTCCCTGTCTCCCTCCCCTGCCCCAGCAGCACGACTTGCATTTCTCCTCAGGCTGCTCACGCTTCAGGACACCATGACAGGGGCTGCAGCCCCCATCACAGTCACTCCCCCCTTGCCACTCCAGCCGTGGGGTGGGGCATGGCCAAAGCCCAGCCAGCATGGCCCATTAGGCAAGGGGCAAGGTGGGGGTTTATTCCCCCTCCCTCTGGCATCTGGCAGAGGAGGCAGGAGGGGGCTCATCCCGTGGCTCACCTTGTGCAGGGAGTGAGTGACAGAGGTGGCGGCTGGGGTGGGTAGACCCAGCTGTGTTCCCCCGGGAGCTGTGGAGGGGGGGGAATAATCCCCCTCCCTGCTCCCCATCTAAGAGGCCATCCAAGCCAGGCCCTGGCTAGGCCCCGTCCCTGCCGCTGGAGCGGTGAGTGGGTAGGGATCGTGACGGGGGCAGCACCCCGTCATGGTATTCTGGAGTGTGAGCCTCTTCCCAGAAGGGGGGCTGCATTACTGGGCAGAGAAAGCTGCTGTGGACTGTACAGGGAGAGTGACAGTGGCACTAGGGGAGCTTGGGGGACTATAGCCCCCTCCAAACCCCGGTGCTCTCTGACCCCTGCTTGTGGACTTCTGCCGGGAAGAGGCAGTTCACACTCCCCAGACACCAGGACAGGGGCTGTTGCCCTGTCAGGCAGGGAGGGGGGTTATTCCCCACCAGCATCTGATGGAGGGGGCAGAAGGGGCTTATCCTGTCACTTGCCCCATACAGGGAGTGAGTGACACCGGCAGTGATCGGAGTGGGCAGACCCTGCTGTGGTTTCCTGAGGGCAGAGGGTGGAATAACCCTCCTCCCTGCCCCCTCTGCCTCAGGGGACCATGCTGGCTGGCCTTTGGCCATGTCCCTACTGTGGCAGCAATGGGGGAGTGCCCGGCTTGGGTCCGTGGGACAGGGAGGGGGGAATTAAACCCCGTCCCTAGCCAGTTCACTCCAGGCTACTGCCTAGGCTGGCCATGCCCCTCAGCACAGCTTCCCTGCAGCCATGGGCTGCTCTAGCACCCCCGGGTCCTGGCCTGAGTGACTGAAGGTATGTGCCTGCATTTCCTCAGTCCAGAGGGAATGTCTGTACAGTTGCAAATTGGTTCAACCTAGGCAGGTTAGACTAACCTGAAAGGTTGAATCAATTCAGGCTCCAGCATTTTGAATGTCAGTCCCTAGCCCTGATGTGATATAATAAATCAGGAATAGTCCACGGGGCCAATGATCTCTACTACCTGAAGACACAAACTACTGCATTCCTCAGTTCTACTTTCAAGCTACCAGAGATTTGGAAAATAAAAAAAGGGGAAAAAAGCCTGTGACAGCAGGAATACTGTTTTTAATATTAAATGGAGCTGCTTGATTACACAAGAGAAAGCCATATGGTTGGGCTGCATTAGGTAGGCTACTTGTTGTCAATGTGTTGCAAATGTTAAACTTACACAGAGAATTATATAATTTTATGGAGATCAACAGTTTTTGCCAAGGACTGCCAAAACTTTGAACACAACAGGAAAGATGGGCAAGCAGCTTGGGTAGGAATTCATCTGCCTCATGGCATATGGTATCTGCCGATGTGGAAGTTCCTAAAAGATCCATCACTTAACTGTACCTGTCAAGCCATTCACTGAACAAGCTCGTTTCATGAAGGTGAAGAGCTCAAAGCATTTCTACCACTTAAAAAAAATTTCTTTGTTATTGTTTCACATGCTAATTTTTATATGAAGAGGAAATAACTTGCTGAATCAGAACGGAAAGTGGATTGTAGTCTGATTTGTAATCCCTTTGTTATAAATAAGAGATAAAGGCTTCCTCCATTTATTTTTTAATTCATCAGATATCATTACAATTGGTGCATTTGAACATGAAACTTCAGTGTAATTTTCTAAAAGGTTTCCCAAGCTGACAGAGACTATTTTAGGTGCAATTCCAAGTCTGTCAAATCTCCTGCAGTTTAAAATTGAGGGTAGCCTAGATAGATTTCAGCCACTAAAATGTTTGGTCTCGCAAAGAGCTATTCTGGGTTCCTTGTTGCTGTTAGTTTACATACTTCTGCTTGGATGACTCATTTCACAATCTAACTTGCATTTCCATTTTTACTCCAGCGCTCCTCATCCTTAGTTTTCAGCAGTCCTAATCAAGGAACAGCTTCATGTAGTCATGAAGACTTGGCTGTGAAAGAATTTCTTGCACCTAAATTTAACTAAGATGCAAGCATCTGCAGAGGGATGAGGAGACCAAGCAGGGCCAACAAATTGATCTAGAGGGGCTTGGTTTAAGTCCTGTAAGTTATTTAAGAAGCAATTTTGACTTGCTGGTTCAGCAATTCTTTACCAGGAGTTCTATTTTCCATTTCCTCTTCCCCCTTTGCACAGATTAGACGTGGTTATTTTGTCATGTGAGTGCTTGGTAGGTGTTTTGGTGATCTAAAAATACCAAAATATCATGGGCTAGAACCTCAGCTCCGGCAGAGGCAGGGGAGCAAAATGACAGAAACAGAAGGTGGCTATGTTTCTCCTTTTCTCCCCTTGATCCTAACCCCTCAAGCTTGTTCCCAGCTGGAAATGGCTTTCTTTTCCTGACAGTGCATCTTCTTCTGGGAGGGAATGGTTTCAAGCTAGTTCTGGGTCAGCTGCAGAGTTTCCCTGTGCTGGGTACATCCTTTAGGAGCCAAACAAGTTGGCTTTGAGGCTGGTTTGAACCACCAGACCATTGCAAAGCAGTCACAGTGGGGACTTTAAGGGCACTCCATAGAATATAGATAGAGGGAGCTGGAAAGAGTGTCAAGAGATCATGTTGTCCAACCCCCTGCCCAGAGGCAGAATCCAGACTATGGAGAGCATCCCTGACAGATGTTTTGAAACACAGCAGATGACAGCTAACAACAGGGAAGGGAAAAATAAAATCCATATTATTTCTCCACTGAGCTCTACCAGATGTTGGATGGGAAAAGAGATTTTATGGGAAGCTTGTTTCTGAAGATAGTTGCTATAGTATTGCTGTGTGGCTATGGCCTACCCCAGCAGCAGCCATGGCAAACATTAGCCAGGCAGGAAGGGCAGGTGCAGCTGGAGGTGACAGGAATAATTCTGCTATTCACAGCAATGTAAAGAAGGAGCGATGCTAACTGAAATCCTATGTAGGTGTGAAACCGTATAGCAGAACAGTCAGGCTCACTGATACACATGCTTGTGCAAAAATAAGAGCCAGCATTGTGGACAATAAGCAGGAAATCATGCAGGTAGAGCTGTATTGAAGGAGGAGCTACTTTGGGACTATACGGGTGGGAACAGCTAAAACCTTAATTTATAATGGCATGTTGCAAATACTGTAGTGGCTACTATTAGTCACAGGGATTAGGCCAGTGGTTCTCAACCTTATCAGACCTAAGGCAATTCTTTTTAGACTCAAGGCACATGTCAGAATATGCCAGCTTTTAGTTTTCACTCTTTTTCGACTATACAAAAATAAGTCTTTTTTTTTTTTCTGTGGCAAAAAACTCAGAAAGACCACATCAGGTCAGAATGTTTTAAACACTCTGGATTCCAATTTGAAATCTCTGGTTGTATCTTGTGAATCATATTTACAGACCTAACATTGTGTGGCACCCTATGGCACCCTAGCAAGGATTGCAGGAGAATCACTGCATATGGCAAGCACTGGCACATCATTGCTATGCAGGTTCTGGTCTGTGGTTTCAACAAAGTGTGCTTGGAAGTAGAAATTAAATCATAATACAAGAGTATCACAGAGCAATTGGAGGGGTGGCTGAGGTTTCTGAAGGGTCAAGAACTGCTGCGCCAAGGAATGGAAGTGAAGCCCTGAAAGATCTTGGACTATTTCCTATGAGAGCAGTGAATTTGGTGAGAGGTCTGGATGCAGCGATCTAGTGCTAAAGGGTTTTCACCAAAGAAACTTTACATTCAGTCAGATTCTGAACTGACATCTCGGGTATGCAGGAAACAGTGATGAGCAAGACATAGTGGAAGGAAGGAAAGAAGGAAGGAATGCTATATTTCAGCCTGTAAAGGGCAAAGCATTTGGTATGGATGCAGAGCAAGAAGAGGCATTGGTCCAACTGAAGGAAGAGCTTTCTGCTTCCCATTCAAGAGCTATTTAGGAGGTACACAAAGACTGAGTCTATACAGATATTTAGGGTCCACATTGGGTGTTGCCCTCTGTCAGCTTGAGGTATGTGAGCCATCTGTGCCTGGCAATAGCTTTCCCTTGAAAGCCGCAGCCCAACCATCACATTGTGATTCCTGTTCCTTGCGCTGAGCCCTTCCACCTATCATCCTGCAGACTACTTGTCTCTCCTTCTGGCTTTTGCTCTAATTATGATTTATAGAGACAGAAAGTAGGATGCAAAAGGGCTGCAAGTCAGGAGCAGCAGACTCAGGCCTTGATGTTCAGCAGAGTTTCTGGGGTCAGCCTGAAAGGCCACCAGAGGTTACAGTTAGGGCATTTCCTTGTAGCTGGCAGTTATGGGCTTGAGGACAGCTTTAAGTTTGATGCTCATGATTAGTGTGTACATAAGCTGAGAGGTCCAAAAGTGTAAGGCCCTGAAGCACTAATTTCAAGATGGGCTTTGAGGAACATCAGTCACTGGGATTACAGCTTTGAAGTTGAATTACTAGGCTACACGTTCTGAGCACAGAGACGTGGGGCATGGCATGAAGTAGGCGAGCATGGGTAAATACATCCTACAGGTATCCCTAAACCATGTGTCTATGGATCTATGAGGACCTATCCGGTGTTAAGAAATTCATGAGGAAAGCATGCTGATTCTGAATGGCACGGTTACCTTGGAGATTTGGAGATTCATGCATCAATCCTTCAGCATTAACTTTCACACACTAGGCAAAATAGAGGCATCTCCCAAGAGTTTGAAAATAAATCACATTATACAAGGAGAGCAAGTCTTGTACCAAAGAGAGGCTTCTAGCATAGTATTATGCTACATAAACTGCTTTCAAACTTATGGATATAAAGGAACCACTAAGAGAGTGCAGTAATGCTGCTGTATGTCCACCATGCAGCATGTGGCAGGGTATGGAGGAGACAAATGTATTCAGGTGGCTGCTCCCTGTCTACTGGAGTCTAGGAAAAAATGCTTCCAGGGACAGAGCTCACATATCCCTACCATCACTGTCAGAGCAATCGAAGTAAAATGCTGTAAGCATGCTGCAGCTTGTGCACAATCCTGGACCCTTGAATTTCCACTCCTACAGGAAGGGAAGGTCTTTTCACCCCTTTACAGATCTGCCCATAGAAATCATGGGGGCTGGTGAAGGGCGAGATCCTTGCCGTGCTTTTGCCTCTTCACACTGCACATAAAGTCAGAGTGGCACAGAAGGGCTCTAAAGCCCCATATTAGGTCATAGGAGGATTTGCTGCATAATATGTGCACTGCACAATACGGAGCATGTATTTTATGATACAGCCCACAACCTGTCCTCTGAGGATGCTTTCAGAAGCCCTGGAGCAGGGGCCAAGGCTGAGGATGGGAAGGGCATGTTTTGAGGATGGCAACAGCTTGCAGTGCTTCAGAGATCCTTGGAAGCGCCGTGGCTTGCATGACAGATCAGGAGCACTCCCACAATTGACAAGCTCCTAGGGCTGTCTAATTTCTACTGAGGTTGTCTCTGGTCACCTGAGCAGCCAAGGATTAGGGGCACAAAGGAAAATTAAAGCCAGCACATCCCCTCACTTCACTTCCTGGGATGTAGGCTCAGTGTTGTGTCCCTTAGAGGTGCAGCCCCAAGTCTCACTCCACTAAGCAAATTGTTGAAGGCCCTGAGCAAAGGAGAGGACACCAAGCCACACTGGCTCTTTGCAGGGCACATGCAGTGTTTTTCTGATACAGTACTGGCACATTGGGTGTTGTCTGCATGTAGGATCCATCACCCGCCTGCGGATAAACAGATACACAAATCTCCAAGGCTAGTGGAGGTATGTCAAGCACAGAACCCGGCGAGATACTCAGTATACAGGTCTGATCTGTATTTGAACATAAACATAATAGAGTTCTTGTATCACATGAAGATGATGAAGCGCTTTCTAGTCTCTTAGTAACCAAGAAGAATGTTAAACATATATATTAGGATTGAATATTTTAAATCACCAGGCCCATATAGTTCACATCTATGAGCTCTGTAAGAGCAAGCTGCTGATTTTTTAAAATAAAGCTAGGAAATCTAGATGACTGGAAGAGTCCTAATGCTACACCAGTATTCAAAAAAGACCAGTGAGATAACCTCAGTTGCTAGAGGTCAGTTAGTTTGACATCAGTCCTGGTCAAAACAATGGAAAATTTGAGACTTTATTAATTTAGATTCATAGACGTTAGATGTTAGGGCTGGAAGGGACCTCAAAGATCATCAAGTCCAGCCCCATTTAACAAAAAGTTAAAAGATAGAATATAGTTAATGCCAATTCTCATGGGTCTTTTTAAATGCCATGTTGCTATTTCTATTGCTAAAGTGCCTAGAAGTCCTAGACACAAGGATCCCCTCCGAGTCAAAAGTCCTAAAGGCCCATCAAGGTTAAAAAGCACATAATTTTCTATATAGATGGCTATTGACCCAGTAAGATTGCATTTTTCAAGGTCAGAGAAAAGGAGGCTGTAGTAATTAACATGGGAGATAGTAAGAACCTAGATGAGAACTTTAACTGAGTGGATAGAAAGGAAAAGCCGTATCTTAGCTATGTTGAACAGAAAGAATTTGCAATGCCTAGTCACTGCCTAAATGTGAAGTTCTAGAGGAGGATCCAAGACAAAGATGACAACCAGAGTACCATATATTTTGGCATACAATATGCCTCTCCCCCCCCCCCCCCCCCCCAATGGCTGCTAGAAATTTTAGTGCACGTTATAGATGAGAAATATGGCAAGGGCAGTTTCTGCTACTATCAGGCAAAAGTGAAAGTCAAATCTACACACCACTACAGGGAGCAGAACAAGGAGCAGGCTCAGCTCCCTGGCTGCTTCTACTCAGTTACTTAGTATAAGGAAAGACCTTTTTTCTTTCACCTGCCTTTCTATAACAAGTGTGCATTTTATTCTGGAACACGTTCAATAGGAGAAAATATGGTATGGACCTGAATGTTGGGCAGGATGACAGTGCTATTCGCAGAATTAAGGAACATAGGAGATGAAGAGATCAGATTTAGCCAAGTTAAGCCTGTGATGACTGCTAGACCATGAAGAGAAAATGGAAGAGACTGCCCAAGGTTTTAGTTTGAACTGAAAGACAGAGGCCTGTCTTGGAAAGGTAGGTCTTTGAACAGCATAGGGATGCGTCTGTGAACTACATTACCCAAAGGTAAGAGCTAGAAGGAGGAAAGAAGACAACCCAGGACAGAGCTCTGTGGAACCCCAAAGAAAGGTAAAAGGGAGGGTGAGAAAAATCTACTAAAGGACTGAAGGGATGATCTGGGAGATGGGACAGGCTTTCAAGAAGAGGAGAATGGTCAACTGCATGAAACGTGTTTGACAGGTCAAGGAAGATAGGGATGGAGTACAATTTCTGAGTTTTTGCTAGGGATGTCAGTGGGAGCATTGTCATTGTAGAGCAAGGAGTAAAAACCAATTTAGGGGGAGCATCTCTGATGAAGCTGGAAGTGAGGAGCTCCACACAGCAATTGCCTACTATGTGTTCAGTCAGTTTAGAGATAAAAGGAAGAAGGGAGATGGGGTGGTTTTTAGAGATTAATGTATACAGCTTATGGAAATCATAATTTCCATTATCTTATGAAACCAAATTAAATTCGATTGATAAAGATACTGGATAGATGCAGTAGATTTAGATGTTTGCAGAACACTTGATTTAGTCCTATGTGGCATTATGAATAAAATATTAGCACTATACAATCTCAAAAAGCACTAAACGTGAATTAAAAACTGGCTAACTGTTGATAGGTCTGACAAAGTAGTTGCTGGAGAATGTGCCTGGAAGTTATTAGGCTCAGTGCAGGGGTACCTGATCAGCCCGTGCGAATCAGCACCGTTTCATTTCTACTTCCATTTCGACGTTGTGATGGGACAGCGTTTCGTTTTGAGTTTCATTTCATTTTGACACTGCTGTTCCGTTCTGTTTCATTGAAATTGTTTCGCTGCTTCCACGCCGTTTTGGCATTTTGCCCATAGGCTATAATGGGGAAGCACAAAACTGCCTATAACTTTGTCATTTCATGCCTGATTCAGATAAAAATTGCAGGGATGGTAGCCCCTTCTGAGGCTATGCAGCCTGCAGGTTTTCAAGGAGATAAGTGCAGGGGTTTCTAGGAAACTGCACCTCAAGCTGCTGACAAGCAAAACTCATGACGTGTGACTTTGTGAGTGTGTTAAGGCGCGCCCTCACTGGCGCTGGGGCCTCTGCATGACATGGTAGTGTTCCTCAATGAGGCAGTTTCAACTGCCCTTATTTTGTTTTGACGCTGTTTCGAAGCCCTTTGCTTCATTTTGATTTCACTGTTTTGACCCCGCAATAAGTTGAAACAGCGTTGAAACAAAACGGCTGGTGAAATTTTGCACAGCACTAGTACCTGAGTGACACGTAAGGGCATGTGAAACAGAGAACAGCAATGGAGAATGGATCTAATGACCCATTTTGAATTTAAGCTCTCTTCATTTGTGCAACCTGGGGGTTGAGTTTTTGCCCTCCTTGGTCCTGTAACCTTAAGCTAAGGCTTGCTTAAATCATATTGGCATAAAAAGTGTCCTAGGACTAGACCCTTTCGCCACATAATTTTCTGGTTCGTAATGTTCATCCCTAGAGTAACCTGGACCACCCTAATATTAGGGAGCACAGGGTAGAAAGAGTCAATCTATATGGCAGAGGGACAGGGAAGTACAAAGAGTAAGCAAACCTCCATTTCCCTTCTAAGTCAGCTTTGCACTGTCTACACAATGCAAAGCAACCAGATAGAAGGTGAAGGCTTGAGCCCACTATCTCTAGGTTGTGTTTTGTAGATGAGTCAGTAAATGATTAGCATCCAGTGATACTCATAATGGAAATACTACATAAGACTGAGCTGATATAGGACTTGGTGTAATTTCTTCTGTTTGGACTCAGCACCAGATGACGTTGCAAAGACCTGAACCCTCAGAACATGGCTGTATCACATTTCTGGCTGCTTGGCAGTAGGCTACAATTTCAGTAAATGACTAACCTCCTCAACCCCCACAAGATGCTGTCTGCATCAATGATCATAATCATCTGAAAAGATTTTGTGTTGCAAATAAAGAAGGGTTATGGAAGTTGTGATGTTCTTGCTGTGAAGTGCCAGTGTGGTGGGCCAATAGCTTTACTATAGACTGACCTTGAACAAGCCTGTGCAAATTGCTGAGTGGGCTTGTGGGTTAGGTTTACTGTCTCACTGATGTGCTGTTCTTGTAAGCATTGAAACTTTGTAGAGAAAATCAGTGGTTCTACATAGAGCGGTTTCAATACTAGGATGATTCACTGAGTTGTTTCAACATGATGATTCACGGAGCCATTTCAACATCATGATTCACATTGTGTCCACTTCTGATTATTGCTTAAAAGCATGTAATCAGAGGATGCCTGATATAACCACAAGAAAGTGAAAAAGAGCCAAATTTCACAGCTCCTCCCAGATGAAAACCCAGGGTCCTCACAGCTCAGGTGTTTGCCATCAACATCAGTTTTTACTGACTTCATTGGAACTACCTACAATTGAGTATAGAGATAGATTTTAATGATTTGTAATGGCGAAAGTCCTTGCTCATGCATATATTCCCACTGATGATTATTATTTATATTATAATAATGCCTACATGCCATCATGGAGATCTTGACCCCATTGTGTTAAGCACAGTACAAAGATACCGGGACAGGCATTTCCTGAGCTGAAAGACTGCCCCCAACTTCTGTTAGTATAGGGCTTAGCAGAATGGATCCAGATCTAAGGCACTAGGCAGGAAGAGAAAAATCCAGATTGATCCCTTAGATGCCTGTTTTCTTCTAAAATTAGGTTAGGTGCCAGGATTCTCCATATATTCAATGTGGAAAGTTAGACACCTCCAGAGAGTGAATCATAGAGGCCAGGTGCTGAGCAGGAGGGTGCCTAGATTGAGCCAGCGGGAAACATTAGGCACAGGGGGGTCACTGAACTCCCGTTGTTCTCCAGAACTTACACGCCTGATTCAGGACTGAACATTCAGCTCCTCTGCTGTGGTCTCTTCTGAGGGGAGGCACCTGACAAGGGGTTTCGGTGCCCGGTGTCTTAGGGCTTTCTCCCAGGAAATGGGACTCCTGGGTTTAAGGTCCTTGTCAGCTTGAGGGGCTTCAAAAGCAGGGTCTGCCACTTCCCAGAACCATGCCCTACAAGTACATAGAATAGGTTGAGTGGTGAGGATGAGCCACTACACAGCCAAGCATACACGTCATAAAGTCATAGAAAATGAGGGTTGGAAGGGACCTTAGGAGGTCATCTAGTCCAGGGGTGGGCAAAATATGGCCCACAGATGGATCTGACCCACCAGGTGACTGGATCCAGCCTGCGGCTGCCCCTGCAACATTCTGCGTGGGGCCAAGCTCTGTCCACTCATGTGAGGGGAGACAAGGGGAGCAGAACAGCACCTGGCTGGTCTGGGCCACAGGTGCCAGTGAGAGTATGGCATGGGCTGCCCTGGCATAACTGGGCAGGACTCGGTCCCATGTGGAGCACCGTTTGGGCAGCACAGATTGTACTTCCCAGACTGTGCCCTCTGCCCTCTGTCCTTCCCCTCATCCATTGCATCCATCCCAGCTAAGGCTTTGTCTAACTGGGTCTTAAAAACCCCCAAGGATGGAGATTCCACAACCTTGCTAGGTAACCTGTTCCAGTGTTTTGCTTCCCTCCTCATGAGAGTTTTCCTTCATATCAAACCTAAACATCCCTTGCTGCAACTTGAGACTGTTGCTCTTTTTTCTGTCATCTGCCACCACTGAGAACAGTCCAGCTCCATCCTCTTTGTTACCACCCTTCATGTAGTTGAAGGCCACTAAAGTTCTGGTTCCAGAGAGAGAACAACCAAGAATGAGAGTAACTCTGGAGTGAGGAGTCCTGAGTTAAGGTCCCTGTTCGAGGGCTATTTCTGCTGTTTTATTCAGGAACAGAATGTCTTTAAAATCCATAAATGGTCATGACACCATGTACTGTTGGTGAGCTGTAGGCATGGTCAGAGCCCACCTACTGGGCTGTACCTCTCTGCTGACATAGGTGGAGTTCAGGCAATGAGCCAGTTTCCATCCTGCATTGCAATGGAGCTTAGGTAGGAGTTAGATTGGGGCGGGCAATTATTTTGGGCGGAGGGCCACTTACTGAGTTTTGGCAAGCCATTGAGGGCCGCATGATAGGCAGCCAGGGGCAGATAAATATTAATTTTCTAAATTTTTTAGGGGCCCCACGAGCTGGATAGGTGGGCCACATCTGGCCCCTGGGCTGCATGTTGCTCACCCCTGAGTTAGATGCTAGGTGCTCAGGCTGGAGCACTTCTGTGTATGTGTGCAAGCCTGTGCTTAGCTGCCCAAGGGTTGTTGCAGTCCAAAATGTAGAAGCAGGATGAACTGAGGAATCAACGTGGTTTTGAGGCCCCTTGGAGTGGGGTTATTTGGACTGCTTTTTGTGACTTAGTTGCCTAAATTCCACGTATATACCTTTTAGTTGCCCAGTTTACCAGCCTGGATTGGACCCAAAGGCTGGGTTTGTAAAGGTGCTAAAGATGCAGAGAGATACTCAATGGAATTTCCGCACATGCCTAAGCAAGTTAGTCACCAACCTCCAATTGCTTTCATTGGTGTCTCACCCTCAGGTGCTTTTGGAAAGCTGTTTAGATACCTCTTGGCATCTTTAGGTATCCAAATACCTTCATCGCTAACTCTAAATAGACAAAGGGCAGAAAGAGAAGCTGAATTGAAATGAAATGACTTATTCCAGGGCACACAGTAAGTCTGTGGAAAAGCTAACCGTAGAAGGTGCACACATGCCTCCTTCTCCTGCCCTCTAGACATGCCAACTTCTACTGATATGGTGTTGAAGGATGGCTTGTCTTTACTGCCACAGCAGTGAAGCGCTGATTCCTGATGCTCCTAAGCGCTTACATCATGCTTATGCTGATAGACTCTAACTTCTGCCCTTACATCAGGTATTAAATCGGCATGTAATACATAGCCTCCTTCAATACACTAGGTAACTCTTAGCCATGAACCCTGCCGTATTGATTGGCATGGCATTTCCACGGATTCACTTGTTTTCTTATATACTGGGAAAATCCATAAATGCTTTCACAGTAAGATTGTACAATCTCTCAAGAACAACCTTTAACTCTTTTTGAGAGTACTGGAAAATAAACCAAAACAAAACATACAAAAAGCCATAACGGCAACCCTTCTGCTAGATGCCAATCATTGCCATAAGGATCAGGTTTCATTCTCTTTAAGTAACTTTTCTAAACTCTGATCATGACTCCATCTCCCAACAAATATTCCTGTTTAGCTCTAGGAAGTTAAAATTAGATCTTGCTGGTCACCTTGGTAGGTGGTTCTTCCTTAGTCATAAATACTCAGAGCCCTTGGGAGCTTGAATTGCATGGACATTGTTATTTGAGGAAATGACAAAACAGTCATGTAAATTCAGTGTGTGTGTGTGTGTGTGTGTGTGTGGGTGTGCGCGCGTGATTCAAATCATTGGTTTGAGAGTTTGGCCAACCCCATACTTGCTTACTTGATGGTATGTTCCACGCAATTCTTATGCCTTTTATGAATATTATCTTTTTTAAAATAAATGTTTACAGTCAGACAAATTCCAAACATAGAAACAAACCCAGAAGGTTGACTTATGGGTAGGCAACCTTCTACTTTATGTAAATGTAACTGGGCAGAGCTGGCTTTTCTCTCTCTTCCCAATAGAAAGGACAGAATATTCCATCTGTCTAAGTCTTCTATCCATGGCTAAAAGTGGGAGATTAGCTTGGAAGTGCTGGTGTTCATAGGATCATAGGAAAATAGGGCTCAAAGGAACCTCACAAGAGCATCTAGTGCAGCCCCCTGCTCAAGGTAGGATCTTCTGTAATTAAACCTCCCAGCCCAGTGTCTGTCTAAGCTGCTCTTGAAAATTTCCAAGGATGGAGATTTCTCAACTCCTCTAGGTCACTTCTTCCAATGCTTGACAACTCTCATAGTCAGAAAGTACCTCCTTATCTCCAATCTAAATTTCCTCCGCTGCATCTTGTGGCCGTTGCTCCTAGTCCTGGTCCTAGTAGCCACAGAGAAAAGCCCATCTCCATCCTCTCTATAATTGCTCTTCCAATATATAAAGACTGTTAGCGTATCCACCCTCACTCTACTCTTCTTCAGATGAGTTCTTTCAGCTTTTCCTCATGAGTCATGCTTCCTAGGCCTGTAATCTGTGCTGAACTCTTTCTAATCTGTTCACATTCTTCTTGAAGTGTGGTGCCCAACACTGGACACAGGACACCAGGCGAAGCCTCACCAGCAACGAATAAAGCAGAAAAATCACTCCCCTTGATTTGCACATGACACTCCTGTTGATACAACCCAGTTTCTGTTGAGCTTTTTTGCAACAAGAGCACCTTGAGTTCATATTCACCTTATGGTCTACTGTAACCCCTATGTCCTTCTCTGCAGTACTGCAGCCTATCTACTCATTCCTGTCACAACCCAAAGTTGTGATTTGTTGTTTGTGTATGCTTCGGCAATGCTAAATTACGTTCCCGCCTAAATTACAGTTTCTTTGCATGGTGGAGTTCTCTGCTGTGAAGGAGAACCCCGGGTGCAAAAGGCTTTCCCGCCATTTTGTAGCTTCTTTGCAGGGTGCATTTCTTTGCTGCATACTAGTGATGCACGTTGCAAAGGGGTTCCCGCCATTTGTATTCAGATTCGAGCCATATTATTGGCCGGTTCTAAATGTAGGCACACGTGGCGGCTAGCTATTGGCTTGCTAGCCGTACAAAAGGCTTGGGTAGTTTCTGCCCAAGTCAGAGAGAGAGGAAAACTGGAGAGATACAGAACTTGCCAGGAGGAGGAGACTTTGCGCTGTGTGAAGATCTCTAAGCGATGTGGACCCTCGTGGACCCAACGCGCCTTTCTTAAGCAGGCAATAGAGGCTTAATAACCGAACGCACGGAGCTTTAACAACTCTGGAGGGGGGAACAAAAGAACGAACTGCCTCTAGCCTCTCCCTGTCGCCGAGCGCAATCCTAGATGTATCCCTTTCCTGTAAACCCAATTTTCGAACCCACAGAGTCTTAACAACTCTGGGGGACCAGGGAACCGAACCCAATTTTCGAACCCACGGAGCTTAAACAACTCCGGGGCCTGGGAACCGGATGGCCCATGGAGCTTTGACAACTCCATGGGAAAGAATTGCCGAACCCGCGGAGCCTAAACAACTCCATGGGAAAGAACTTGTCGTAATCCTCCAACGAGGATTTAAGCAGAGCTGCACCTGGAAAGTTGTCCAGCCTACACCACTACCATCTTTGGGTGTAAGTAAATAATCTTTTAATCAACCACTACGCATTTGTGACTAATTCTAGCTCGCCACCGGTTTTCTCCGACCCCGCGTGCCCGGGCTGCTGGCTACAGCCCACGTGCGCAAAGACGGGCCGCAGATCGCCCCCCCCCCCCCCCGACTCGCACTTGGCGGTGGGACCGGGGCCCGGCCCGCACAATTCCCTAGTCTGTATGTGTGTGTGCAAATATTCTATCCCACATGCAGGACTTTGCACTTGTCCTTGCTGAATTTCATCTGGCTGATCTTAGATTCTCTCTAGTCTATCCAGGTCATTCTGGATCCTAGACCTATGCTCTGGAGCACCTGCAACTCCATCCAACTTGGTGTCATTTGCAAATTTGCTAAGTGTGCATCCGATTCCATCATTCAAATCATTATTGAAAATGTGAAACAATAGTGGACCCAGGACAGACCTCTGGAGCGCTCCACTTGATATCTCTTCCCAACTAGATATTGAGCCATGGATGACTACTTGTTGAGCACAATGATTCAATCAGTTATGCATCCACCTATAAGTACTTTCATCTAGTCTGTATTTCCTGTGTTTCTCCTTAGGTACATGGATCATATGTCCTGCTTGTGCACTCAGGTCAAACTAATAGCCAGAATTCAGATCAGGAAGGAATTTTCCCTGACTCATAGCGGCAAGGACCACTGGATAGATTTATCTTTCCCAGTAGTATAGGTATAACAGGGAGCCTTGGGCTCCTGTTTCCTTAGGGAAGAAACAGCAGCAGTGAGAGTCTCCTGTGGGGAAGGCTGCTCGTTATGAGCTACAGAACAGGAGTTCCCTGGGGATTTATAGGCTCTGAGTGCCTATGGCAGTGCTGGCTGCTCTGAAATAGTCTAACAGGGTAGAGCCCTGCATAGGAGACAAGACACTGCGACAGCGCAGCACTAAGCTGCCCTAGAGTTAAGTCAGCAAGCCTAAGTAGAAAATACCTACAGGTAGCTGGAGAAACCACACGACCAGAAAGGGGCAGGGCCTATGGGGCATATAAGCCTAGGGCCTGATTCAAGGCTTCTAGTTTGGGTTGGGACTATCAGGGGTGAAAGAAGGTGCCAGACAGGCATGGTGAGGCTTGAGCCTTGCAGGGAGTGGGGCACAAGCTGCAATGTAATCCGAGAGGATGAGAACTAGGGCCAGGTGCCCAGAGACAGGGTCAGGGTCAGGGACTCAACACCCTAGAGGGGTGGAACCAGGACCAAACGCCCAGCACCTGAAAGAGGTGGAGATAGGGTTAGGGACCCAGCACCTGAGAGAGAGCAAAAGACACAGGGTCAGGGGCTCAATGCCCAAAAAGAACAGGACAAGAAGACATAGAGACTTGAGGAGGCATGAGACTGGACTTGGGCTGAGAGCCCACTGACATGATTGACTGGAAACACCTGCAAGGAGGGGTGTGGCTGTAGGGGGGGTTGGAGAGCTCCAGCGCAGGCTCTGGGTGGCTATAGCAAGAAGTGCTAGGCAGTGTTGAGGGGAAGGGGATGCTTTCCCCCATGCTGAGCAGCAGTTTCTGCCCAGCCAGTGCTGCTGCTGCTGCTGCTGCTGCTGCTGCTGTTTAGTGTGAGCAGGTGAGTCCAGAGCAGGCGTGGGGCACGCCAGGTCAGGGCTGTGGCACAGGTCCCCCCTGGTACCATGGGGCTGAGGTCAGAAGCAGCGGCAGATAGAAGAAGCTGCCACCATGTAGTCTGCATGGAAATGCAGTCCAGCTCTGGAGCTGCCCCAGCCCCACTGCATGCCCAGGGGATGGCAGGATGCACTGTGGCCAGACAATTCCTGGGCCAGGTGGGACTGAGGGACCCACCATGGGCCAGACAAAGCCCCACTGTGGGCCAGATCCAGCCCATGGGCCATATTTTTCCCAGCCTTGCTGTAAGGCAATGAGTGCCCTGAGGGCATTGATTGACCAGGTGGGCCCACTTAACACAAGGGCTAGACAGGGATCAGTGGGATCCAAGGGCTAGTTAGGGATCCAAGAAGGATATGCCAGCAGGCAGACCAAGGCTCACTCTAAGATCCTTGAGCAGCCTCTCTTTCCAAATTTAACCAAGTATATCAAGGCATGGTAGGTGGAAGAGGAGGGAGGGTACTCAAGAGCCAGAGCAGTTCAGGAGTCATGAGGCTACTGGAGGGCATCATGGCTGCCCCTGGGACTCAGTCCTGTTGCAGTAGGGCATGGTCTTTTTGTTACGATGGTGCGCCTGACAATTTCCTCCACTGAAGTGGCCAGGGGTTGATAGCACCCTTCCCCATAAGTGATGGGGGAAAACATTATTTGGGGGAGAAGGCTGAGCCCCACCTGGCCCCCTCCCCTCTCTCCTGCAGGGCTGTTGTGGGGCTGGTGTGCATTGGTGCTGTACGTGGCAGCGGAGAAGCACCTGCACACAGAGTGGTGCTGGGTATTGCGGGACGGTGGTGCCCTGGTGCTGCTGCTGTTGCCAGCTGCTATGAAATTTGGGGGGGATTAAGCCCCGCTAGCCCTGGCCTTCCACCACCTGTGCCCTTCCCCTTCTCTGTTACACTCTGTAGGGTTGTTCTGATCAGGTGGTTGTGCTGTGAGATGGGCCAAGGGCATGTTTTTATGGATCCTGTTGGACAGATGCTTGCCTGTGAATGGAAGAGACTGGTCCCACCCAGTCAAATGTTCCTATTACTTACCACCTCTTACCACGTTTCAAGCTGTACAGGGGACCTGAGATTTACTAGACTTGACTACCAACAGTCATGAACAGTTCCATAGCATCCATTTCAACATGGAAGTAGGCCCCTTAACTGCATTTGGTGAGAGCTTTGAATCAAACTGAAATCTCTGTTTACTTGCTTCAGTATGTCAAGACTTCAGGAAAATAAGTAGGACGATTGCGCTTCACTGCAGGAGGCTCAGAAGCACCCAAGCATAGCATCCACTCCCAATTTTCACATGGGTCAGAAGCAATCTTGATCAATCCACTAGAGAGAATTTGGAAGCTGGTCTGATGCCATTTTGGAAAAAAAAAACTTAGGAAGAGAAACTCTGTGCATAAGAAGTCTAACAAGTGAACCATAAATGTGGGATTCACTGAGTCATCTTTCTGGAAAGAACTGTGTGCAACAGCAGCAGCATCTCTCCTTATGTAAGATCAGTTTGGCTAGCAGCCAGACCAAGGAGAGATGCAGAAGAAAACTTAAAAGGGAAAAACCAGGGGCCAGGGGCAGGGTTGAGTCGCCAAGTGGGACCAGGGGTGTGGCTGGAAGTCGGTGGCACTGGCTCATTAGGTTGCCACGTGTTGCATTTTTTGGTAAGCCGACTACCCAGTTTCTTTACAGATGTATCCATATACTTGCATTTCACAAACCCAAGCAGAACTCAGGTCTTGTGACAAAAAAATGCATTTGAAAATACACATCAGAAGCCTAATCTCATCTCAGCATTATATGAGAAGAAATCTTTTCCTGGAAATTAAGTCCACAAACATAATAAACTGGCAATCTTATAGGTAGTGGGGGCTGCTGGTTCGGAAAGCACATGCGAGCATGGAGAAATCATACTCTTTTGAGTTCCATCTTTTTCCTATTTTGTGAAAGAGTAGCAGGGCAGGAGGATGCCGAGGCAATATTATAGCAGTCTTCCTGGGTGTTTTTTCCCTGTTCTTCCTTTCTTCTGTTCGTTGTGAGCGTTCTGTCTTTTCAGGACTTTTCACAGACGTAACACAGCATTCAACCTCAGAGCAATTTTATGTAAAATGCTGATAAGTACGTGTTTATACTTCCCAGTCAAATTTTAGCGCTAGTACTGTGCAGTTTTACAATAAACAAACATTTAATGTCCACAGGGAACATTGTACCTAGTATAAGAAGTGTAAACAGTATTTGAAAGACTGGAGCTGTCTTTAAAAAAGGATCCTATTATACAGTAAATCTACTGCTGTTCCTCATACAGACTTCCCCACCGTCTTCATATTATATATATGTTATAGCTATATGGATCATAGATTATATTATAGATATATACATACATATATATACATATTTTATATATATATATATATACACACACACATATTATATAAAATATAATATATAATATGTGTGTGTGTATATATATATATATAAAATATGTATATATGTATGTATATATCTATACTATAATCTATATATATATATATATATATATATATATATATATATATATATATATATATTTAATATAAGGTTTCAACATAGCATTTAAAAGCCTATTCTTTAGTGCATTCAGCCAAACACGTTCCTCTCCGCTGTTTGTTATGAGGTGGTCTCTCAATTATTTTAGAGTGACTACCACATGTCACCCAGACTCCTCAGAGCTTGGGAAGAAAGGCCATGCCTTAGTCTTTTCAAAACAATTCAGAGTCCAGTCAAAAAAAAAAGAAAGAAAAGAAAAATTGCAGGTCTCCCCAGCTAGCATCTTTCCTGCCTTTGGGTTAAGAAATGACTGGTCTCCTTTATTGCTGGTGGACCACAAGTCCATAGTATCCACAGCAGCACAGGTTAAGATCGACACATAAAACTTCAGTGCCCTGAGTTTCTATAAGACCTGATCTCTGAAGACCCCTAAGGCCAGCTATGTCATGTAAGACTATATAAGCCCCCAGGTCATTCTAGTCTTTCACCATTTTCTTGCTCACTCTGAGATAGAAACCCATGGTAATGCAGCTATATAATAGCTTACAGTAGATTCAGTGGGGTATCTAGCCTCCACTGGTGGTATTTGCTCAGCCCTCACACCTCTCTCCCACAAAACACACCATAGTTACCCTAATGGAAAGCTTCCCTATTAAGTAAAGGTGGAATAGCATTCACCTGTATCCAGGGTGATGCCCTCACAGCGGACACATTTTGGTCCAGCAATTGAGTCAACAGAGATGTCTTCTGATTTTAAATCCTCCTCCCCATGTTCTGATTGGCTCAGGTCTTGGAGATGTGACCTCCCTGGCAGCTTGTCCTGAAGAATAACTTCCTTTACAGCTCCAGAAACAGCTGCTGAATATGTGTAATGACTGCCACACCTTATTTTGTAGATATTTCTGGATCCTCCTCTCATATTTTATATACCCTGGACCCTCCCTGACTGCAGACACACGGTGTATTCCAGCTCAAGTCATATCCCTTCCTGAATACCTCTCTCCTTCCCTTTGGGCCAAAATGTGTAGTACAATGCATACAGGTTGCAAATGCTGTACAGCAGAGTGCTGTTGATACTGTGAGTCACGTCAGGTGGCAGAGCCTCCATCTCCTTTGAAAATGAACCCCACTGAAAAGGCATTAGACCGGGGTCAGCAACCCCTGGCATGTGTGCCAGAGCATGGGATGTGAAGCCATTTTACTCAGCATGGCCTGGGCTGCTTACAGCAGGTGGTGGGGAGGCTGCAAGCAGCTGCATCGGGATCTGTGGCAGGCAGCCAGAAAGCTGTAAGTCACTGCACTGGGGTCTACAGAGCCCTGGCCTGGCTCATTGCCGGTGGCGGGTACACACATGCTGTGGAGCAGATGGTGGGGAAAGGGCAGGGGCTGCACTGCCACAAGGATTATGACCCCTCACAGGTCCCTTGCCATCCACCCCTGGCACACCAGCATCTTACAAGTCAAGGGCACAGGGTTTTTTGACACTCTCCCCAAACATTGCTGAGCCCTGCATTACACTGTGTCCGGTGGAAAGACATGAATTTGTCTTCAGCCAGAAAAACCCACTTAGCTGGATTTTGAATCTCATAACATGCCAACGAGCCCCAGTCCTGGAACTCAATCATTTCACCAAGTCCAACGGAAAATACCAATTCCATTGAGTTAGGTAGAAATACACCCATCTAAATCCATACTGGGAGCACAGTTTGTTCCAATAACTTCATTAATAGGGTGATGGCCCAAAGTCAACCTGAGCTCCCTTTTTAATAAAGGACTTCAGCACATGCTTAACACTTGAATATCCTTGCTGAAAGTTATGTAGATGTATAAGCTCTTTGCTGATTCAGAGCCTAAATAGAGAGAAAACTCAAAGTATTAATGAAGTTATTGGGCCAAACTGTGTTCCCAGTATCAATTTGGACTGGTGTATTTCTACATAACCCAATGGAGTTAGTGATTTACTTTGGCATCATCTGAAACAAAGGTTTCTGTGCAAATACAAACCATTATCATTATTCTTGAGTTCTAGTTTGCATTTGTGGTCTTTTGGGAGGCACCACTGAAGGAAGAGTAGAAAGGTTAGGTGTCCTCATGGAGAGAGAGCCAGATCCACCAGGAGCACAATCATAGAGAGATAGGGCTGGAAGTGACCTCAAGAGGTCATCTAGTCCAACTCCCTGTTTAAGGAAAGATTATCTTTGCCTGACACATCCCAGATAAATATTTGACAAACCTGCAGTTAAAATCTTCCAATGGAAGAGAGTCAATGATCTCTGTAGGGTAGGGTTTGGCAACATATGGCCTGAGAGGTGGATCTAGCCCACAGAGCCAGTGGGCTTTGTCTGTGTCAGCAGTGGGGGGCTCTGGTAGTGGTCTGGTAGCAGGGGACCAGGTCCAGGAGACAAGGAGCTGCACCCACATTGCAGCAGGAGGAGTGGGGAGAAGTGGCAGTGGTGGCAGCAATTGGGAGGGAAGACCAGTCTACCTCCAAACTAAGCCAGGTTGTTCCAGCTCGTAGCTCTGAAAAGTTGCTGCCTGCTTCTCTATGTAACTTGCACTGGTGTTTAACTACCCTCATTGTGAGAAAGTTAGAGAAGTGGATCATTTAAAGGTTAATAAATGGAGAAGGAAATGGGCAGAACAGATGAGCCAGTTCAGCCTAGTTTGGAGTCACTTGGAGTCTTTGTTGGCATTTCATAACGGCCTCTGCTGATGCTTTGGTTGCGGCATTTAGCTTGTCTTAGAAAGACGCCAAGCAGAGCAAGGCTGTTGAGATCTCAGACCATCACAGGAAGGTTTTAACACTGACAGCCTTTTTCACCGAAATGTTTGGATTCAGTCAGAATCATTGTTTTTGATGCTGCAATTTACTCTCCTCAGTTTTTCCTTCTCACTTTCTCTCAAATTCCCCTGGGAGGGCTAAAGAAAAAATTCTGCTGTCAGCTATTTATTCTCGCTCAAATGACCTCAGTTATAACTGTAATGAGCCTGTTTTCCTCAGGGGAGGGTGGTATGCCATTCTGTTGCAGAGACAATATGTTCCAGGGGGCTTTAATGTGCTAGTGGTATAATAGCATGCCTCTTCAAGGCCATCAGACAGCTATAAGCTCTCTAGGGCTGGGAGATCCGTTTTCAGGGGCTGCTGTACAATATGAAGCTGAAGAGAGGAGTAAAGTTAGAGACTGCTATGGTGTGAGTGCTCTGCTAATGAAACAGCCCTGCTGGGTTTCAGTGGTTTGACACCAAGGTGATGGGCATGAGTTACAGGCATGCACTTTCAAACAAGTTGTTAAATTCTTGCTCATTAACACAGACGAACAGAGTAAAGAGGTATGGAGAGGTAGATAAACAGACAGAAAAACAGACAGGCACTTTTTTTTTCTTACTTCTTTAGAACATTATTATAAAAATATTAAAAGCAAAAAAGTAGGAAGTATACGTGGCCCCTCAAGGAGCTGGGCATGAAATCATTCATCAATCAATCAATCTTATATCATAAGCAGAAAATTGAAACTCCTTCCCCTCTCCCCCTTACACCCTTCACAGAATCACATTTTTTGGACTAGCTGGACATTTGCCACTGTACAGAGTGCCCCCGTGATGGCCTGGCATGACACAAATTCATCTATGTTCTTTTGTTTGGACTCCGAGGGGATACATCTCCAGTCCAGGAACTGGAAGAGTTGGGAGAGAGTCATCAGCCCCTGAGAACTGGTTCCTGCAGCTCTTTAGGGTTGCCACGTTGGCTTGGCCCGGCAAGAAACTGGCTAAGAAGATCACAGTCCCCTTAGCTGTTGTGTGGGATAGAGAAAATGCACACACTTTGGTAGAAGTCTAAGTCCAGTGTGCCAAAAAGGGTACTGAGGGTGGCAAAGAGGTCCTCTGCTGCTGTGCCAGGGTCAGTTAAGGAAGGCACAGAAGAGGATCTCTCAGAAGGGGCAGGCCACTAGTGCCATTGGGTCTGAGTAATGGACACAAGTGCTGTTGACCATGTAGCAGCCACCACTAGGGGTTGCCAGTCCTCTTGCAAATGGCCAGCATATACAGGGTGCACCAGGCTGGGTAGGTCTGTTCTGGCACTGCTGCCACTAGGTACTAACTCCGTGTTATGTCGGGGTAAGCAGCAAGGAGATGGGTGCGGTATACCCATATTGTCTGTGTGTGCAGCAGTTTTCTAGGCAGGGTCTCCCATCACTGCTCTCACTGGGCACAGGGAAGGATAGCAGTATACCTGGCTTTCCTCTCTCATTGCTGTCTACTGCTGGAGTGACAGGCAGCGATGAAAATAGTGTATCAGTGAGATGCTGTCAGAGAGGGCTTATCATGCATGGAGGAGGTCCTCCAGGGCATCAGCTGTGTCCACTGGGAAGACAACCTTCGCTTCTGCTAAGAGGCATGAAGCAAAGCGATGGCATGAAGTCCCAGTCCCAGCTAGACAGACAGAGAGAACAAACACAGAAACAAAATAGGGCTGTGGATTTAAAGCCCAGTTAGACAGTTGCAAAGAACCCTTGTAACAGAGAGACAGAGCTCACTGGTAAGGTAAGATATCATCGATAATCACTCATTGGGATTGTTGTTACATATTATGATTTCTACTGTGGTAGCACCTCGGGCACTCAGGCATTGCCCAGGACCCACGGTACCAGGCACTGTTCAAATGTATGAGACTCTCATTGTTTCAAGTCTCTTTAATATGTCATCCCTTCCCCTGGCTTTCATTATTACCACCTTTCCCTGCCATTCAAAATGCTGCTGGAAAGATCATTTTCTGTTTTCATCAGTTGCCCTTCTTTTAGTGTCCCTGCATGGCCCCCTCTTCTCCGCAGCGGGTAATAGTTAAGCAGCTGTCATGCTGAGACAACTGCTTATCACATTGACTCCAATTCATAGATTCATAGATGTTAGGGGCTGGAAGGGACCTTACAAGATCATCGGGTCTGGCCCCACTTCTTCCTTTGTGCCCTGGTGCCGCTATCTGGTTCTGCCCATGTGTTGTCTCTTGCCTTATACTTGTCTTATATTGGAAGAGGGACCATATTTTTGCTTTGTGCTTGTACAGCACCTAACGCAGTGATGGACAATGGCAACAAGACATCCCCCCCCCCCCCCCCCCCCCGTCTGTAACAAGCTTTCCTTTGATTTCCTATTTTAACTCCTGCATATTTAGAGCCCAGATCTGCGGAGGCTTAGGGATGGAAAGTGAGAATAGAGAAAGCAGTGAGAATACTCTTAGGGCATGTGCACACCATGAGGGCCGTGTGTTTTGGCTGGGCTGTTCCCAGCCATTCCTCTCTCAACCAGGAAGCGTGGCGATGAAGAAGCTCAGAAGCATCTTTCAGCATCCACTCATGAGTCCTTGGTCTCTGGTGAGCACAAGAAGGGTTTCTGTGGATGTCACTTGAACAGCTTCACTGACATATCTCTGGGTTCACAGCATGAATATGACGGAAATGCTTGGGCATGGCCTGACTGAGGCACATCACTGATTCAGCGTAGACATGACGGTACTGTAGTTACCGACTGCAGAGGAGATATGTGCAGCTGCAAAGGACCTGTCAGGGATGCAACTACAAACATCATTAACCCTGCCGTGGAAGTGGAGCAAGTGATCTCACATTTACTGCAGAGTAAGACCATCCTCATGGGTCGTAAGCAGGGAATAGCTGTATGTCCACCCCCAGCTTACCTTGTGGTAGCTAGTTTGTGTGCCTGTGCCCTTAGGCTTACACACCATGCCCCTGAAGGGGCTGAAAATGAGGCTTTTAAAGCTCAGCTGTCTCTGAGTTGCTTCTGAAGGCATCTTATGAAATACTTTCATACTAGGGCAGCATTACTGGGCGCACTTGCCTAACGGGAAAATGACCAAACCAATTTTACTCAAATGTAAAACAGAGGAATAGATAACCTTTGGTTTGCAGTCAAGCCCAAAATGTTCCTCCCAATAGCAAGGTTTTTGTTTCTGATTTTTTGTGTGGTTTGTGTGCTGTGTTTCTTAAGGCAATTGAGGTTAGGTCCAATTCTGATACCCAGATTTGCACTGGGCTGTATTCCATTACATTTAAGACATCTCTTTGTAGACCGAGTTGCTTTTAAGCCAGAGTAAGGTTATGGGAATCCAGTGCTATGAAAACTGGGCTGTAACCTTAACTGTGACTATTGCAGCACCCTGTCGAATCACCATGGCAACCTTGTACGTCATTCCAGAACGCGATTTGGCCATAGAGGCAGCTTCTCGCATAAGTTTTTTCTGTACATTTTAAGTCTCAGCTGAAGCTAAGTAGGTCAAATTATGCCCTGCATACATTCCACTGCTTAAGAGTTGAATTCAACTGAGGAGAAGAAGAGACAGAGAAGAAAAAGGAGCCACATACGACAGATGGCACTCATGTTTCTTAATACACACAGAGGCAATGTTTTTTTAATGTGCTGAGCTAACCAAGGGTGCAGACAGGTACCCAGTGATTTTTTTTTCAAAAGGGTTTTGGTATCTTATTCCCGATCAGAGATCTAGGATTTCTTGGCAATCCATCTAGGGTCCAGATCCTTAATGATACTAAGGCATCAACTCTCACAGGCATCAGCCTCTGTAGGCACTTAAACGGCTTTAACATTTGGCCCTTATATGCTATGCTGAGGGCTTTTAAAAAATCTAGGTAGAATAAGACCTGGATTAAAATGTACTGTGCATCAAGTGCTGACGGTGCATTTGCAGACATAGGTCCTGACATTGCAAACCCTTTTCTTTGACAGTGGCCGCATCTACATGAGATGCTTACAACTCAGTAGCTCATTACTATGGTGCGGTAGGTCATTAGTACTGTGCAGTAGCATCGCAGGGCACGATCTGTGATGCGACACTACTGCGCTGTAGTAACGAGTTACTGCGCAGTAGTAATGTGCAGTAATGTGAGTTACTCTGCAGTCATTTAGTACTTGCTTATGCAAGTACTAAACAGCTGCGCAGTAACAACTGCCCAGTCAGGCCAGTGAGTAGTACTATTCATGGTACCAATGTTTCCAGAATAACATCCAGAGGCCTGCTCCTGTCTCCTCTGAAGAGAAGTGGGAGCTTCCTATTGCTCTTTGGGACAGGAGTTTGCAGTGCTCGTCACAAGGAAGGTGTCGCCCAATGTAGACACAGCAAAAGATTCTGCCCCTGGGGGCTGGGGAGATGTATTTATGATGGTGCATGCGCATCTGGTGCCAAAGTGGGATTCACAAAACAAAGAGAGGCACCTAGGTTTCGTACTTTTTGAACGGGAAGAGTTAGGTGTCTAGCAGTGGGATTCTTGATGCTCAGTAAGCTGCAGAGGGGGTGTATCTGAAACCCCATCTCTCTCCAGGATCTTCGCACCTACCTACAGGTTTCTGCTTTTGCAAGACTGGAATTCCAGCCTGAAACTGGCACCTGACTGAGGGTCATCCCCATGGGTATAGGCAACCGGTTCGTCATCAGTGATGTTGGGGCTCTAGCTACCTTCAGACTAGTAGACAAATGGCTAGTGCGATTGCTGAAGAAATGGGAAGACTGGATTCAGTTTCTCTCTCAGCCTACATGGGTTCAGGCCCTCATTTGCCAGGGAGGACTCTAACCACCAGACTCTAGATAAAGCTGGGAGGGGAAAGGGCCACTCTGACTGTGCAGCCAAGAGTGCAAATCATGGGGCCGGAGGACAGCAAAATAGAGGAAGCCTGACAGTCACCTAGTGATGAGGACACTCCTCCAGGGGACAGGTGAGTCCTGGATGCTGGCCTTCTGCCTGGAGCTGCTTATTATTATGCTTTTTATTAGAGAGTCGTTGACTGAAGAGCATCAGAAGCAGAAGTGAAGTGCAAAGAAAGCTCCATTACTTATGCTGTCAGTAATAGGGGGGACGGTGTGATCAAAAACCCCTGGAGTCATTTTAGCTCAAACCCTGTGGTCAGAGAGACCCGGGGGGAACTTGCACCCACATGGATCCCCCGGTGTTCAAAAGACCCTCTCTGCAGATCTGATCATTGCCTCCTTGAGTGCTTACAGTACTGAGGAAAATGTCAGCGATGCAGCTGAACAATTCCAAGTCTGAAAGAATCTCTTATAGTTTGGCTTCCCACCAGACAAATTATGTAATTTATTATGATGACAAGTAATTGTCCAAATATTTATTTAAAGGGCAGTTTAAACTCTTTGATTTATATTCATGAGTAATTAAGCAGATAGGCTGTGCGCTCCACATATATTTCTCCTTGGCACTGTAGTTAATCTAAGCTTCAGTGCAGATCCTAAAGATGTCTTCCTTATCCCCTCTCTCCTCAACAAGCCCCTCATCCCCAGGGAATAACAATTATCTGATGTGTGACAGTGGATAGATAATTGGGACAGTGCAGTCTTATACTTCCTTATGGCATTTTGTTATCTCACCGAAGCAGGCGATGCAATGTATTTGTAACCAGAGGACCTGAATTCAGTTTGTCAGCTGGGGATAAATATGTAGCAATGACTATTTTTTGTGATGGTGATTAAGGATGTCTGCCTGTCAGCTTGTGTTTGTGCTGGCTGGTATGGCTGTCCAAGACCACTGATGACAAGTGTGTAGCATCTACTGTTGTGCATGCAGTTGCTGGACCTGAGGTCCTGTTTGGTAAGCAGTAAGCTCCAGTTTATTCACACACTGTATAGAAGGGGAAGAAGCCCTTTCTTCATGAATGCTCTGTCTTGGAAGAAATAAAATCTGTGCTCCCCACACCCAGGTTGGCATGTGTTGGCTAAGTCAACACTTGTAGCCATTGAGTCATGCTATCAGCACAAGAAACTAATCCCTCTAAGTCACCTGGACAGTTTTTCAGTGCTGAATGTGAAGGCAACATGCCTTCCTGCCCCCTACTGAGCTCAGCACACTCTGAGGCATGTGAGCTGATTATTCTTATCTCATTATGCTTAACACCAGCTGGTAAGACCCACGGACTTACAGAAGGCAGAAAGCAACTGTCAATGGAAATTGGAAGTGACATGAAAAGAAGAGATGTCACAAGTGTATGTGTGGCAATTTGGGTACCAACCTATGTATGCACTATAAGACAGTGGGCATCCCACCCACTCCGCTATTACTGTTTCCCAGAGGGCTAAGCCTTGAGCCAGCTGTGTGCAAACGGAGGGTGCATTTTGGATCAAACAGGAAAACAACTTTATCGCAGGATTCTTAGCGTTTCTTTCCAAGCCCATTGAAAGCCACAGGGAACCTTCAGTGAACTTAAAATAGGACTTTTAAAGACCAGTTACACTCTGAGATATGATTCCCTAAACATGGAGTTCAGCATTTCTGGCTTCCTTCAGCTTCTGGACTTTGTTTACAGAAGTTAAAGGGTAAAGACATTTCTTATAATTATCCTGAAAATCAAATAGTGTTCTTTGCAGCTCTCACCATTTATATCGCTCTAGCTAGCAAGAGCAGTCCAGAGCATCCTTTAGAAAGGAGGTGATATGGGAGAGGCCAGTAACAAATGCATGGATCGGAAGGACAGGATGATCATCTAAGTCTCTCTTCCTACGTGACTTAGGCTTGAGAATTTTACCCAGGGATCCTGCAGTGGAGGGAACGATCCTTTTTCAGAGGGAGGATCCTAGAGTCATATGGAAAATCCAGAGCTGATAGTTCAATCCCCTGTTGCCGTGCCAGGGTGCAGTGGGTGGCTAGAGAGAATGTACACTGATCTAAAGCAAATCAGTATTGCCAGACGACCTACAAAATGTTTCTGATGGGTTCTGGATGCAAGATTTATGTGTTCCTCCTCATCCAGTGGTTGCTGCCCATGGTGTGGGAAGAATGGAAAAGCAGAGACAATCAAGGGGGTAGCGGGAGTGGGGAGTAGGAGGAGTTATTCATGACTGAGGAATGCTTCAGCGAGCTCTGTTTGTGAGTCCCATTTGCACGCAGAAAACTCTGCTCAGCTGCCGGCTGATGGGGAAACCCTCCTCCCCCACAACAAAAAACCAAACTAGAGACAGAACATTTCAAATAAGAAGCTATTAGACCCTCAGTTTTGGCATCATGGGACCCTTGCTCTGCCAAATCCTACAGATGCTGATAACTGAATTTGCAGAAGTCATCTCCTTCCTTATGGTTCATATAAGGAATTGTACAGTCTTATATGGGGAAGGCAAATTCCTTCCTGACCACAGGTGTGGTCAGCATATACCCTGAAGCATGAGAACCGATTATTTTGAATTGTGAAAGACTGATTATTTTGAAATGTCTTGTTATGGCTCATGAAAAGTCACCCCTAAGGTTTGCTTACTTTGTAAACTGGATAGCTAGGTGATAATCCATTCAAAGACGGTTATGGGTTCATTGAGTGACTTGGAAAGAACAGTAAATTAGGGGGAAAAGTCTCAACAGCTACAGGAGGACTATCGGTTTTTTCCCCCCTGTTGAACAGTGCTAATAAATGTCAAAAGCAGTTCAGTGCAAAGAAATAAGTATGACTCCTGAAACCCAGAATTAAGAGGAATATTTTTGCAAATGATAGTGTCACAGATGGGCTAGGAAGGAGATTTGCAAATCATTGTAGACAAGTCCTCTGAGGCTTCAAGTCACTGTGCAGCTGCTGTGAAGTAGGTGACTAGAATGTGAGGCACCATGTCTAAAATGGCAACGTATCACTAGGAGAGATGATCCTTCCTTGGCCTATTTTACATTGCAGAGGTAGAGCCTTACCCAGGGCAGCATACTGTATTTTACTGCCTGTCCTAAATTCTCTCTCCTCTGAGGCAGTTACATTTTAATGTGAATCGCATTAAGTACCAGAAAAAAAGAGAGACAGTCGTTCCAGAAAATTATCGCACTCTGGGCAGCCAGAAAGCATGATTATTCTTGGAAACAGTTTTTTGAAAATAACAAAGAGCAGGCCAGGGTCAGTCCTAAGCACTGTGATTAGATAATATATGCTTCTGTGCATTTTTTGCATTGGACCCAATGGGAGTTGTGATTAAGTGCAGAGTTTAAGAATGAGCTCATGATTTCCTGGAGGATATTTCTTACTTCCGTTATTAGATTGGGCAGAGGGGTTCATTTTGATTACTTTTCAGCCAGGTTTTTTTGTCCCTTTGCTCAGATCCTGTGAAACATCCTTGCATGGCTCACTGCAAATCCACCTTGACACATTGGAGCCAACTCTCCTGAAGCTGTCACTGAACCTTAAAATGTCGCTGTTCCAAAATTATATGCTCTAAAAATAGAGGAAAAGCTTAAGAGGTTTTAAATTGACTTCGACAAGTTTAATTAATCATTGTGGTTTTACAAAGGAAGCAGCTCGCTCTTCTGTTGTAGCAGAGAAGGAGCTTGGATGCAGATCCATTCACACCGAGGGCTTGTCCAGAGATGTCAGCGGCCTGAGCAAGAACAATCTTCCCTCCATTTGGTCTCATGCTTTTCTGAAGACACATAGAGGAGGAGATTTTAACATATCCCATGTGATCTTTGTCCAGTGGGTCTCCAACATGATCCAATCCCATTGTAGTCAATGCAGAAATTGTCCCTGGGTTTATTGGGCTTTGGATCACCACAGAAGATCTTTGAAGAAATCTTTACACAAGGGGTCTGCTTGGAGTACACCATGGGTGACTGGTGCCTCCTGAGTCGGGGTGGGGGGGCACTTGCCCCCCCAGTGGCCAGTCAGCAACTGGGGTGGGGGGGTGTCCCCTCACAACCAATCATGCCAACTGGGGCAGGGGGTTCCCCTGTAGCCAATCGTGCTGATCCAATTGCACTTCCAGGTTGGCATGAATGGCTAGGGGGAAACTCTCTGCTCCCAGTTGTCACAATTGGCTGCCAGGATCGCTTCTCCTGGCACCCCCACTCCCCAGCCGGGGCTCTCAGGGGGAGCACCAGCACTCTTGCCTGCCCCCCCCCCCCCCCCCCCCCCGGCCCATTGCCCAAATTGGGAATGCTGCTGTCAGGGGGTTTCATAGTTTCATAGTAGTTTGGGGTCAGAAGGGACCTAAATAGATCTAGTCTGACCCCCTGCCACTGCCAGGAGCACACACTGGGATCACACAACCCAAGACAGGAGTTCATCCAGCCTTTTTTTGAATTTACCCAAGGTAGGAGTGAGGACCACTTCCCTAGGAAGTTGATTCCAGATCCAAGCCACCTTAACAGTGAAATAGTGCCTCCTAATCTCTAACCTGAACTTGTTCTCCAGCAGCTTCTGGCCACTGTTCCTCATCACCCCAGGTGCTGCTGGGGGGAATAGGACCCTTCCTATTTGCTGCTGATCTCCCCTAATGAGTTTGTAGGCACTCTCAGGGGGTACAAGTGCACCCCTGTGCACCCCTTATGTGTCGCCACTGGAGTACACTGTTCGAGTCTTAAAGCTAAACACGTGGAATAGTCTGCAGGAACAGAATTGTATGAATGATTAAGGCAAATAAATCTTATTAAGCGCAGTCTGATGCAGCTGCCAAATCCTGACACCCCAACAGGTCCTTGGCTGGTGTTTCTAAGCCAATAATTTATGGCAGACCTTATTGGACAACCAGTCAGCTTATCAATCATGTTGTGAGCGCCGGGCTCTGGATCCTATTTGACACAGCAGGGCAGTGACAGTCTCCCTTACTCCCCTGTAACTCTCATGGCCACCCTGACCTTTCTAGAGGTTACCTATGGAAGTGGTTCTCAGTCTTTTAGGATTCAAGGCCCCTCTTCGAAAATAGCAGGTCTTAGATTTCACTCATTTTTTTGACTATTATAGAAATAGCAGAGCAATTCTTATGTTGCAAAGAACTCAGTCAGACCATAGCAGGGAAATTTTTTTGACACTATGGAGTCCTATTTGAAATCTCTGTAAGTCATGTGTAGATGTTTGCATACCTAATGGTGCTAATATTGCACAGCACTCCCTAGTACCCTTAAAAGGATTTCAGGCGCTTCAGGGTGCTGCTGTACCGTGATTAAGAGTCACTGACCTAGAGGAATGCAGCATTCAATTCTGTCCATATTCATGGCAGTTCAGGAGGGACCATTACAATTTATCAATCACATCTAACTTAAATGAAATGATTGATGTGAAAATGGTCAGAAGTCCCCCTGAGGTTGCATAGATCATTAGACAAGTGTGGTTAAGGCAGTCTGTAAGAATGGTAGGAACCAGAGGGTAGGAAGCAGAGTTACCATGCTTTATGGTATGGGGGGACAGGGGAGGGCTGTGCACAGTTGGCCTAATTAGCCATGTAGACAAGGTCAGACTTACATGGGTAAGTTTCAAATTAAGTAAAGAGTTGAATGTTAATTAAAAGTGCCCAGTATTCAATAAAGATATTACACATACCAGTTTTGTTGCCAAGGGCAGACAAGGGAATGATATGACTAACATCACAACTAGTCAGCTTTGCCTCCTCATCTCCCCCCAGTTTGTACTCTTTTATAGCTGACTAGGACCTATTTGGCATGACTCTATAGTAAGGCTGTAGATCCAGATGTACAGGCCTTAACTGCTCATCCAGCACATCCCAAGAGACCCCAGAAATGCAGGTAAAACAGTCACTCAAAAGTTGGAACCATGTTTTGCCAAATTCCAGCACGTGGCTTAGGATTTATGGTCCCAAATTCAGCATTTGCCTAATGATCAGTTATATAAAAGTACAAACTACACATACTTAAATATTTTGCTGAATCAGGACCTACCAGATGGATATCAACATCTGCAATCCCCTCCAAAACAGAAATTCAAAACAATCTACTCCCAACTGTGCCATACAAGCAAAGCCCATTATGATCCATCTGGCCTCCATTACTGTAGCAAAGGGGGAATTTTATCATCTTACAACATATCTGAAAGGTAGGCAGAAGGCAGGGCACCTTAGAGACTAACTTGTTTAGCGAGGCATAAACTTTTGTAGGTGACAGTCTACTTCATCGGATGTTACTTGTGGTATAGGGATGTTCTATTCCCCCTGTTTTACAAAACTGAAGCACAGAGTGACCACACAGTAGACTATGTTCAATAGGAGGGATAGACAGTGCCATCACCATCAATATGCCTTCCTCCAACTAGCTTTCATTTGGTGCGCAGAACTCATCCTTGGAGATAGGGACATAGTTCTGACTCTTTAGGAAAGAAGGCAATTAATTCTGAGTTTCTCCTACTTCCTACCTGAGTGTGCTACACATAGAGATACTACACAACAGGAAGCAAGTGGCAGCACCACTCAGTCCACCTGCGTGTTGAAAGAAGGTGGCAGTTGCCAGGGCAAGTTGTGCAGGGCATGATCCGATTCAATAGACCACTGACAGGCATTTTCAAAGCCTGCTTGCTGGACAGAGCTCTGCTGGTGAGACCGGTGGAAGAACGCTGACCTTATGAATCTTGATGGGCCTCGCATGGAGATACTCATGACAGAGCTGAGCAGTAGAGCTGTGCAAAATGGCACCATTCTGTTTTGACCAATGTTTTGACGTTTCAATGGCACAGCATTAGATTTTGAATTTTGTTTCGATTTGAAACAGCTGTTCTGTTTTATTCCATCGAAACAGGGTCAAGACGGCAAAACTGTTTCGATGTTTAGCCCACAGGATATAATGGGCAAGGACAAAACAGCCTGTAACTTTGTCACTTCTGGCTTGATTTGAATGAAACTTGCAGGAAAGGTATCCCCTTCTGAGGGCATGAAGCCTGCCAAGGTTCAAGGAGTTAAGTCCAGGGGGTTTGGGAAACCTGCTCCCCAAAGTTTTGAAAGCAAAACTTGTGTCACATGTATGTGTTAAGCCACAGTGAGGTCAAAACTGCAGGCCTGGTAGCCCCTGTGGTGGCCACAAGGCCTGCCAAGTTTCAAGGAGATAGGTGCAGGGGCTTGGGGGAAACTATCTCAAGCTGTGGACTAGCAAAACTCGTGACATGGGTGACACTATGTGTGTTAAGGCATAGCAGGGTCTGAGCTGCAGGCCTGTTAGCCCCTGCTGAGACTACGAAGCCTGCTAGGCAAAACTTGTGTCATGGATGCTTGTGCAACTGTGTCTGTCTTGGGGCAGAAGCAGTTCCCAGCTCTGTATTGATTCTTTCTTCTCTTTAGTCTGTGGTTTCATAGGTGTTAATCCTTGCTCATTAACTTGTTATCCTAGCTAGCTACTGTGTTATGCAATCAATCATGATTCACTCAGGGACCAGCTCAATACATAGTAGTTTTGCCTGTTACCAGACGTCCTCAACAATTTGTGAGAAAATATAGAGGATTTCCTTGTATAATGTAACTCTCTGTGGGGTTCCAGGGTTACATTTATAAGATTTTGCACACTGCAAAGTTGGGCTGCAAACAACGTGCAATTGCATTAGGATGAACTAACACCTTCTTCCAATATGTACCAGGGTTTAGCCTAGGGCTCATTCTAATAGCTGAGTTGCAAACCCCTGAACAATAAGGTTTATAATGGAAATGGAGGCTGGCCCCTAACAACAGCAGCACCAGTGGTGCTACTATAGTGATGATGATAAACTGGAAGCTCGTCTCTGAGTTGCAGATTGAAGCAGGGTGGTAAGGCAGGTAATTTGTGGTGCTCAAGATAGACTTTACCCTAGGGTTAGCATGGAGGAAGCTGGTACTAAATGCTGAGGTTAGTGACATTTGCTACCTTGCAGATCAATCTTCCCCAAAGCATTCAATCACAATTAAGCACCAGTATCCTGGGCCAAACGCTTACTGGTCCTGGGTATATGCAGACAGTGCACTGAAACGCACTGTTTCTCTGGGTGCTGCTCTTAAAAGCTGTTTGCAAATTAAGCCTTACATGTCTCCCATTTGCAGTTATTGGTGATTACTAGGATGTTTTAAGATAGGACTTCTAAGGGGAGCAAGGCTGGTCTGTGGTGAAATGCAGAATGTATTCAAGGCCAGGTCGGATGAGTCACTGGCACAACCGATATGCTCTAAAATCATAGTTTTAGAGAAAAAAAAAATACAGCTGGACTATGACAACTGTCCCTTCAAGAGCCTGCTCTCAGTTACACCTGAGCAGCACCCCAGACTACTATAAATGCTCCAGGGCATCCCTTTCCCACAGCTCTGCTCCCTTCAAAGCTGTCATTTCAGGCACCAGCTCTGGAGCAGCTTTCAATGGGTCATTGTAGACTCTTTTGGGCAAGCAGGGCCTAGCAGCCAGGCCTGTAGTAGTTTCCACCCCCCGCCCCAAGACAGACACAGTTGCACAAGCACCCATGTCACAAGTTTTGCCGGTCAGCAGCTAGACATGCAGGGCCCAGAACCCAGACTCCCCCTGCACCCATCTCCTTGACAGCTGGCAGCTTCGTGGTCTCAGCAGGGGCTAGCAGGCCTGCAGCTGTCACCCCACTGCGCCTTAACACACAGTGTCACCCATGTCACGAGTTTTGCTTGTCTGCAGTTTGAGGTACAGTTTCCCCCAAACCCCTGCACCTATCTCCTTGAACCTTAGCAGGCTTTGTGGCCTCAGCAGGGGCCTTCAGTTTTTACCCCACTGTGGCTTAACACATACACGTGACATAAGTTTTGCTTTCAAAATTTGGGGGTGCAGGTTCCCCAAACCCCCTACACCTATCTCCTTAAACCTTGGCAGGCTTCATGCCCTCAGAAGGGGCTAACATTCCTGCAAGTTTCATTCAAATCAAGCCAGAACTGACAAAGTTACAGGCTGTTTTGTCCTTCCCCATTATAGCCTATGGGCGAAACATTGAAACAGCGTCAAAACAGCGAAACGTTTCAACTTGCCTCGTTTTGTTTCAAGGCTATTTTGACCATATCTATTCCATTTCGAATTTGCTGTTTCAACCTCAAAATGGGTTGAAACAGCGTTGAAACAAAACTGGTGGCAAAATTTCGCACAGCTCTACTTAGGAGCTGAGTGTTCGAGGTGCTTCTGGGCTTGCACAGGAACTGAACTGTAAGTGCCCAGGGAGCTTTAATGTTGAAAACCAAGGTTTCTATACGGACTTTTCAGGAGCTGAGTTTTGGACTAGTGCTCCTAAATTCCACCTTGTCCCGCTTTCAGTCCCTGAGTGAGGTTACATGGGAAATCTGTGTAGAGCTGGAACTTCCCTGGTCCTTGCAGTGCCACCCTACCTACTCCATCCTCCTCTTCAACAGAGCACGTGGTGAAATACTTCCATGGCTGAACTGTCATCCCCCAAAAAACTGAATTTCTAATGGAAATGCTGACAGCCCCTCCATTTTGATAGTGCTGCTGGGTGCCACTGTAATCAGTCAGTGTATATTCAGTGTATGGATAATAGATAATGTGAGATTTATAACAAAGCCATAACTCAATAAAGGGGGTTTCAGCTGATATAATGAACCACAGCAGCGAAGCCTGATTGATCGATGACACCATTAGGACACTGAGATGGAATTACAAGCCTGGTAATTTATCAGTCCCCTGTCTCATTATCTTTGTGATATTTGAAGAAGATTTACACGTTTTTCTGCATTGCCTTCTTCAGGCCTATGCCCTGTAAGTCGGGTGTCAGGGGAATGCTTTTAAATAAGGGAGTGGCTTGCGTTTGCTTCTGTCTCCCACTGTAGTCAGAGTTGCAGGCAGACAGTAAACTTCACTTTTCAATTATTTAAGATGCGGAGCACTGTGGAATTATTAAAATGTGTCGTTTTCTCTTCTGCTGCTCAACAGAGGAATGGAAAATTCCAATACAATAAGTGGTGAATTTGTTACAGCCCAGCATATTTATTGTACTAATTAAGGAGGAAGACAGACAATTCTTATTTTCCATGTCTGTGTAATTGGCTATTTTATTCTGTATTAATAAATGTCCAGTAATTCTTCTGAGAAGCAGAAGTTTTCAGGAGTTGCTTTTCAAACTAATTTGGTGATTATTGCCTCTCTACAATTTTTCCAGTGCACTGAAGGATGCTTGTGCTTTTATCAACTGAATAGGCATACAGAAGGTTTGATAAATTAATGAGGCATCTCTTTACTTCCTTGTCAATGGCAGATTTGAAGTTCAAGGGCTTCCCCCACCCTGCCCCAGACCAATGTAAAGTGAAAAGTCCAGTAGGCCCAAGTTCAGTCCCACATTGTGAGCACAGTGGGCGTGCTGTGATTCCAGCAAGGGTGCGATCCCCAAGCCCAGATAGACGGAAAAAGAAAAATGGAGCTGCTGCTTGTAATTCATGTTTAATAGAGCAGGGGCCAACCTTTTGGCAGGCAACCTCCCCGAGTGCTTGACCCTCTTCCTCTGAGTCACCTGCTGCTCTTTTTTCTGCTCCCTACTTTGCAGTCCCTGCCTAATCTGCTCCGAGCCCTGTGCTCCTGGCCTGATCTCTTTTTCTGCCTTCTGCTTTCTGCCCTATGTGCTGCTGCATTGCCTGTATCCTCTCTGATCTGCTACACCCATCCTACTAGTGGTACTTGTGCCACTGGCTGGCCACCCATGGGCTAGACCAGAGGTTCCCGAACTTTTTCTTATTACATACCCTCTTCCAGATTTACCAGCTGCCTGCATACCCCCACCAGCATACATTTTCTACTTTAACCCCTTAAATGCCAATTATTAGTATAATGATAATTAAATCCACCATTACACAATTTCTCCTGTGTACCCCCCAGGGGTGCCTTGTGCACCCCCAGGGGTATGTTTACCACAGTTTGGGAACCCCTGGCCTAGACAATATCATTAAGCTGATCCAGGGGTTTATAGGACCCTGTTACTGTAACACTTGTTCAGTCTTTCATCCTTAATCATTTAACGAGTGGTTTGTGGTCTTATTTACGGGACACTTTTGAAATCCTGCTCTGAATACATAATTATTAATTCCTAGCAGGGTACTTCTATGGTGCTCTCACCGCAGAACCCGAGTGCTTCACAAGTGTTAATGTATTTTGCCTTCACAAAGCACTTTGAGGTGAGGGGCTGGATTATCCCAATTATACTGCTGGGGAGGTGCAGAAGCACAGAGTGATTAAAGTTGAGAGCTCCCATTCATTTTGGATGCCCGTTTTGAACTGCCTAGGGCTCACTTTAATTGAAATATTGATTTAATTTGGTACTAGTGCATTTCATGTGTCCAAAACACGGGCCCACTGTAGCCATGAGTTACTGTTTGTTCTGTGAATCAGCCCCAGTCTTCCAAGAGGGCCACTCAGGAAACCACGCACAAGTAGTGACCACCTGTGAGCACCTTGGTCTAAGCAATTTGCCCAGTGTCACAACCCTGTTGTAGAGGCAGAGTCAAAATCTAGCTCATCTGAGCAGCATTCAATACCCTTAGCCATAGTTTCTCTCCTTGAAGCCCCTGCCTCTGCTTTCACACCTCCCACATCTGCAGCCATGGAGGAAGGAAAAGAGCTTCTTTTACTGGCCAACTTTAATTCATCCTCAGGCCACTGCCCATCCCAGGCACTGAGTGAGATAGGCGTTTGTGATTAAGTACCGTATCGTAATGCTGATCCATGAGGGAGATGAATTGAGGTTGGATTGGCATTTCTGAACTTTTAAGTGCCTGACATTGCTAGCTACCTGTTCTTTCGTGGAGTTTTAGTGTGTGAAAAAGACCCTCATTTGGGAAAGACTATTCAGTGTAGAGCAGATGGCACCCTGCAACCTGCTGGGATATGAGGATCTGCAGGGCAGGGGAACATGAAGAACCTTGCTCATGTAGAAAACACTTTTTTCATTGAATTTAAGGTTTAAGGCTGTTAAAGATAATTGGATGGTCTAACATTAAGCCGCAGACATAGCATCAAATTAGTCAGTCTTAGAATGGCAAAAAGATTCCTCTCCAGAGAAGTAACAAATGAGCTTAAGAGTTATTCTTTTTCCTTACATCCTTAATGCTTATGGCTCTCCAGTAATGAACCTCTTTATTCTTTATTGTTCCATGGTAGTACATCAAAGCCAAAACCAAGACCAGAGCCTCATTGTGCAAAGGGCTGTACTGACCTGTACTTAGAGACAGTCCCCGATTGAAAGATTTGATGCATAAATTAGCAACAGAGACAATGCAAACATGTCCACAGAATATTGAATGGGATATTGTTAGGGGGCAGCACCATGAAACATGTCCCACCCACTTACTCTTGCTCTGCATGCAACTCATGCCAAGAAAATGTATTCTAGACATCCTTGCGAGCATGCTCAAGACTGAGAGCTAGGAGCATTTTTGAGCGTGATCTGGGCATGCACCAGAAAGTGTCCATATAACCTCTATTCAGGAATTGCCATGTTCCTAGTGGAAGCAAGTGCACAGACTCTGTTTTCATGGTGGTGCTCTCTAACACTCTACAAAATGGGAAAGACATCTCAGGGTGTGAAGGGGAGGTGGACGCTCACATGAGAGGCCAGTATCTGACCTGGGAACAGAGGCCATATCAGAAGTTCTGTATCCTGTTCCCCTGACCATGCTTCCTGTTCTTGAGAAGTGCTACAGAGAGTTAATTGGTCTGTGCCTACAACTGCCTCCATGAACTCCTCAGAGCTGGCTGCACTTGTGAGACATTTTGAGTATTTTATGAGGCCAGAAGGGACTATTGTGATCATCTTGTCTGAGCTCTTTCCTAATATAGAGCCCAAAGGACTTTCTTGAATTACTTGACATAGGAACTACAGTGTATCTTTGAGATAAAACATCAAAGCCTGATTTAAGATTTGTCGCTGTTGGGGAAACCACCATGCCTCTCAGTAAGTTGTTCCAATGGTTAATTACCCCCAGCATTATAAATAGTGGCAGAATTGATTTCCCAAGGAAGAATGGAGGGTGGTATCATGAACACCTTCGGTCATGGGTTGCTTAATGAATTTCCAGCTTATGAATAGTCAAAGACGTCTCATGGAAGAAGCACCCCTCTCCATAAATTGGGTGCTACAGTTTCTTGGAGAGAACCTTATAATTGGCAGTTTCTTCCCTTCATAATGGAGCTCTACTTGTGACTATTCAGTGCTAGTCGAATACTTTTATCTGTACAGACATTAATAATCTTTAATAGAATCTTCTGGGGTTGTCATGCTTTGGTACCTTCTTTAAGTAGGGAGGTTTCCATTGGCAACCAAATGCAATCCAGTGTTTGACTTCTGCATGCAGATGAAATGACCACTCATCATTTATTAACAGCATCTGTTGTTATTATTTATTGTAGCTCTTATTCTTTCTTATCTTGCGACTCAGTTTTCTCTGCAGCTGGAAAAGTACGTCAGCTCTTTGTACCCGGCAATATTTTTAACATTTTATTTTCATTCAGACCAAGAGGAAGATAACAGTAATTCTTCCGCAATGTGTAATACTTTGCAAATACAATTCCTTCTTTGGGGAAGCTTACCAGTGAATCCTGTATAAAAGAATATGCCATTTTGGATAATAAAGCACGTATACAATCATATAATTTGTACTATAAAATTTGTAATAATAGATTACATTTCAGAGCTACTTAAAATGATATGGTCTACAGTGCAGATATGTTCAGGGAGGTTAGACCATGCACAGAGAATTACATGAAAAAAGATGCCAAAGAGACAGCCTGACTGAACAAACACAGATGAGAGTTAAACCTGTCTGGGAAATTTTCAGCAGAAAGCTGTTTTGCTGAAATTACAGTTTTTGATGAAATTTCATTAAAAATCCTGTCCTAAATAAAGCACTTAGAGCAGGGCGGGCATTATTTTAGCTGGAAGGCCACTTAATGAGTTTTGGCAAGCTGTTGAGAGTCACATGGGTAGCCCCTCCAAGACTGTTTTAGGCTGGACATAAGGAAAAACTTCTTAACTGTCCGAGCCCCCAAGGCCTGGAATAGGCTCCCTCCAAAGGTGGTGCAGGCACCTACTCTGGACTCCTTTAAGAAGTCTTCGGATGCTTATCTTGCTGGGATCCTTTGACCCTAGCTGACTTCATGCCTTGGGGTAGGGGCCTGGACTTAATGATCTCCTGAGGTCCCTTCCAGCCCTAATGTCTATGTAATCTATGACAGGAGCCCTGCCCCTGGTTTCCATCTTGGGACTGGAAATCTTGCCCCCAAACTCTGACTTTTGCCTTTGGATGTCCCTCCCCTCACCCCAGAAGTACTTCCTTTGGGAAGGTGATTTGCCATCTTGGAACTGGAAAAACCCCCACAAATTATATACTAAAAATCAAACATCCACAATAACATATTTTAATTTTATTTAAAAAAAAAAATTGTCTTGGTTTGTGTGTGTTTCCATCTTGTTTCCATCTTGTATACAGAGGTGATGGCATAATAGCTCAAAATGAAGTCTTACTCTTATATATTGTGGGTGGTGTGGAGGGGTATGGGATGGTATGGATGGGTGGCTTTGGGGTTTGTGCGGGTATGTGGGAATGTGCGTGTGGATGTGTGTGTATGTGGGAGTGGGGGCATGTGTGGATGTGGGTGGGTGGGTATGGGGGACTTGTGGGGGTGTTTGTAGGGTTGTGTGGGTGGGTGAGTATGGGGTTCGTGGGGTGCATGGAGGGGGGTGGTGTGTGTGGGGGGGTGTGAGTGTGTGGGGTGGGGTGTGTGCACATAGCAGTGAATGGGGCTCCCCCAGAAGCACACGGGTGCATGTAGGGGTGTATTTGGAGTTTGTAGTGGGGAGGGTGTGGGTGGGTGCGGTGTTTGTGGGGTATGTGATTGTGTGTGGGGGAGGGTGTGGATATGGGGCTTGTGGGTGGGGTGTGCATGTGAGCTCCCTGTGTGCACCCCCCTGAGCCAGTCAGCATCTGCCCCCACCCTGTAATAGTCTAGAACCCATGTGCCCTGAAGCACCTCCCTGCCACCGCCAGCAGTGCTCAGCCTCAGTCCCTCCCTATACCTGCTCTGGACTCACCCCAGTATGAGCAGATAAGTGGGGACCCATGCCACAGCCCCAACCCACCATGCCCCGCACCTACTCCAGACTCACCTGCTCATACTGAACAGTGGCAGCAGCAGCACTGGCCAGGCAGAAACTGTTGCTCAGCATGGGGGAAAAGCAGCTCCCCCTCTCGCCCAGTGCTTCCTGTTGCAGCTGGACTCTGTGCTGCGGTGTCCTGTGGTTCCACTACTGTCACTGCCACCTCTGGGCTTCCCCATAGGGCAGCAGTGGCAGTGCAGAGCAGCCAGAGAGCACTCCAGCGTGGGCTCTGAGCAGCTGTAGCAAGAAGTTGCCGGGCAGCAGCAAAGGCCAGGGGCTGCTTTTCCCCAATACTGCGCAACAGTTTTTGCCAGGCTGGTGCTGCTGCTGTTTAGCGTGAGCAGGTGAGTCTGGACCAGGTGCATGGCACTCTGAGTTGGGGCTGTGGAGCAGGTCCCCACCAGTACCGCAGAGCTGGGGCCAGCTGTGGTAGCAGATGGAAGAAGCTGCTGTTGCCTGGTCTGTCTAGAAAGGCAATCCAGCTGCGGAGCCACCCCAGCTCCTCTGTGTGGACAGGGGGCAGTGTGCCCACTGTCCAGCCAAGGATGTGCCATGGCTGGACAGTGCCTGGGCCAGATGGGACCAAGGGACCTTCTACAGGCCGGACAAAGCCCCTCCATGTGCTAGATCTGGCCCGTGGGCCATATTTTGCCCGCCCCTGATTTCAATATTTTTGAATGCTCTGTCCTGACATTTTTTGTGGTGGGGAAAGTTACTGGAATGGGAAAGAGAAAGGGTATTGTGAAAAACAACGAAGTAAGATAAGAAGGTATACTATTCAGGTTGTGGTGCCTGTTTTTCCCAGTAAACTTAGGTTTGTCTCTGTACATCCATTTGGAGACGGACTCAGTACAGAAGCTGCTGGAAAAAACTTATTTGGAAAAAAAAGCTTGAGAAATGATTCTGCCTGCAACTAAAAGGTTAAGAGAATGACTCTAAAAGGTTAAAGAATATTTATTTTGTTTCTCTCTCTATGCAGAGGGTTTAATAACCCACCTTGTTTTTACGGGTACATCATGGGATTTACAACATAGGCCTGGAATGCAGATTATTGCAAGACAGTGGGACCTATACTTGAATTCAGTGGGAGCTGTGGGTGATCAGCATCTCTGAAAAGTAGGCCATAAATTTTAAGTGGGTTTATGCAAAAAGTATTTAAGTATTAAGTATATTATTCTGTTTCCTCTTTTGAAAGATTTAAATAACTCATAACGTTGTGATAGCCTTTTGCCCCCACTCAAATGAGGATGGATAGAATAATACTACTAGAAAAACAGGCTTAAATCTATAGTTCTTTTTTTCTTGCATTATTATCCTGCTAAAGATGGATTTACCATTTCTCCTTATCTGTAAACCAGGTAGCAATAATTTGGCTATGTAGAATGATAAATATTCAGTACAAATTCAGTAAAATATTTAGTACAATATTCAGTACAAATATCAAAAACAGGTGCCTGGTTGATTTTAATTTCAATTCCCTGGTTTAGTAAAACTGGCTGCGTTTACACAAGCGGTGGACTGTGCAGTTCTTACTATGCAACTATTTTCTATTCCTGCAAGACACATAGGGATGAGAGCCTGGCTATACTGCAGTCAATAACTAAGCTTCTACTGGAGAAAGATTTACAGCAGTAATTTGGGTTCTAAAGAGAATTAGTTTAAAGGGGCATGAGAAATAGTCTCCATGGATTTTTTCGCCCTCAACAGGAAATGGAGCTCTCAGAATAACAAAAATTTTCATGGAAAGTATCTGCTTTTCTTTAAAAAAATGTGTGGATATTGACTGTTCCAGCAGGGTGGTGCCTGGAGAAAAAGCTTTTCCCTGAGAGGGCACATTGACCCTGATCTAGGGGTCTGGACGCTGCATCGCCACTGGAATGTAAAGGCTGCAGGTTAATAATTCGGGTGACTATAAGAGGGACTGATATGAACTAACTGGTTAAGACACTGAGACGGGAGTTGATTTGAGTTGATTCTGGCATTGGACTTTCTACTTTTTTTCCCCGTGAAAATCTCTCGGTAGAAGCTGATAGGCCCAAGCAGTAGGGCAAATTGATTTGAGCTTTTGACTTTTACTGAACTGATTGAAATTAAGTGACATGGGCATCACTGAGGGATCAACACAAGTTGTTTGCTGCCCTGGCCTATCTGAATCACAGACTGGAGGAGGGGCATGGGGCTGAGAAGTTACAGCCATAAGAAGTGGCCAACAGCCCACCAGCCTTAGTAAAATCAAGGCTCAGAAAATCACCATCCACTGGGATGTGGCAAGGGTGGGGCATAAGGGGAGGAGGAGACCTACAAAGAAGATCTATCCAGGCAAGCAAAGAAGGTTATTACTCAGCTGTAACAGCCAGAACCAGAGGAATTAATAAGCAATAAATATGCGCTTCTTGGAGGCATTTGGTATTTTGCCTAAACAGGTAATATTAGTTAATATAAAGCTTTCATAGATTTCATAGACATTAGGGCTGGAAGGGACTTCGGAAGATCATCAAGTCCAGCCCCCCGCCTAAAGGGCAGGAAGTCAGCTGGGGTCATAGGATCCCAGCAAGATAAGCATCCAGTTTCATCTTGAAGGTGTTCAATGAAGGCGCTTGAACAACCTCCGGTGGCAGGCTGTTCCAGACCTTGGGGGCTCGGACAGTAAAGAAATTCTTGCTTATGTCCAGCCTGAAACGATCTTGTAGTAGTTTGTGACCATTCGACCTCGTCATCCCTTGGGGCGCTCTGGTGAACAAACGTTCCCCTAGATACTGGTGGTCACCCCTGATAAACTTGTAGGTGGCCATCAGATCACCCCTGAGCCTGCGCTTTCCCAGGCTAAAGAGCCCCAAGGCTCTCAGCCTGTCATCGTAGGGTCTGGTTCCCTGACCTCTGATCATGAGCGTGGCTCTTCTCTGGACTCTCTCAAGCTTCTCCACATCCTTTTTGAATTGTGGAGCCCAAAACTGGACGCAGTACTCCAGCTGCGGCCTCACTAAGGCCGAGTACAGGGGGAGAATGACGTCCCGGGATTTGCTTGAGAAGCATCTATGGATGCAAGCCAGCGTTTTGGTCGCTTTACTAGCCGCAGCATCGCATTGCAGGCTCATGTTCATCTTGTGGTCAATGATGACCCCCAAGTCTCTTTCTTCCATAGTGCTAACCAACATAGCACTGCCGAGCCTATAAGGATGCTGCGGGTTTTTTTTCCCAAGGTGGAGAACCTTGCATTTATCGGCGTTGAACACCATCAGGTTCTCGTCCGCCCACTTGCTGAGCCTGTCCAGGTCAGCCTGGATCATCCGCCTGTCTTCTGGTGTGGATGCTTTGCCCCAAAGTTTGGTGTCATCGGCGAACTTGGCCAGTCCGCTTCTGACTCCAGTGTCCACATCATTAATGAAGATGTTGAACAGTATGGGTCCAAGGACAGAGCCCTGGGGGACCCCGCTGGTCACAGGACACCACGATGAGTGACTTCCATCAATTACTACCCTCTGGGTCCGACCCCGGAGCCAATTTTCCAGCCAGTGGATCGTGGAGGACCCAAGGCGACAATTGGCCAGTTTCTCCAAGAGATGATCATGGGACACCAGATCGAAGGCTTTTTTGAAGTCAAGATATATGACATCAATCTCTTCTCCCTTGTCCAGGTGATAGGTCACCTGGTCGTAGAAGGAAATGAGATTGGTCAAGCAAGACCTACCCGCAACAAACCCATGCTGGCTATCCCTTAAGATGTTGGCGTCAGCCAGTCCATTAAGGATGGCCTCCTTAATAAACTTTTCTAAGATCTTCCCCAGGATAGAAGTCAGGCTGATGGGCCTATAGTTAGCCGGATCCACTTTCCTCCCTTTCTTGAAGATAGGTACCACATTGGCCTTCTTCCAGTCTTCGGGCACTACACCAGAGCGCCAAGAGTTTTCAAAGATCCACGCTAGAGGCTGGGCTATGATGCTCACCAGCTCCTTGAGTACCCTGGGGTGAAGATTGTCAGGGCCGGCTGACTTGAAGGTATCCAGCTTCTCAAGATGTTCCTTCATGAAGTCAGCATTAATGGAGGGCAGGGGATCACCCTCACCCGGACTTCCCGGCCCAGTAGTGGGCATGGGCGTCCCATGGGGCTGATGAAAGACTGACGCAAAGTACCTATTTAATAGGTTGGCTTTTTCCTGGGCGTCAGTTGTCAGTTGCCCCATCTGGTTCAGCAGGGGTCCAATGTTGCCCCTGCTTTTCCTCCGGCTCCCCACATATCTGAAAAAGGACTTTTTATTGTCCTTGATGCTCAAAGCTAGCTGGAGTTCAGTTGCAGCCTTGGCTTTCCTGGTCTGCTCCCTACAGGACCGGACCAGTGCAGAATAATCCTCCTTGGAGGTGACTCCCATCCTCCATCCTTTGTAGGCCTTTCTTTTTAGCCTCAGGAGGTCTGCTAGGTCCCTGGAGAGCCAGGGGGGCTGCTGTGCCCTCTTGCTGCCTTTCCTCCAAGATGGAATAGACTTAGTTTGTGCATTGAGGATCGCTCCCTTGAGGAGCAACCACTCTTCTTGAACTCCCCTCTCCCTGTGGTCACAGTCCCTTAGGGCCTCACTGACAAGCCTCCTGAGCTTGTCAAAGTCGGCTTTCCTGAAGTCAAGGACTTGCGTGTTGCTGACTGATTTGCCAGCTTTTCGGCGGATGGTGAAGGCGATCAGCTCGTGGTTGCTGTCACCCAGCTTCCCATCGATCACTAGGTCGCCGACTAGGTCATCCCCAGTAGCCAGCACCAGGTCGAGCAGCGCTTTGCCTCTCGTTGGCCCATAGACTTCTTGAGTCAGGTAGAGGTCATCCACGCACGAGAGGAAGCTCTGCGACCGCTCAGGTTTTGCTGAGCGATCCTCCCATGAGATGTCTGGGTAATTGAAGTCACCCATGACAACCATGGTCCTGGAGCAAGCTGCCTCAGCCAGTTCCTGGGCAAACTCCTGGTCTAGCTCAGGACTTTGGGTGGGAGGTCTGTAATAGACTCCCACCATTGTGTCCTCTGTGCCGTGTTCCCCACGGATTTTAACCCAGAGGGTCTCCAGCCATCCACCCTGGTCGCCAATATCGGCTTGCAGGGATGCGTAGCTTTCCTTAACATAGAGAGCTACACCCCCGCCCCTTTTCTCTATACGATCCCTCCTGTACAGGGTATAGCCATCTATCCCCATGGTCCAGTCATGGGTGGAGTCCCTCCAGGTCTCTGTTATCCCTATGACATCGTAATTGTTTGCACTGAGCAGGAGGATGATCTCCTCCTGCTTATTCCCCAAGCTCCTGGCATTAGTATACAGGCAGGCAAGTGCCCCCTAGGGGGCTCCTTCCTTGCCCACAGATTTTACCAGGGCTGGGGCTGGGGTGGGCTCTGTTGAGTGCCATGATCCGCTGGCTTTGCAAGGATTGCTCAGCGGGCCAGCAGTGGCGGTAGTCCCCCCGTCCCCCAGCGGGCTTAGTTTAAAGCCCGGTGGAGCAGGTCAGCCAGTCTGGCTGAGAAGAGCCTCCTCCCTAGGGGAGAGAGGTGGAGACCATCTCTTCCCAGCAGCTCACTGCCTCTCTCACCAAAGAGCGGGCTGTGGTCATGAAAGCCAAAGCCTTCCTGATGACACCAGCGCCGCAGTCTTTGGTTGACCACATAGACCCTCCTGTCCCTTCTCAGCCCATAGCCTGAGACTGGGAGGATCGACGAGAACACCACCTGTGCCCCCAGACCCTTAAGCCCCGCTCCCAAATCCCTGTAGTGCCTCATGACCTGGCTGGGAGTGCTCCGAGCCGTGTCATTGGTGCCCACATGAATAAGGAGCATGGGATAGTGGTCTGTGGGTTTGAGGAGCTTGGGGATCCTCTCCGCAATGTCCCGGATGTGGGCCCCTGGGAAGCAGCAGACTTGCCGGGCTAAGGGGTCGGGGTGGGCTTGTAAGTTTGTAAACTGCAAATGTAACTTGTCTGTCATAAGTTTAACCAAAATGATAAATTAACTGTTCATGGAACTGACTGGGCCCCATAGGCAAAGCTGTAGCTGTAAGATTAGGAGACCTAATGTTTTTTTGCTCAGGGTTCAGCCTTGATGATAAAACTGGATCTAACTGCCTGGCACACCCAATACATTCCAGGAAAGCATGTCCCAAGAAAGCATATTCAAATGAAACCTAAAAGGGGTTGGAGTTTAGACGGATCAATGTCAATTTCAAACCTAAAGGTGCTGCATCATAACTTGCTTATTGGATAAACCCGAGTCTAGGTAGTAACCTTTTATGATAATTTTTAACACCTTTCAATCCCATAGGGTAACAGCTATAGGGTAACATTGTGAATGGCTCTAAGGCCAACAGATTAACATAAGACTAGATATAAAAAGCACGTGCATCAGGTAACCAGCAGGAAGGAGGGAACAGAATGGTCATTTCTGTTCCATGCTCGGACCCCAGACTCCTGGTGTGAGTGAGGATCGGATCTTGATCAAGGTAACCCTCTGACAGCGTTGATCGGGGACGCCTGACTTCACTGGAATCACTTGATGCATACCTGGCATTGAGGGACTATCGATAAGTTGCCAACCCATGTCTGTCTATCTGTTGTTTTGAACAGCCCAGTGGCTAATACCCTCGCAGTGCCCAGTTGGCCTGTGACAGATTGATCTATCTATATGTTGTTATTATCTGTTTTTATTATTTACTATTAGCTCTTTTATACTGCCTTTTCTGCTTATCGCATTTATCTTTCTGTTAACTGTTGCGTGTATGTAAGCTATAATAAATTAGCCTTTATTTCACTCCCAACTTTGCCTCCTCGATCCGAAACTGAATCAAACAGCCCAGTTGGCTTGTGATAAAATTAACACACTCACAGTGCCCAGCTGGCCTGTGACACTCAGCCTGCATACACCTCCCAATAAGTAAGCAGAAACATCAAATCATGGTGGGTTAGAGACAGGCATCACTGGCTGTGTATCTGCAGAACCTTCTAGAGCTCCCCACGGCTCACCCCAATAAGGTGCTGGACCATCAGGGACTGCACCTGCACTCGACACCTCTGCACAGGGATGTTTTCCTGGTGGTCAGGAATAGGCTCCTGTCTGCTGATGAGAAGGCAGCAGGTATGCTAGACCCTTTCTGATATACAAGTGCTTTGTCTCTGGTTCAGCTGGATGACCTAATAAGGTTTCTACATCTACTCTTATGACACAATGATTCTCAGATGCCAAAAATATAGAGAGAAAAAATATCTTGGAACTGAAGAAAATATGAGTGGATGAAAACAGATCAAAAGAGCTCCCCAGACTACTTTATGCAGCTGAGTAACTGATATTTAGAGAAGCTGTGAAAGCACCAGTTGATCTCTTATAAACCGTGGCTTCTAAATTATTTGGGAGATTGATGTAGTTTTTTACTCCTTCCAGCACATCATCTATTGCCTTCAACAGGTATTTGCACTTAGCAAACAGATAGATTTCCAGTGAGTCCATGACACAATGTGACATTAATGAAACTCGAGATTGCAAAAAAGCATGATATATATTTCTGCAATGAGATAGACTTCTCCCTCAAAATAATGAACAAAGGATGTTACTGAAGGGGTTCCATTTGCATATATATAAAATCTCCAAGCAGCATGCTTGATCCCAACAGGGTCAAGGCACACTTTCAGCCCATACCACACAACTGAACATCCAGGGTGTGGCAGTACACCTTTGGTGCCTGCCACTTTAGGGGCTGGAGCAGGCAGCTGACAGGTGCCTAATTAAGGTGGCCATTTTCAAAGAAAGGTCAACCAGGCAGAGACAGCAGTTAGCTGCTTGCAGCCGAGGGAGTAGCATCACCTGGCTCACCTGTGGTGTGGAACATCCTAGAAGTAAGAGCATGAGCTAGGAGGATGGCTTGGAGGCTCCTGGTCCTGGGCATGACCTAAAACTGCACTCTGCTGGGGAAGGAAGGCCTGGTGAGGGGCTAGGGTGAAGCTAGACCTCTGTTTGGTGAATTGGCTGGCCACTACCCAGGTGAGGGTTGCAGGAGGGGCCCAAGAGACTATATGTTCTCCACCCGAGATGCAATTTGGATAAGGATGGCCTGTGGGGCCGCTCAAAGGAGCAGAGCATAGTGAAGAGGGCACAGTATTGTGCAGTGGGCAAGAGACCCTGTGAGAGAGGGTGGAGTGCAAGAGGCTGCAGTGAGAGGGGACGATATGAGTGTGTGAGTGAATGGGACCTGAGGTAGGATTAAGTTGGCCTGGCTTCAAGCCGGGGGCGTAGTGACAAACTAGATGCCTTCTAGAAGGCATGAGCCACAGTGTAGGGGTGGTACAGAGCCATGGATTATGCTCCCTGGCATCGGGGCATAGAATGGGCAGCTTTCCACATTATACCACCAGTTATGGGAACAGCAAAGTCGTGGCAGGAGAGACTGGGTGGACTGCTCCATAGAAGGAGGGCAGGCCGACGAGAGACTCAGCCCCAAGCTTGCGCCCTGTCACACAGGCCATCACAGATTGTGTGTATGTATGTTCATGTTAGGGATTAAAGTCATGAGTAAACATCAATAACCCTTGTGTCAGGTGGCTTAGGCCAAACCTTAAGTAGAGTTCAAGCCAGCTGAGAGGCCATACTGTCTTTGCCTGAGACACTTTGTCCTGCCTCCCCTCTGTGTGTCTGGGAGCTTTTCCAAACCAGTTTCCCACACTGGGGCTTATTTGATTTTAGCAATTCCTGATTCTTGGAGTCCAGTACATCTCTGTGCACAATTTGGTCTAGGGTGTTCTTCATGGCCCATTCTCTAGCAGCTGAGCCAGGTAGGAGTAAAGAGCCATGTTTAGTCCCAGGTCTAGTCTGAGGCAAAAGTTAACTCATTCTTTCTCAGTGAATATCAGCATACAGTCAAATAATGGAAATGGAGGCATGCAGTGTTGACTGAGTAACGTTACAAAAGCATGTTCAGCTTGTGGAAAAGGCTCTTAAGAGGGGACATGTTAACAGTCTTCAGATACCTGAAGGGTTGCCACAAAGAAGAGGGAAAACACATTTTCTCTACTGCTACAGAGAGTGGACCAATGGCTTGAGTTGGGTATCAGGAAAAAGCTTCTTCGCTTAGAATAGTGAGGCAGTGGAATAGCTTGCCAAGGGAAGCTGTGGACTCTCCATTACTGGAGGTGTTCAAGAAGAGATTAGACAGGCATTGGTCAGGGATGATCTAGACATAACTATGCCTATATTCTACTATGGTATTTCCCATGTTTTGGGGCTTTTCTGTTTGTTACATGGTGCTGGGAGGGAATTTTTTCCTCTCCTGCTACCGTGTGTGTCAGGGTTTTCCTTTATTTTTAATGCCTTCCTCAGAAGCACTGTGTGTTGGCTGCAGCTATAGCTGGGGATTTTGATTGGGGTGTGCCAATGCTCCTGCTGCAACTTAAACCTAGAGGTTCCTGGCTAGAGGATCTTGCCCTTCAACTCCTGGTCAGACCAATCACCATAGTGGGGATCAGGAAGGATTTTAACCCAAGGGTCAGATTGGTATGGACTGATGTGGACTGTGCAGGTTTTTGCCTTCCTCTGTATGCCTTCGGGCATAGCACTCTTCCTGGGATCTCTTGAGCAATTTTAAATAACCCTTGCAGCAGCAGGACATTACTGTGGTCTTCCTGCTTTACCTGTGGCAAATTGGGGTGTTATGTCTGGTGATGTGTCAGGGCTGACTATAGTTTTACTATGAGTTTGTACAGGATGGTTAAGTAGCAGGCTGTTGCAGGCCCTAGAGTCAGCCAATAGATGGAAACAGGATCACATGTGCTACCCTTCCAGGTGAAGCAGCATGAATCAGACCACAACAGGGACACAAGTAGTATGTGCATACACAGAAGTAAATTTATAGGAGGAAAGCTGGATGCTATGGGTATATTTATCTACATAGTGATGCAGTCACACCTTTGGTGAAAGAAAGGGCAAGAGAAGTAAATACTGTGCATGTGAAAAGTAAAAGAACAACCAGCAGGAGTTTCTCTCTCATGAGTGAAGAAACTATTGTTCTAAGAGGCAAGCAATGTGTCTAGTTGTAGCTCTCCAGGTGCATGGGCCTATTACTGGGAAGCAGAAAATGGAAATCCAGGTTGGAATTTCTCTTGTTCTTGTACAGGAATCAAGGTGCAATGAAAGCTGTTGTAATGAAATAACAAGGCAGTTGGCTTGGGTGCAGGAAATGTGCTGCTATAAACCTTTCATTGCCACCGGTTTGGCAAGTTCCCATTACTGAAAACTGGCAGGAGTCCTGAGTTCTTTATGCAGGACTTCCCAAGCAAGAACAAAGGGAAATATCTCTGGCATGTACCCCCACTTTGTTGTATTATTCACATCGTTTTCATTCAGATGTTTTGAATACTTGCAGAGGTCTACCTCCGATGGACCACTCTAGAAGTGCCGTGGTGAAGCATGCCAGGCCAGCTGTGCACACACTATACCCTGGGATGGACAGAATGTGGATGTCTAGTGTGGTGATGGGTACACACCAGTAAGCACGCTGACTAGGGAGGGCTGAATGATGTGCTCCCAGCCTTGCACTAAGATACCCACACAAGAAAGGACATTGCATCCTTTACTGTCACAGCTCCTACCTACAGCATAGGTGTGCCTTTAATGTGTCTCAGCTTTTCCCTCATTAAAGATGCTTGCAACTGGGTCCCTGATCTCATCCCTACATGAAATCTTGATTTAGGGAGAGGTGAGTTTTGGGGGATAGAATAATTTCTTTAAGCCATGGAGTAGCATCTACTACAGCAGGCTCTGATCTCTGCAGCTTCTATATTGATCTTCCCCCAGTGGGTAAATTTGGCCAGTGGCTCTACCCTCCCCTGGACTCGCAACTACATTCTGTAATCCACTCACCCAGGTGAGGCAGGGACACTTCCAAGTATTACTGGTGGTCGTGGTGCTTCCTATATTCTTTTCTCTCATCCCTCACAGTTTCACTGATGATTTGAAGTGGCACTCTGGAAATGGAGCCCATCAGCCCCAGACAAATTGGACAGGCAGTGGAGTGCTCTCACAATAACTGAGCCTGAATCTCTGAGTTAGCATCATCTTGGCATTTACTGCAGAAGAGCCTGAATTGAATTCATGGAGAACCTTCAGTATTAGTTTTGGCAACTGGCTAAAAAAATTGGACCAGTTATCAGATGTCAGAGGGGGGGAACACCTATTAGGAGCACTGTGCCCATAACCATTGCCAATGTAGGAAACATAGAGTATATTTTTACACTTATAGGGTGGACTGATGCATGAACGGTCTGTCCAAAGACAGCATGTTAGAGCAGAGAATACTATAGAGAGCACTGAGGTCAAGCTGGGTATTTGTCCAGGTCCGAGGTCTCAAGCCAGGGGTTTGGATGACATCAGGCTCAAGGCAGGCCATAGGTTATACCAGGGATAGGAGCACTCAGGGACAGGCAGGATGGGAACAGGACAATTCAGGATGGGAACAGGGAGAAGTGAGGTATGGGTTTGGGTAGGCAGGGGGAAGGCACAAGCCTAGGCTAAGGCCTGGTGCATTTGGGAATGTGGGTAAGGATAAGGCAAGGAAGGCTAAGCAAGGTTCAGAAGGGATCTAGGTAGGACTTGCAGGGAGAACTGTAGATGTAGCCTGGCTCGTGGATGCTCAGACTTCTGCTGTTTGGCCTGACCTTGTGAAGGGCTGTGTAGGGGTGGCTCTCTTCTTGAAAGCCCTTGGGATGACTTAGGTAGTGCCCTGATTACCTCCAGCTGGGGTCTGGAGCCAGATCAGCTCCAGCTGGGCATAGACTCCTTACAAAATTGGGATGGTGGCATGTTCAAGTAGCACTGTGTCATGTAGTCTTCTGAGTTCCTTTGTTTTGTGTGCAAGCACATTTTAATGTTTAAGACACATAGTGCTGCTCTGAAGTTTTAGGTAACTCACTTGTGCAGAGGCAGCTTTTTGGGAAAGGAAGGTGTGCAAGCAATAAGGTAGTTTCAGTCTCCTTTGGTCTCTGCAGGCAGGATTCAGCTCTGGGGAGTAGGCGGTGGATGTTGAGCTGAGATTCCCTGGCATACTACATGACTGCATTGTTTCAGGACTGGTACAGAGGGATATATCAGGCAGGTCATACCAATTAATAGACCTGATTTCTCCTCCACTGAGAAGCTGATTTGCTAGGCCTTTGCCTTTTGCCAACGTTCAGGACAGGAGCAGTGCTTGTGTCAGTAGACATGCTTATTAAATAGATGCTTGAGCTCAATCTGAAAATATTTCAGCTTTCTCCAATATGGCCTAAGAACAAACCCTTCTGAAAAGAGCCTGGCATGCAGCATTACAAGCAGTTCAGGACATCCAAGAATGGGCAATCGGTTTCTCAAAAGAGCTACTGGGTAACATGGAACCAGTATTGCAACCTTTATCTCCTTTTAAGTAACTTTCATATTTGCTGTAATGCTTCAGAAAGAAGGGCAGTCCTCAGACGGCTTTACAAACATCAGCTCTAGTGCTTCAGTGACATCTTTATGACCTTTGTACCAAATGAAGCAGTGGCTGTAGGGCATTTTCCTTGACTCTAGTTGTCTATAAAAATAAATCCAAGCTGAACTGTATTTATTTAGTAGACAGAACTATAGAATCATAGAAAATTAGGGTTGGAAGGGAGTGCAGGAGGTCACTTAGTCCAGTGGTTCTCAACCTTTTCAGACTCGAGGGCTCCCTCCCTGCTGACCTGCAGTCCCCTGGCCCTGCTGGTGCCCCTCACTCCCAACTCACAGGCCCCCTCCCCCCAGCCCTGCTGGTGCCCCTCACCCCTGACCTATAGCCCTGCTGCTGACCCTCATTTCCTCCCTGCCCCCCCAACACATTGCCTATGCCCTCCCCATGACTCACCCATGAAGGCTGCAGGATGGTCCCAAAGAGGATGGAGCTGGACTGTTCTCAGTGGCAACAGCTGCTTTCCACTGCTGCCTGGCATACACATGCGTGTCGTGGCCGCTCTCGTATCGGATTCCTCCCACTCCCCCCAGCCCAAGCAGCCCCTAGTTTCCCACATTTTTCTCTGTTAAAGGAGAAAACCCACATTTTTTCATGAACTTGGTGGCAGCAGCAGCAGGAGGCTCAGTCCGGGATTGGGCTGCCCCAGCTGAACTCAGAAATCACAGTTGTGCCAGATCTGCAGCCCCCCTGAAATGTGCTTGCAGGGAGTTGCAGACCCCCAGTTGAGAACTGCTGATCTAGTCCAACCCCCTGCTCAAAGCATCCGCAACTAGATCATCCCAGCAGGGCTTTGTCCAGCTGGGTCTTTAAAACCTCCAAGGATGGAGATTCCACCATGTCTCTGGGTCACCTCTTTACTACCCTCCTAGTGAGGAAGCTTTTCCTAATATCTAACCTAAACTTTCTTTGCTGCAACTTGAGACTGTTGCTCCTTGTTCTGTCATCTGCCACCACTGAAAACAGTCCAACTCCATCCTCTTTGGGACCATCCTTCATGCAGTTGAAGGCTGCTATTAAATCCCCTCAGTCTTCTCTTCTGCAGACTAAATAAAACCAGTTCCCTCAGCCTCTCAGAAGTCATGTGCCCCAGCCCTCTAGCCATTTGTCCGCATCCTTTCTGTAGTCGGTGTCAGGAAAATAACAACTTTCCACATAAAAGGAAACCAGTATTGATCAGGTGAGTGACTTAGATCAGTACATCTCAACCTTATTGGGTTGGTGACCTTTGTTTTGATGCAAACATTTGCACAACTTCCCAATTGCTTTTTGTGGTCCCCGGGATGACTTGTCACATGCTGATTGGGGAACTTTACCTTAAATCATCCTAGATACTGATCATTTCATTTGTAATAAAGGGGTGAACTCTATGTAACTCCTTTTCATTTAGGTGCAGCATAGCACTTTTATGACATCCCATCAGTCATCTTCTCACTGATCTGGGGTCCGTACAACCACGCCTTCAGTACAAGAACATCCTATGTTATGTTTAACTAATTCCTAACGTGCTGTTAGGCTGTCTCTGTGACAGACGTGCTAGACGACTTTAACCCATCTCATGGAAAGGACTGGGATCTCTGTAATGCTGTGGCACATGGATAGATGTGTATCAAGCAGTTTTGGAGTAGTGGCAGTTACCAATCTTGCATTCTGTCTTGGCCAGCTTCTGGGGCTGATGCCCTACTCCCCCACCCCTAGTTACACTACTGCAAACAGAACGGGGAGCAATGATGTATGGTAGGACCTTGTGCTATTGCACTCTAATACAGATCATTCAGGGGAGGCTTTCTAGAACTTTGTTTTCAAGAGAAAGATCTGTGCTGTGCTGCCCTAGATGCGATGGTGGTGGCTATGAGCCCATATGACAGCTAGACGCATTAGATTAGACTAAACACCTCTTATAGCAAGTCATCTCTATGACCAACTGTGCAATAGTATGGCAGCTTTAAAGTCTTGCTCCATAAGGACAATGGGCCCAATTAAACAAAGCAATTTGCCACATACTTGACTCTAAGTACTTGCTTAAACCCCTTTGAACTTCAGCCTGTGCTGTTTAGGTGTCAGCACCTGTTTAGAATCAAGCACAAGTTGAAGTATTTTGCTGAATCTGGGCAGGATTTTGCTGAATCTACTGCAGACTATTGAGTCTACTGTTGACATGTTCATGTTGTACAGCCCATGGCTTGGTAGCTGAATAGAGCTGTAAAATGAAGGAAGAATGTGATATTACTCAAAGATAGACAGAGAGAGAGACAGACTGCTCTTAGGCATGAGCAGCAGCTGATGTGAGGAAGGGCAATTTCTGAAGCAGCAAGATTTTGTTGCTCTGTGCTGGAGAGTTTTGTTAGCAGAAGCAGAGAGGAATGATGCATTGCATGCTGTCTGCAGTTATTTATTCATCTGGTTACACTTTATAAGTCACTTTCAAGTAAAAGTCTTTATAAGGCCTGAATACAAGTGCAGAGATGGGCCTCAATAATTCATGCTAGCGAGTGATGCCTTTGATTCCAAAGCCTTTTTACAAATTATACACAGGAATCCCTTCACCTGCCACTGAACCAAAATGCCTCTCTCATGAGGAGTACAGCAGCTGCTAACAAGCACAGTTCTTTAACCAGTAGTGTTTGGGCACAAAGAGAGGGACAGTATTGATGACCAGATGCCACATGGGGTTGGGACAGATGTAGGATTAGTTAGAATGATGGGGAAGAGGGAACCTCTACATATGGGAATGATGTGTAGTGAATGGCTTATAGCGAACGTGTTCAGCCTGTTGGCTGTCGACACTGGATTTTAGGAACCCAGCCCTTATACCTTTGTTCTGGATTAGCACAGCTCTCAAACTGACCACGACACCTGCCAGTTGATAATAGGTGAATTTATTGATACAGAGTAAGGACAGAGAAGCAACCATACAAACAATCAAACAAGTCTATATCTACCAAACCTAGGGCTGTCATCCGAGTCAGGAAGCAGGCTCCACGCTTTCTCTTAGGTGTCAGCAGGTTCTGGAGGTGGGATGCTGAAGCCCACAGCTCCCCTCAAGTAGGGTGCATGAGACAGGCTGGTGGTGTGTGCCCTCTGTCCATGGTGGCCTTGGGGACCCTTCCCAGGGAACAGGGATGGGGATGGGGACCCCTTTTGGGGAGGTGAAGGAGGGACAAGAAGGAACAGGGAGGGACGGGACAAAGGGAGGGACCCTTGGTTAATCTCAAGTCTCTGCTTTTGTATTCTCCTTCTCCCTTGATGACTTCTGATAACTCTTCATTCATGGCTATCTCTGGTTGGCTGTCTCTCTGTGGTCACATGTCCACGTAGCCTTCCGGGGCTTCTGCTAATTTGGTCTGTTCCCTCCAAACCGGGACTCAGCCCCCCCTGCTCTCTGAGGCCTTGCTGCTGGTGTCACTTACCCTGTGTTATGGGACAGTATGGCACATACTTCTTTGGTTCCCAGGCTGTGTGTCCTTGTTGTGTTCGACAACCTGACTGCCTTGAAGGCTGTGATCTTGTGTTATGGCATGCCCCACTCAATTCTCAGGCTGTGTCCATCTGTTGGCCTTGTTGTGCTAGATGGCCCGTCTGCTTTCAGGGCCACGAGAAGCTGTGTGTGTCTCCCAAGTTCTTTAGAAATCCATTTAACCCCTGTTGCTCATCTTGAACCCTTATAATGCATATATCTTTACTTATGAGCCAAGTCCCCAAATAATCCAGACCTTTAAATGCCATTTCCAAGCCAATGTTGGTCAGCTCCTGGAGTGCCAGCGAGCAAATCAATAGCTCCCTCATGTTCCTTCATTATTCCAGTGGTTCTGCAACACGTCTTTCAGACCACCCTGCACTTTTATCATCAAACTTGTAGTTGAAAAGACCATGTGATGAGGGGGCAGTGAGATGTGTGGACCACTTTCCATAGCCTAATGGGTCACCAGAGATCCGTGAACCACAGCTTGGGAACCCCTGCTTGATTTGCTTCACTCAATGGATATATTTTGCAATGGTCGCTAAACTGTGGTTTAACTGTGACAAGGTCACTCTGAGATTTGGAGGTCTTTGAGGTTCAGAATCAGTGATATGTTTAGCTGGGATCAGTCACAGAAATCACATGATATGTGTTCTGTTATGTGATTGGGTGATTGTGATTTATTATCTGGGCTTTGAATTTCATTATCTTTTTCTATAGCAGGGAGCTAATCAGTTGCAATTTTCTTTGGTGGGACTGAACCAGTAGACGTTGCACAATGCACAGATAAGCACATGCATGCTATCCAACCTTCTTCAGGCCCCATGCATCACTACTTGCATATACTATATTCCTAAGCTAGCTCTGTGGTTGCTCTTCATTGTCCTGGTCCCCTCAATACATAGTTCATAGATTATGACATCAGAGATGGTGTGGGCTCAGTTCAGAAAATGAGCATCCCTTTGAGTCCCTGTATTCATGCTGATGAACTACCTCTTATTCCCCAAACTGCTGCAATGAGATTTCAGAGGATGTGCTTTGTGCTACTTCTAGGAAAACAGGGGGGTAATTACTGGGTATTCATGTACCTTTTCTGTGCAAATAGATTGCCCAATTCATCTTCCACCCAAATGTAGAAACTATCTGTTTAAGAGGGCCTGGCGGAAGGCAGTTAGCACTTGTTGCTGTATTGTGAAGTGTCACAAAGGTAAGCAATGGGGATCCAGTAGAATTGAAGATACCGAATGAAACAGATCTCACTGCACCCTGGCTGCAGAAGAATATCATAAACACCATCTGGAGAGGCTAGGCTGTGGTAAAGGGGAGGTTTGGAGCCCCACAGAGGACACGGATCAAGACCAGCAGGATCACTGTGGGCATTGCCTCCTGGGAATATATAAGTCATCAAAGTCGTGGCAGGAAAGAAAACATAAGATCCTGGCAGACCTGGTGATCCAGAGCCAAGGTCTACCCTGTCACCACCTGTAGGCAGACGAGCTGAGGGCAGTACTAGCAAGCCCTACAGACGTCACACAAGGAAATCACCCAGTCAAGAATTAAATTTCTGAAGGGTGGACCTGCTTTGACACCGTGGACATGGCAGAGTATCCACAATGCTACAGGAACAGGAATGTGCAGCTCAGAGGTTGGAGTTCACAGAAAACAATGGCTTGAGTTGCACACATGCCATAGCAGACAACATGGACAAGGCAAAGCTCAGCATTGGGAAAATGCTACAAGACTGGCAATGGAGTTATCACTTGGCAAGATGATGTACAACAAAACATATACAGGATGGGCAAAAGGGGCGATAACAGAACCACTGGGGCAGAAGACTTCTTCATAGGAACAATGGAGAATATTGCAGCAGAAGAGAAGCAAATGGAGCATTGATTAGTTTTAGGTTGGACTCAGGAGCCTAAGTCAGTGTGGCACATCATACTGCCACTGAAAGAAAAGATCAAAGTGGTAAAAAGGTAAGTGGTAGAACTCAGAACTTAGTATAGTATGCCATTTCCTACCAAGGGAAAATATACATATGAACAATGTACAAATCAGAAAAGTACAATTTGTGATAGTGCTGGGGAAAAAAAGTTGGGTTGAAAAGGTGTCAAGCCTCTCCCAGGGGATAGGAAACCTCCAGTGTGGTGCAGAATAAAGTTGAAAGAACCCAAATGCCTGACAACTCATCCCCATGTAAAAGCTCCATTTGCCATAAGGCAATGTCTGAAAGAGGAGCTTGATAAGCTTATTTCTTTGGGAATCGTAGAAATGAATGAAGAACAAATGTAGTGAGTACAATTGCCGGTCACTCTAGGGGGAACAAAACAAAACAAAACAAAACAAAACAAAACAAAACAAAACACTTTTCTCATTTATGGACTCAAAACAGCTAAATAAACATGTAAACAGGGAACATTTTCCACTCTGCATAATGGAAAATATCTTGGGAGATGTAGATGCTGCCAATTATTTTTTTACACTTGAATCGTCAGCAAGGCTCTGGCAGATGCCTATATTGAAACTCAACACATGTATGCACGTTCAACACCTCCTTCAGAAGACACCGTGTCCTCACACTGCCCCTTGAACTGTGTTTGACACCTGGGGTGTTTCACCAGGAAAAACAATGCATTTTTGATAGTATGGATTTTGCATAGATGATTGATCTCAGGATAAAACAGAATAGCAGAAGTAGAGACTGACAGATTTGGAAAAAAAAACCCAAAACAGGTTTTGTGGGCTAAACTGGAAGGAATAAATATGAAAAGTCCATGTAACAAATAATATACCTGGGGAAGTAGTTGATACAACAGGAAACAGATATAAAATTCCTTGGAATGACTACAAATCTGAGAAAATTGTTGCTTGCAGACACTCTCGAGAGTACTCATGAGAAGTGCAGCGGCCTGAAGTGCAGAGCCAATATGGTAAGAAAAACGTCTGTCTGGTTGTAGGAAAATTGTGAACGGTGATTGCTAGAACTACTGCTGAGGAAGAAACACTAGAAAATAATTAAAACTATTAGTCCTTCCTGCCTGAGTCAACACTTTTCCAGTTCTTTTTATCAATGTACGGGAGAGCTATCAGTACTAGATGCGATTTTGTTGACGGCACTTGGATGGTGATTCCTAAGGTGCTAGAGAAAAAAGTGTGTTAACAAGGCTACAGAATGGTGATTTATAGACAGAAAAATCTAAGGAAGGGGCCATAGATGTTTTATACTGGCACCAGATCAATAGGGATATTAAGGAAGCTGTTGTCTTGCAGCATGTGCCAAAAATGCAGTCCAAATTAAAGAAAAGAGCCACGCTGGTAGAGCAAGAAAATTTGGCTCCCTGAAGCAAAGTAGACATAATTGTCTAGCTGGGTGAGGAGGAAAACCCTTATTATTCTCACTTCCTTGAGAAAGCCTTCTTAGAAGACAGGACAGCTTCATAGGTGTTTACATTTATTTTCATTACACAGATCTATTTTAATTACACAGGGGGGACCTGACATTATCATGCCTGACATCAAATTACAGCATAATAGGCATACAAATTTAAGCAGTCTGGAGTAAAGTAAAGGTTATGACTTATGGGTATATATAAAAAGATGGGCAGGGCAAAAACAAAAATACCAGCATGATTTTGGTTCTGGGAGCTGCCATCACTTAATGGAAAGGAGGTGGTGACTATCTGAGAAAGGAAACCACAGCCACAAAACCAGCAGCAATGTCACAAGCATATCTCCACAGTTGTATGAGGTTGTCCCCCCCGCACAGACAATGAAATAGGAGAATTCTTCTCCAAACCCCAGAAGGTGGGAGAGAAAAGGTACCAATGTGGCCATTTTTGCCTGAAGGTCTCAGTCAGCAGCCAGGGATAGTTGAGCCCCATAACCCAAGGCAGCCAGCAGGAATTGATTTACTGCTATCCAACAACAGCGCTGTGGATATATTGGATAGCCCCCCCTGAGTATCTCAGAAACTAAATGAACACTACTGGTTATTTCGATTCATAGGATGATTATTCACATTTGAGAGTCTCATTATGTTAATGCTGATTGATAAGTGTGGTTATAGTTAGGTTTGGCTGAGAAGTGAAGGAAAATGCAAAGACCAGAAAAGACCACTCCCAGACTCCTTGGCTCTGGACAGTTACTAAACAATACACTAAGTCAGTGGCCTCCAATCTTTTAAAGTAGGAGATCACCTTTGGCATTTAAAAGCAATCAAAGATTTACCATGCATTGCTGCCACCCCTCTGCTCCCCTGCCCAGCAGGTAAGTCTGTGGGGAGGGAAGGTGGGGAGCAGATCGAGGCAGAAAGAGAAAAAATTATTTGGGGGAGTGCCTCCCCAGCAGGTAAGTCCCACCCGGCTTTGTCAAGTCAAGTTTTAAAAACCTCCAAGGATGGAAATGCTACCACCTCTCTAGGTAACCCCTTCCAGTGCTTCACCGTCCTCCTAGTGTGAAAGTTTTTTCTAATATTCAACCTAAACATCCCTTTCTGCAACATGAGACCATTGCTCATTGCTCTGTCATCTGCCACCACTGAGAACAGTCCAGCTCCATCCTTTTTGGACCCCCTTCAGGTAGTTAAAGGCTGCTATCAATCCCTACCCCCCACCCTCAGTCTCCTCTTCTGCAGACTAAATAAGCCCAGTTCACTCAGCCTCTCCTCAGAAGTCATTTGCTCTAGGCCGTATCCATTTTCATTGCCCTCTGATGGACTCTGTCCAATTTGTCCACATCCTTTCTGTAGTTGGGGGGCCCAAAACTGGACACAGTACTGCCAGTGCAAATAGAGAGGAATAAGTCCTTTCCTCAGTCTGGTGGCAACACTCCTACTAATGGAGTATGCTGCTAGTCTTCTTGGCAACAATGCCACAATGTTTGCTCCTATCCAGCTATATTGACCACTGTAACCCTCTCAGTCCTTTTCCCCAAGGCTGCTGCTTACTAGGGCTGTGTGAAATTTCGCTGGCTGTTTCGTTTCAATGCTGTTTCGATTCATTTTGAGCTTGAAACAGTGACATTGAAATGAAGGGCTTCAAAATGAAATGAGGGCAATCAAGACGTTTCAAAAGTTCTGAAACATTTTGAGTTTCAAAGCTGAAGCTGGGCTTGCCTGCAGGGAAACAGAAAGTAAGGAGAGGGAGGGGGAAGCGGGGGGAAGAGGGGAGAAGGAGCGCTCGCATAATTGACTGTGTAGCTGGCCAGTGACTGTCATCCTTCCCTGAGGTCCCTTCCAATCCAAGTGCTCTGGGGGAGGGATGGAAAACACACGCAGTCACACATGTTATGAGTTTTGCTTGTCAGCAGCCTGAGGTGCAGTTTCCAAGAACCCCCTGCACCTATCTCCTTGAAACCTGGCAGGCTTCATGGCCTCAGCAGGGCCTAGCATGCCCGCAGTTTTGGCCCCGCTGCACCTTAACACACATGTGACACGAGTTTTGCTTTCAAGACTTTCAGGTGCAGTTTCCCAGAACCCCCTGCACCTCTCTCCTTGAAGTTTGGCAGGCTTCATGGTCTCATAAGGGGCTACCATCCCTGCAAGTTTCATCTGAATCAGGAAAGAAATGACAAAGGTATAGGCTGTTTCCCCATTAAAGCCCATGGGCAAAATGTCAAAACAGTGAAACAGTTTTTACGAAACGAAACAGAACAGTGGTTTCAAAATGAAACAAAACTTGAAATGAACACTAACCCATCAAACCATCAACATGGAAGTCAAAATGAAACTGCTGTTTTGTGCAGCCCTATTGCTTAGCCAGTTGGCTCTTAGCCTGTAGCAGTGCCTGGGATTCGTTCTTCTGTCCAAAGTGCAGGACTTTTCACTTTGCCTTGTTAACCTCATAAGATTCCTTTTGGCCCAATCCTCTAATTTGTGCAAGTCACTCTGAATCCTAGCCCTACCCTCCAGCATATCTACTACTCCCCCGAGCTTTATGTCATCCACAAACTGGCTGAGCGTGCACTCCATCCCATCTTCCAGATTGTTAATGAAGATATTGAATAAAATCAGACCCAGGACTGACCCCTGGGGCACTCCACTTGCTACTCTGTCTACCAACTAGACATCGAGCGGTTGAACACTACCCATTGAGCCCAATGATCCAGCCAGCTTTCTATACACCTTATAGTACATTCATCCAACCCATACCTCCCTAGTTTGCTTGCAAGAATGCCTTGCTAAATCAAGGTATACCATATCCATGGGTCTCTCCACATCCAAAGAGTCAGTCATTTAATTAATGAAGGCAATCAGGTTGCTCAGGCATGACTTGCCCTTGGTGAATCCATGTTGACTGTTCCTGATCATTTTCTCCTCCAAGTACTTACAAATGGATTCCTTGAGGATCTGTTCCATGATTTTTCCAGGGACCGATGTAAGGCTGACTGTTCTGTAGTTCCCTGGATCCTCCTTCTCTCCTTTCTTAAAGATAGGCACTATATTTGCCCTTTTCCAATCATCCAGGACCTTCCCCAACTGCCACAAGTTTTCAAAGATAACAGCCAGCGCTGGATCTGCAATCACATCAGCGAACTCCCTCAGTTGTATTGCATCTGTCCCCATAGACTTGTACATGCTCAGCTTTTTGAAGTAGTCCCTAACATTTCTCTCACCACTGAGGGCTGCTGAGCTCCTCCCCAAACTGCACTGCCAGTGCAGTAGTCTGGGAGCTGACCTTGTCTGTGAAGACTGAGGTGGAAAAGGCACTGAGCACTTCAGCCTTTTCCGCATCATCCGTCACTAGGTTGCCTCTCCTATTCAGTAAGGGACCCACACTTGCCCTGACCTTCCTCTTGTTGCTAACATACTTGTAGGAACCTTCCTTGTTACCCTTCACATCCCTTGCTACCCTTCACGTCTCTCCAGTCGTGCTTTGGCCTTCCTGATCTCATCCCCTTATGCCCAAGCAATATTTTTATACTTCTCCCTAGTCATCTGTCCAAGCTTCCACTTCTAGTAAGCTTCATTTTTGTGTTGAAGCTCCCCAAAGAGTTCTCTGCTAAGCCAAGCTGGTTGCTTGTCACATTTGCTATTCTTCCTGCACATCGGGATAGTTTGTTCCTGCACCCTCAGTAAGGTTTCTTTAAAATACAGCCAGCTCTCCTGGACTCCTTTCCTCCTCAGACTGGCCTCCCAGGGGATCCTGCCCATCAGTTCCCTGTGGGTATCAAAGTCTGCTTTTCTGAAGCCCAGGGTCTTTACTCTTACTACCTTCACGTCCAAAATCTACGGTCCTTATGCACTTATATAGGGCTATATGGGAAGCTTGTGTTCCCATGGACCGTCTGGCAAAGTCTATGTTCCTGTGAAAAGAAAAGAAGAAAGTGCTTTGATTAAAAGACTGACAGATTAGAAGGTGGCTCAGCGAAGGTCTCTGATCCAGAGCCAGCATATAAGAGCAATTTGGCAAGGCTTCTTACTTGGCATGGTCTTTTCCCCTTGATGATTTTTCTCTCTCTCTTTATCTCTCTGTGTGAGTGCCTAGCTTGAAAAAGCTCTCTAATTGTTTGCATTCCAGAAAGCTTCTCACGACTGAAGTGACTACATGGAGCACTCGTCCCATTCTTCTTCCCTTTCTTTTTAATTGAAAATAATAATTAAAAAAATTCCAGCAGGTGATTTAGGATAAGAAAAACCCCATGAAAAGGAATCAGCACTAAAGTCTTGGAAGATTTATTTGGGAGTTAAACTTCAGTGTTCTTCTTCCTTTTTTTTTTCTTTCTTTTTCAAGCTTTTATTTGCAAATGCAGAGGATCTCATTCTTTGAGTCACCTGGGAGGTCTTTTCTGAATCGCTGCATTGTTTTCTATAGACATATATTACAGTCTACTTTCACTGGAGAAGGACAAACAAATCATTTCAGGTTTATGCTATAAATATGCAAGCCCCAAGGTGGGGGAAACCACTTTTAACAGCAGCCTCTTGGCTGACATGTAAGTAGGATAGCAGTGTTAGCAACCAAGGCCTTGATTACATTGGGAAAAAAAACACCTCTCATTTCTGACAGTTGGATACAGCCGTGAGCCCAGCTGACCTGGTGCTGAGCATTATAAACATGCACTGGAGGTGAACTGATACACCGTGGCTATCACACCACAGCAGACATTATAAATGGCCTCGATTTAGAGACATTAAATTCACTCCTAACCTACAAAAAATGACTGAGTTCAAAGGACAGCACAAAGATGACATGGAAGCTGGAGGGGTTTGTTGAAGATTAAATGAAAAAAATCTCTACAATCATGGCTATATGATTCCTGTAAGGGCCCAATTGTGCAAGCACATAATTTGAATACAGAGTTTTTTATTAGCTGGGAGATTCTCATATATAACATGTTGGACTTCAAATTTGTATCCAGTTAGAAATTTGAGACTATTATATATGTAAGGTTATTTCTATATATAAGTGCATACAATTAATGAATTACTAGCCTTCTGTGCTAATGCACATGATGGGTGCGTAAAAACTACAGTTGAGGTCTCTTAGCAAGCGCGTAACGTTTTCTTGAGCAGTTACTAAATCATAAGGAGAATGCAGTCCTTATAGATCTGTCTTACATCGTGTTAATAATAGTTCCACATTTTCTCTCTTTTTTGACTGTGGAAGGGGGTTTTGGGGGGCTGGTTATGGTGCTGTAAAGGATGATAAAGCCAATATGAAATTTAAGAAGTCAGTAGTTTCTTAAAATTAATGTTCTTAAACTACAAAATATGGCTACTCTCATATACCAAGAGAAAATCTGCATAAGCTAATTTCAGGTTCATAATCACAGCTGAGTTGCTGAAACATTTTTTTTCTTTTTTTTGCTGGGTTAGGAGAAAATGGAAAAGCGGGGTTCATTTCTCTCAGCAAAGTGAAAAAATAAAAAATTCATTTTGTGTTCAGTGGAAGCGATAAATTCAACCCTAAATGTTTTATTTCGGTTTAAATTTTAGGATGAAACAAGACCATTTTGTTTGACCCAAAATGAAACACCTTATTCTGGTTTTTTGGTATTAAATCTTCTCTACCTTGTTTTGTTACCCATTTTTTTTTAAATGGTCACTTGTGAAATGAAAAACGCTATTGCAATATAAAAAGCCAAAAAATGTGTTTCACAAAAGTGACCATGGCACATTTCAACATTTCCTCCCATTTCAGATACAATTATATGCTGAATTTGTGAACTGTTTCATTGTTTTAAAACAGCATTTTTTGGCAAATATTCTGTTTGTCACCGTGCTTTTTCTTAGCTCCATTTACAATATACTGCAGTTAGGATTAGCTGCAATATAGGCATGATTCACATCTTATACACTTCAGTGTTTTGTTATATAGCAAAAAGAGATCCTTGTTAAAACAGGAAATATCAACCTGCCACCATTTAAAAATTTTAGACTTAATATGTCTTTCTTTCTGCTAATGTGCCCAAGTATACTGTTGACAATAAGGAGTCTTGCAGCCTGTAGGCACTGCAATAATATTTGATGATAATTATGATTATCAGTGGAAATCTGAACCATCTTATAAGGCAAATGTCACCTACAATATCAGTTACACTTCTGTGTCTAAGTTGCTTAGATCACTCATTTAGTGGTGATAGCATGCCAGCAGACACGGCCCCGAAACCATATCCCTGAGGAATAAGGAAGGGGCTTTGCCAAGGGTGTGAGGACTGGGCGCTCTCCAGGGAATTCAGTGTTTAGAGAGACAAGGGACTGTTAAAGTAAGTGCAGCGTGATGTATCTCAACTAAACAAATTACAGGAACAAATGAAGCAACACATTGAAAAGGAAATTCAGGAGCATTAAGGTTACTTGCAAAGCTTTTAAGTCTTTATGTAGCTGCATATCTCCTATCTGAAACATATTGCAGATCTTCCTATAATCAAAGGAAATGTGAATTAGTAGTTTCATTAGTAGGAACACTACCAGGAGATTGAGGGAAGTAATTATCCCCCTCTATTCAGCATTGGTGAGGCCACATCTGGAGTCCTGTGTCTGGTTCTAGGCTCCCCACTACAAAACGGACATGGACAAGTTGAAGGAAGTCCAGTGGAGGGCAATGAAAATGGTCAGAGGACTGGAGCACATGATTTCTGATGAGAGGCTGAGGGAAGTGGGCTTATTTAGTCTGCAGAAGAGAAGACTGAGAGAAGATTTAATAGCAGCCTTTAACTACTGGAAGGGTGTTTTGAAAGAGGATGGAGCTGGACTGTTCTCAGTGGTGGCAGATGACAGAACAAGGAGCAAAAGTTGCAGCAAGGGAAGTGTAGGTTGGATATAAGGAAAAACCTTGACGCTAAGAGGGTGGAAAAGCACCAAACAGGTTACCCAGAGAGGTTGCTGGATCTCCATCCTTGGAGGTTTTTAAAGCCCAGTTTGACAAAGCCGTCAAATGCAGCTCAGCATTTTCCCCTTTACTTGACAAAGCTGAGATGATCTAGTTGGGGCTGGTCCTCCTTTGAGCAGGGGGTTGGATTAGATGTGACCTCCTGAGGTCTCTTTCAACCCTCATTTTCTATGATTCTGTGATTCCATGAATTTGGATGTGACTAGACATACTCCGCTAAGGAAGGGCCATTCTGTTCTTCTGCTCATGGGATCTCTTCCAGCAGTAAAATCCCCTTCCAAAACTTTATGCAGTATTTATGGTGTCTGTGTGGGGAAAAGTTCTTCATGTACTTTCCCCAAATGAGCAGGGTAACACATCTAGTAGGCAGTGAACAGAGTTACTTTGCCAATTCTTCCTACATTCAAGGAAGTGGAATCTAGAGTCATATAATTATTCTCCCAGTTTGCTCATTTACTCATACAGAACAGATCCTCTTTCATACAGAGGACATGGAAATGCTAGGAACCGGAGCTCAGGGGTACTTCCCATGATTAATATATACTGCTAATTTAACCGCCGCTTCTGCTGGGGAAGTATCTGCAAGCAGACTGTAGCTTTCTCAAATTTACTCAGTATGTGGATCTATTTAATGGCTATTTTCCCAAATTTCTAACTTTGTGGATTGGTTATAAATATTCAAATTTTGAGTTGTGTTGCTGAGTTACAACTGGTGAGATAAGTCCAATTATTTTTCTAGTCCCTTATTGACTAGATGCTTAGTCACTTCAGGAATGAATGCTTATATGTATGACATGAAAATCTGGTTTCCACGAACACCCAATACCCACAACTCTTAAATTCACTTTGCACTGGCAGTAAAATTGAATTGCTTAAGTGTTTGCAAAAAACAACCGTAATTTGATGCTGATTCATTTATTTGTAAGGGTATCCCCTGAGCAAGGGTCGGGGCCTCAGGTTGCTGGAACAGACTGCTTCAAAAGCTTACAAACTGGGAGTCAGACAGGAGGTGATCGGTGGACAAATTAGACAAGCGGGTCAAAATGAAAGAGTATAAGGAACAGAGAGTAACAGAAAGCCAGGAAGCTTGGCTTCCTTAAAAACCAGAGTAAAAACAGTCCTTCTGGATGTGAGCAAACCTGTGCAAATTGCTGAATGTGCCATCTCTAGCAAAATGGGCTCTTTCGCTGCATATCTGGCTAAATGCTGACCGAAGGCTTAACTCTGCCTCCTGTGATCCAAGTTGCAGAAGGCCGTTTTGATACATTTGGGGGCTTTGCAGGAGAGTGAGTGCCCTGGTAATATCCAGGCTCAAGTCAATCCCGTTAACTTTACAACCCTCATTGCAGACTCGGTGCAGCCAGCGCTAGCCCTGCCATCTGTCGCAGTACAGTAGCAAATTAAGATGGAGTCGAGTCAGTAGCTCACGGCAGACCAGGGACCTGTGACTAGAGATGAAGAGGAACAAAACACGTGGCACAGATGATGGCGAGGGTGGCTGTCAAGAGCTCTGACAAAGCTTGGTGCAGAGGGCTCATCCTGACCAGCTGGTCTGTGTATTGGCCTGTGCTCAGACAACAGATGCCTCTTGTCCAGGTCAAGGAAAGACAACAGGAGAGAAACAAAAATGCAAGAAGGAATAATACACAGAGGGAAATAAAGGGGAAAGTGCTGAGCTGCATTCCTGGGTGGCTGTATTTCAGGTGTGCATGAAGCGCGCTGCTCAAGAGTGATAATATTTTAACAGGCACTTAGCTGTTTCTTCCCTACGGACAGCTGAAGGTAACAGGAGAGATTGTCCTTTCTGTCACTGCCAGAAAGCAAACCCTCTCCTTTCATTCGAGAGAAACCAGCAGGGAAAAGATATTTCACTGGGAGAACACAGCAAGAGGGGGATAGAGCCGGAGGAGTAGTGTGAAGCTGGGCTGAGAGCAGTGACGGGTGGGAGAGCATACTCCACAGTCAGGGGGGTTTCTGAGCGGGGGGTCTCTGCAGAGGAGTCAAGAGAACTAGTGAAGTGCCAGGCAGCTTGGAGGGTGGGAAAAAGCAAAGGAGGGAGCAATTAGCAGGCAGTGAGGGGATCTGAGGGCTCATTGGAGAGGCCTGAATGAGCTGAGAGCAGCCTAGGAGAGAGACCTATGGCAGATTACATTTACAAACCTGCTCTCATGCTGTTGCACCCTACAGAAGCCTCTCCTACTCATGCTTGCTCCTGCATCTTTTTCTTACATATTATCTATCACTCCCATCTGCAGCACCTCCATCCCACTTCATCCTGCAGTGGGGAAGACTCTTTAAAAGAGTAAATGCACTTCCCCCAGTTTCCCCCCAACTCTTTCCCCACCCCATCCTGCCTACAGCACGCTCCATCTTTCCTCACTAGCAGTTTGGTGGATTCCAAAGTCCCTGGTGGTTTCCTATCTGATGGCAAGGATTCAGATCAGGGTTTACCTGGGTCTGATGGGTGTTAAATTTGAAAGGGGGATTTTCACCTGATACAATAAGCCCTTATTTCCCCCCGAGAATTTACATGAATTGGTGGCTAACTCACACTTGCAACCATGAAAATGCCCTGACAACTGATGGCAGGTAGAGGAGACTACTAGAATAACTCATTAGCAACCTGCTTTGCCTATGACAGCCTCAGTAAATCCCAAACACCTCTGGGAGGAATGCACCCTTCATTGCTCTTCATTCCATGCAATAAGAAAACTCTGAGGGCATAATGCAGCCATGCTCACCATAGCCTCACTGTCACTCCATCTCAGATGAGAAAGTTGCATATGATACCCTTTACATAGTCCTCCCACCTGGAGTGGTGCAAGGTAGAAAACTGACCTACCTGCTTACCCCACATCTTTTATGAATCAGGTTGTGAATGCTTAAATACAGAAGTCTGCTCCTCAACCCCCAGCATTTGGCACCACCATGATATAGCCAAGTAGCAGAATTAAGGCTGGAGGGACCTCATCAGGACCCACCGCAGATGCTCTGTGTGATGAGTGGGGGAGCAAGAAATATGTGCACCCCCCCAGAGCAGAGATCCCAGGCAGGTCACACAGCCCATCCAGAAGTCATTCAGAAATTTCTAACCAACACCTATCTGACCTCTGAAGAACTTCCAGTGATGGGGAGTCCACGACATCCCTACGTAGCTTGTTCTACTCTTTTGGCACCCGATTAGTTAGAAGGCTTTTTCTTCTGTCCAGCTTTAAGTCCTCCTTGTTGCAAATTGATCCAATTTCTTCAACCTTACCCCCCGTGGACATGAAGAATAATCAATCACTGTTCTCTTTATAACAAACTTTTGCATATTTGTTAACTGTTTTCAGTCCTCTTTTCTCTATACTAAAAAAATCCAGTTCTCTCCACCTTTTCTCATAGACGATGGTTTCTAAGCCTTTCATCAGTTTTGTTCCTCTCTCGTGGCCTCTCTCAAATTTGTCTACATTTCTTAACGTGGTATCTAAAGCTGTACGCAGTACTCCAGCTGAGACCTTATCACTGCTGAGTAGAGAGGAGTAATAATCTCCTATGTCTCATATATGGCACTCTTTGGTAACGCATCTAGTTTAGCTCTTTTTGCAACAGGAATACATTGTTCCTGGCATTGAGTTCATGGGCCATTATAAATCCAAGATCCTTTTCTGCAGTCCTGCTGTATCATCAGATATTTCCCATTTTGTATTTGTGCTTTTGAGTTCTCCTTCTGAAGTGTCTCACTTTGTACTTGCCTTTATTGAATCTCATCCTGGTGATTTCAGGGCATTTCTTCAGTTCATCCAGATGCTTTGGCATTCAAATCCAGTCTTCAAGGGTGCTTGCCTAGTAAATAAATGTTGTAAATGTGATTTCCATTTCAACATTGGAATCATTAAAGAGCTAATAACGTTACAACATTGACTATGACTTGGCCCAGGACAGATCTCTTCAGGCCTACACTTGAAATACCTTCCTAGCTTGACGGTGAACTACTGAGAACTACTTTATGATTTTTTTTGCCATGCGTTCACCCAGCTGATGATTATCCCATTAAGATTTCTTGTAGATGTTAAAAAAAAAACATTTTTTTTGTCTGGGCATGCACTGAGTGTGCTCCCACACCAAGCCCAGTGCATGCCCAGACAAGGCATCATGTTAGTTGGACCTGGCTTGCCCAATGTCCGGATAGATCAGGCACTTCAGTGGGGTGGGGTTTTTTGTGGTCATTTTATCTAATAGCTGATTGAAAAAAGCCTCGCTCAAGCTATATAGATGCTGTAGAGTTGGGTTGAAGTAACACGCTTCTTCTTCTAGTAAAGGTTTTTTTTTTTTGGTTTGTTTTTTAATGTCTGCAAGCAGCCGTGGACCCTATCATCTTAAACTGCCTATGAAGATGTCCTGAAGCACTGTCAAAAGACTTACTGAAGGCAAGGTCTATAACATTTACTGCTTTACTGCTCCTCCCTTATGCACTGGGCTAGTCACCCTGACAGAGAAGGAAATTAGGCAGGACTGACGTGATTTGTTTTGGATACACCCATGTTGGCTACTTTTCTTTCTTTCAGATCTCTTTATTGTCCTCTAGGTGCTTATATATTGCCTGTTGAATAATTCAATATCTTAGGATCATAGGAAAGCCAGGCTGAAAGGAACCTCACAAAGTCATATAGTCCAGTCGCTTGCTCAAGGCAGGATCATCCCTGACTAAACCATCCCAGCCAAGTGTTTGTCCAACCTGCTCCTGGAAATTTCCAAGGATGGAGATGCCACCATTTCCCTAGGTAGCCTGTTCCAGCACTTGACCACCCTCATAGTCAGAAAGTTTCCCCTAATCTCCAACCTAAATTTCTCCTGCTGCAGCTGGAGGCCATTGCTCCTGTCTCTTGCAAATGTGGAGAAAAGCCCGCCCCTCTCTGCTCTGTAACTCCCCTTCAGCTATTTGAAGGAGATCGATAAAAGCCGCTTCCACGTAGTGATCCCTGGTAATGTCTCTGACAGCCAAGAGCCCACGAACCCACAAAAATGCCAAAGCGCACAAAGATAAAGTTACGGACACCTTTTTTGTCATATGAAAGAAAATGATTTGAAGACTATTATCAAATCCCCCTCAGTCTTCTCTTCTCCAAACTAAAGAACCCGAGCTCTTTCAGCCTTTCCTCATAAGTCTTGCCTCCCAGGGTCCTAAGCATTTTTGTTGCTCTGCAGCGGACTCTCTCCAAACTATCCACATCCTCCATGAAGTGTGGAGCCCAAAACTGGGTATAGGGCTCCAGGTAATGCATCACCAGTGCTGAATAGAGTGGTTGAATCACTTCCCTTCAGTTGCAAGAGACAGTGCTGTTAATACAACCCAGGATGCTGTTGGCTTTTTTTTTTTTTTTGCAACAAAAGCACACTTGACTCATATCCAACTAATAGTCTACTGTAACCCCCAGGTCCTCATCTGCAGTCATGTTGCCTAGAAAGTTATTCTGCAATCTGTATTTGGGCATGCAAACTGAGGTCTTTCTTGTATCAGTGTTAAGCTGATTCATCTACAATTCACAAGGCCTTCCTTTTTTTTCCTTTCTAAAGATAAGCACTATTTTGCCCCTTCCTGTTCCTCTGAGGCCTTCCCAGCCCTCCATGAGCTCTCAGAAATAATCATTCGTTTTTCAGAGGTTGCTTCAGCTGCTTTCTTAAGTCTTCGACAGTGAATTTGATTGGGCTTTGCCAACCCGAATACATCTAACTTATCAAAATATTCTTTAAATTGTTCTTATCCTATTCAGGCCCGTGCTTCTGTCTCCTATTAAAATGATCAGTTCACCATTTTTGTGAATACTGAAGAAAAGAAGCCATTGGATACCTTCGCTCCCTCTGTATCATTACTTAATTTCCTTCTCTATAATATAATGGACCAATAACTTCCTTTCTCCTTTCTTCCTCTAAGGTGTTTATGGAACCTTTTCTCATTGTATTTTATGGTCTTTGATGACTGCAATTTGCTTTCTTCTTTAGTATCTTTTATGCCATCCCTTCACTCTTCCATGGTTTCTCTTCGTCTCAAGGAATAATGTAAGAACAGACCTGGTGAGAGCAATTGTTCTCTGGCATGTAGTGCCTGAGAGCTCAAGGAGGAATCTCAGCTTCTTACTCTACTACATTTTCTCTGAGGTCTTCCACTGCAGTTCTCTTAGCTGATGGCAAAAAGCACAGTCTAGATTTATGTGGCAAGTGCTACAGTCTAATAGAGTGATTGTCCCATCCTCCCATTCCTTACATAGATGGCTATGACACAAGGCATATTATCTTAAAGAGGATCTTGTGTCTACATTACTTATAGTATCTTACTCCACCTTTGAAAAAGACTGCAGTTTTTTAAAGGTAGAACAATTTTGAAGAGTAGAAAAAAAAAGAATAATTACTGGAGGTTGATACCACCAAATTCAATTGTGACTCAAGATACTGATTTATCATACTCAGTTGCTTTAGTGAAATACTGTAACCGGGATTTCTTTCAAGGTGCTTTTATAATATACAGATGATGGCAATAATTCTGTACTGAGCCATGCATTTAACACCCATAATCAATTCTTTCTTGTGGCATCAGAAAGTCATCAAACATCAACAGCAGACCTGATACATTAGAAACACCCAGATTCATTAGATACATGAGCATGGCAGGGATTCCAGAATACATTAGCTCTGTTAAAATGGTAATGAATAATATTTAGATAGCAGCTACCATCCAGAAGGATTCCACAAACATTTATTAACTGAAATAGAAAAGGATACATAAAGATTGTTTCCCTTGCAAATGAAACGTAGCTGTCCTGGGGGGAGACATAACTGTTGCATAACAATCTACAGCAACTCCACATAAAAAATGCAGTTCCCAGCACTGCCACTGATCTGTGAGAGTGAAGCAAATCACCTTACATTTTTGTGACTGTTTCCTCATTTACATACAAATTGCCTGATTCTGCTAGCCAGTCAGGTTACTTGACTGAGTAAAGGTTGCTCCTATCAGTAGAGTTTGCAAGCTCCCTCCCTATATGAAGACACTACATTCATCATTATGGGATAGGGCAGGGATGGGCAATTATTTTGGGCGAAGGGCCGCTTACTGAGTTTTGGCAAGCTATTAAGGGCTACATGACAGGCAGCCAGGGGCAGATAAATATTAATTTTCTAAATGTTTTAGGGTCTCTGCGGGCCAGATAGAATGGCCCAGTGGGGCGCATCTGGCCCCTGGGCCGCATTTTGCCCACCCCTGGCATAGGGTCATGCCTTTGGGGCACAGATTTAACATTTAAATGATTAAGAACATTATTATTTCTATTCATAGGTGCAGAGATGTAAAGTGATGTGATGGGAGTCTGCCTTGGAGCCAGCATTAGAGCTCAAGCATCACGTGACCTCCAGGGACACTAGAACAGACTGCCTCTCAGGCCATCAGTATAAGCACCTTTGTGGCAAGAGGTCTTATTGCTGCTTGGAATAACTTGTTATCATCACTGGAAACATGGAGAGCAGTAAGTCTCATACTTGCAAAACAATCAGGCAAAGTTAAGAGTCCTCCTAAGCCTAGAAGGCTGTTTGGGCTAGTGCAGGTAATAGGTGCCCATTTCTGAAGTAGTTAGCATCTAGCCAACTTTGACCTGCTAACCTGAATGACCCATTTACAGCTGGGTGGCCACTTTTGGCACAAATCTGGATCAAGGTTTGAATTCATGCCTCTGAAACTGTAGTGTGGCTCCTGTAGTGTGGTGTTGATCCCTACATGGTCAGATGGGTCACCAATTGGCTGGAGGGCCGCACCCAGAGCTTGTTGGTGGATGGGTCTTTTTCGACCTGGAGGGATGTGTGCAGTGGAGTTCTGCAGGGCTCGGTCCTTGGGCCTGCACTGTTCAACATCTTCATCAGCGACTTGGACGAGAGGGTGAATAGCACCTTGTTCAAGTTCACAGATGACACTAAGATGTGGAGAGAAGTGGGCACATTAGAAGGGAGGTTCAGGCTACAACTAGATCTGGACAGGTTACAGGGGTGGGCAGATGAGAATGGGATGGGTTACAATACTGACATGCAAGGTGCTGCACCTGGGGAGGAAAAACCAGCAGCATACCTACAGGCTGGGGAACTCCCTTCTTGTCAGTGCAGAGGCAGAAAAGGATCTTGGAGTCACTATTGATTCCAAGATGAACATGGGCCGGCAGTGTGGGGACGCGGTCAGGAAGGCTAACCACACCTTGTCATGCATCCATAGATGCATCACAAGCAGGTCCAAGGAGGTGATCCTCCCCATCTGTATGTTGGTCAGGCCGCAGTTGGAGTACTGTGTCCAGTTCTGGGCACCGCACTTCAGGAGGGATGTGGACAATATGGAGAGGGTCCAGAGAAGGGCCACTCGCATGGTCAGGGGGCAGCAGGACAGGTCCTACGAGGAGAGGCTGTGAGATCTGTATCTGTTCAGCCTCCACAAGAGGAGGCTGAGAGGGGATGTGGTGGCCATCTGTAAACTGGCCAAGGGGGACCAGCAGGCAATGGGAGAGTCCCTGTTCCCCCGAGCACTACCGGGGGTAACAAGGAACAACGGCCATAAGCTGACAGAGAGCAGATTCAGGCTGGATATCTGAAGGCACTACTTCACTGTCAGGGCGGTTAGGATCTGGAACCAGCTTCCAAGGGAAATGGTCCTCACTCCTGCCCTGGGGGTCTTTAAGAGGAGGGTAGATAGACACCTTGCTGGGGTCATTTGACCCCAGCATTCGTTCCTGCCCATGGCAGGGGTCGGAGTTGATGATCTGCTCAGGTCCCTTCCGACCCTACCAACTATGAAACTATAAAACTAAGAAACAATAATTGCTCTGTCATCATGTCACTGCAACTCAGTGACCTCTCACAAATAAAAGCCATGGGTTGAATGACTAATTATCTACCATTATAGGGGACTTGGAATCACTCATGAGTTTTGAGAGGTGAGTTTATTGAATTGACAGCAATCCCCTTACATTTTCTGGGATTTCCTTTCAAGGACAAGACTTGGTATTTCTATGCCTCCCAAATCCAGGCCTTAAAGGCAGGGTCTGTTTTCAAAACAGTGATAATTCTCAACCAAGAGGTCAAGAGGAGGATGCCATTGGAGCTGATTTTTCCCATTCCTTCTTTGCCGATGATTTGGACCCACAGATAAGATGATCATGGAAGACGGTCATCCTTGACTACAAGGGATTGCTGCTGCTGCTGCTGAATTATCAGCCTCTTTAGAGAATGTTTTATCTGTAGATCTCACGGGGTTATAATTTACATTTTACAGCTAGGGAAACTAGGACACAAATAAGTGGTGGAGGGACTTTCCCAAAATTTTGAAAGGGGCCAGGGGTAGAGAGAGGGCTAGAAGCAGGTGTTCTGAGTGGTGAGTGCTTGTTGCTCTGACCACTAGAGAATGCTGCCTCTTCCATCTGCCCCATCATAAGTAGATGGTTCAGGAATCCTTCAAAGAAAAAGGACTTAGGTCTGACCTAGGTACCAAAGTTTTGCAAGTGCAACATCATCAGCTAAGAATGTGAAATGTTCACAGCTTCTAACCACTGCGAGTCTACCAGCAAAACCCTCAGTCTGGACATAGAGCTGCTGCCAGAAGAGGGCTTCTGCCAGCTTAATACTTTTCAGGCTGGTGGTGTAATATGCCAGCAAAAAAACCCTTCTGCCAACATGCACCAGGTTTCCACTGGAGGGCTCTGCTGCTATAACTATGCTGACATCCCAAAAGTGGCAGTGGTTCCATAATGTAGGCATGTCCTTACAGTTACCAACATCCTTGAGTTATTTTCATTTCTGAGGCAGACATATTTTGGGGAAGAGGGGAGGGCATGGGGAGTATCCTCATACAATCAAGGTCTCTTTAAGGACATATGGTTAATTAAAATGTTAACCATACAAACATTTGAGCCAGAAGAAGACTGCTGGCCCATAGATGCATGGAAGATCATACACATGGGAGGATATTAACAGTTATTGATGCCATCTGGGCTTTTTTCCTATTCTGCTGGTCTAACAGAATCTACATTTTAATGCGGCCATGTTGGAGGGAATTGCCAGTGAGCAGTAACAGCTTTCTAAGCACAGGACAGTTACACAATTAACGATGTGGAAAATGCATGGGAGAAATGAGTTGGTGGTTTAGCAACTCAGTTCATAAACAAAGGTAACAGCAACAACTGAACAACGTGTCCTTCCCTTTCAAGAGTGAAGGTTTTCAATCTAGGAAAAGAAATGAACATCTACAAGAGCAGCAACTGTGCCCTGACCCAGATGCTGAAGCATATTTAAGGAAGGGGAAGTTATCCGGGCTCACAGCTGTTCACAGCTGACTATAGAAGCAGTGAAGATATACAGGGAAAATGTTAATGATTCAGTTGTCACAAGTAAGTACAGCAAAAGCATCAGGGAAAACTGTGGCTGCATCATTTGTGCAATCAAATGGTTACCTTCTCATACAGTTCCCTGCTTTGTATTTGCAGGTATGGTATATTGAGCACACAAAAGGCATGCATACATTTTTGTGTGTGTCTGTGCCCATCGCACCTGCATTTTATGTTAGATCCTAACTGCAAGATTAGCATTAGTGCTGGGCAGGAAATGAGAATCCTGTTCCATTTTGAAATTTTAAGTTTGAAAAATTTTTCCCATTCAGATCTGAGATTTTTTCAGTTTTTCCCTCAAACCAGATTTTTTAGCACAACCTGAGAGAAGGCTTTCCTCTGGAGTAGTTAAAAGCAGTGGTTATACACCCATGTGGCATAGGGAAGGCTCAGGTTTAAGTTCTGGTTGTGGCTGATTTAGGGCAAGCTCTGCCACCTCCCAGGTTACTGTCCTGATCATGGAGTTATTCTGCAGTGGGTCTCTCATTCTCTCCCATATGAGCTATTCCACATTGTAAAAGTGATCACATATTCCTGGAACTAGGAACTTGAATCTGAATCTCTTGTATTGGAAGTGAGCATCATGTACAGATCTTCAGATCTTTCTTGCTGTCTGGTTTGGCCAGAAATTCCATTGTTGGACCTCAGAAATCTTCTCTGATGAAAATTGCATTGAAACTGGGTAAAAATTCCAGGACGAAATTTAAATGTTGATGAATCAACATTTTTTTAAAGAAAAACATTGTCAGAAAATTCTCAGCCAGAAAATTTCTCTGTTTAACCTCCTAATTATACATGTCGAACATATATACTGAGTCAGAAGATGATGGAATGGGACTTGGGAGTCATAGACTTCTTGCCATAGGTACCCTGAGTGATCACTTCATCCTTCAGTGCATGAGTTCCCATCTGTTAAACCTGTTTTCACACAGGTTTGGGAGGTTCTTGGGTCCTACAGTGCTAGTGGTAGAATCCATATCAAGATATGTCAGTTCATTCTTTGGTATTTCAGCCAGTGGTCTCAAAGTGCTAAAGGGTCATCTCACTATGGTATATTCTAAAGATGCATATTATCAGTTGCTTAAGGCTTTTGCTTGTGCATCAGTTTTAAATTTGTCATACCACAGACATCTTTGATATGCATTTTTGCATGTTCTTAACGTTCCAAAGCTGATTTGAAGGTCTAGGTTTCTCTGCCCGGGGGAAGTCTAGGCACTGAATGGAGCAAGTACTGATATGAAATAGCTTGCACAAAATGCTCTCTCTCCTTTGGACCGCTCAAAAGATTTTGTGTGCTTTGACAGTTGTGATGCTTCAGTTACTCTTGTTCATCTTACCTAAAGTTAACTGTATTGTATCCAAAAAAAAATCTCTTTTTTATTATTTTCTCAATCTTCTAGAACATTTTTCTTCCTAAAAATATAGCAGCAGCAGGAAAAAAAAATAAACACCTGCTGTTCCTGTTCTGGGGATGGAGAAAATGAGTCATTAGTCCACTGCCAGTTTCAAGTCCACTTATAAGACCATGAGTGCTAACCACCCATTTACTACCCTATCATTTTTCAGCAGAGTGTCTAGCTATAGGCAGGCTGCTGGTGAGATCTGCAAAAAAAAAGATTTCACTTACTTTTTGCTGCTGTTGGGATAGGATCGGGGGGTTGGAGCCGGACAGAAATGATTAAGAGGCTAACTTGTTTTCCAGAATGGAAATACTAGATATGCTCAGTAGGGGTGTGCGCAATGATCCATATTCGATTTGGATTCAGATTCGGTCTGAATCAGGGACAGTGAGTCGATTCGTTGATTCGGATCACTGTCCCCAACTCGATTAGGCCAAATCCAAATCTGAAGCTTCGATGCTGATTTGAGAATCAGCGATTCGGCCATAGACACAGCTTTAAGTGGTTTTTCTACATACCTTGAGGTACCAGAGCGGCTCATGATTGCTGCGATGCTGGGGCAGATGGAGCGTCCCACAGGACAGTGGTGGGGCCCTCCATGTGCTTGGTGGCAAATCTGGAAGTGGACTAGAAATACTTCCAGTCCACTTCTGGGTCTGCTGGGGAGGACGTGGGGGACCCCCTGAGCCTCCCAGCTCGGCGATTGGCTGCAGGGGGACCCCGAGTGCCCCCCAGACACAGGAAACACCAGTCACAGAGCCGGGGAGGGTGCAGGGGGTGGCTCCCCAGTGTGCTCCCTGATGGACCAGGAAGTGGGCCAGAACTGCTTCCGGTCCACTTCTAGGTCTGCTGCTGAGCATGCTGAGGACCACCCCCACACACATGCTCCTGTGAGATGCCCTATCTGCCCCACCATCACAGCATTGATACCTAGTACTTTAAGGTATGTAGAAAAAACCTTTAAAGCTGTGTCTAAGTCTGGATCTCTGAATCTTTCCAAATCTCTCTGAATCGATTCAGAGCATTCTAATTCGATTCGAACAGATTAAAGGGTCTCCTGATTCAATTTGGATTTGGAAATTCAGCCACTGAATGGGGCCAGATCAAATCGGGGACCGAAGCTTCGTACAGCCACAGTGTTCAGGGAGATGAATGCAGCCCCACTGGGCTAGGCTTCCAGTTGCAACCAACAGGCATGCTGCACATATATATGCATGCTAAAAAGTCATTTGCAATATCTTGCTGCTGGGCCAGATCTGTGCTGACCTTAACATAGTGCAGAGCAGCCTTGGGGCTGCTCCAGTGTCCTTGCTGGATGTGGTTCTCAGGGGCTGACATATTTACTGGGAAGTATTTAGAACAGAAGAGCTCTGAACTTGCTCCTTTCCTTCCCTTCTGGTCCCAAATGCTCGGAAGTGTAGAAGTTGTGGGGAATAAGATAACTCACACCTGACAAGATAGCCTGCAGTTTTTCTTATGCTAAGGGCTCTGATATGACTGGCAAGTCCTTGACATCCATCCACAAAGTCTTGTCTGAGACCTCTCTGTGCTGGCAGCTTTTTACCAGGACATTCAGGACTTGGAAATTTGTTCCTGACACTAGATCTGTAGCAAGACCACATTAAGAGTGGTGTATTAGAAACAACAGATTTCTAGGATGTAAGAGGTTCTTCCAGACAGCTGTGAATGTGGGAACGTGGCTGCCACAGTTCACCAATACCCTGACACTTGCCCATTTTGGGGCAAGAAGGAAACAGAACACGACCATATTTGGGCTCTTTCAAAAAGCTGCCTTTTCCCAAACACTTATTTTCCTTATTCCTTATTTGTACACTGTATCCATGCCCCCACTGTATCACTATATCCTTGTCAGCCACCTTGTGATACTAGATGAGACGGCCAGTCATCAGGCCAGTGGAGGAAGCTAGATGGTGGAGGGGGAGGCTCCCTCTGATGGTGGGAGTCACTTCTTCTCCCTCCTTCTTCCACACATTAAGCAGATTTTCTTTGTGTGGCATCCACTGATTCCTTCAGCTCCTTCACAGAGCAGTGGGTGAGGCTCAGTGCTCGCTGTTCAGCACCCCAGCCAGTGCCTTCATTCAGACCCTTTGACTGTACCTGCATTTGTTTTTCATTTATTGTCACAATAAATCAGCTCTGCCATGACTCTGTGGACATGGCTTTGGTTGAAGGAATAAGTCTTTAGCTTTTGGCAGTAGGCCCATGTTTCCAGGCTTCAAATAGGCCTGACACCTTTCACCAGCATTAATGTTGGAAGCAGACAGGCTTTTTGATAACTTCCCCCCTGCTCCCAACTCATGGGAATTACAATCTCCAATTGACAGGAGATGTTAGAAAGCCCTTCATGAGCTCAGACAGGGAAGGTTATAATGGGAGTGAATCATGAAATGATTATATGTAGGTCTTCATGCTTGTTAGAGAAGTTAGGCCTATTTTGTTCTATTTTGGGTCTTATCCTGCTCTCATCAACACAGTACCTGAGCTCTTTCCAGGAGCGCAGTAATTGATGTGACTTGCATTTGTCACATTGAGTCTTTCTTCTTTTTCTCCACTGTAGGAAAATTGTGAGGGTTTTTTAAACTTATTTTTATTATTTATGTTGGCTGCGCTATGAATGATGGTTACTAGAGTCAGGGCAAAGATGTGCACCCTGATCTCACAATAGAAAGAGGTGGTGTCAGGTAGTTCCTACCTCTTGTGGGACTTTGTTTCATGCTCTGGGACTGGCCCCGATGACGTTTTTCCTCCTGTGCAAATAGACGTTACTCTTGTTGCAGATGGATCCATTATATCTCGGGTTGTTCCCTGCGCTCCTCATCCTGCAACTTTTGGTGGTCTTTGAGGCATCCTGGGCTTAAGCCATGAAGTGTCTTGAAGAGATATACTAAAATTAACTTGATATTCAATGTGGGGCTGGTGCAAAGAGGGCAGGTTTTATACAGTACCCTATTTTGCTGAGGAGATGCATTGTGGCATTGTTCTACTTGGAGTTTCTTGAGGTCAGATAGCTTTGTGCCCAGGCACACTGCATAGTATATAGTCCAGAAAGGAAGTGCAAGGAGTTTCTTAGATGTTAACAGAATGGTATTCAGTTGTTGCTATGACTCAGGCTGCAATGTTTCACCTGGACACCTTATATCAAGTCCAAAGACTTGAGTCCAGTCAAATATTAAGTCCTGTGCCATAGAGATCAGTGAAGATCAGAGTGCCACTGATGCCTGAGACTGCTGCAGTGACAGGAGATTGATTAAATGTGATATGCCCAGAAGATGCCATCAGGTGAACCATGGGCTGTGCTGTAGAGAAAGGAAAAATCCTCCTTCCTAGAAATCCTTGCCCATCTGACCTGGAGGGAAATTCTGTCCTGGCTGTTAGCATGACCCTGAGCATGTCAACAAGGTGGACCAGCCAGACACCTGAGATTTTGGGTACCATGGTTCAGAGCACAGAACCACCTGTCTCAGTCTCTCATCTCCAGTAGAACTAAGGCCTGGTCACTGTCCACCACGGGGCCTGGGTATGTCCAGTTTAGGGAAGGGTTAAAGTCAGTCCATCATTTTCTGTTGAAAGCCCTGTGTCAAAAATGACCCAGAGAGAAGGGCACAACTGTAAAGTTACATTTACTGGTGGCACCAACTGGGGGAAAGGAAGTGAACACACTAATTTTCACTTCATCGTTTCACAGTATCGTGTCATTACGTTGTGAAGCCTAGTGTAATGATGTGTCAGCACCAAAGTGATACACTGCCACCGTCTTTCCAAAACTTTAGAGAGATGCACGGCACACCTGTTTTCAGATGAGAAAAGCTGTAATTAGTGCCGAGAGCTTGTTTCCACAGCTGAAAGGATGATGCAGACCAGTACTTGCTCACCACAGTAAATGTCTGCATCATTTGCAAAGCACCGAGTTGTTCATGCTTAAGATGCTTTTCATCTTACTGTGTTGGCAGCTTGACTACAATTACAATTAAAAAAAGCTTTGCATGTTTATAGCATCTTCCCCACAATGCTTTCAAAGTACTTTACGAATTGCAATTAATAGAGCCACACAGAGCTCTTGTACAGGGCACGGAAGTCCATTTTGCAGATGGACTAAGAAGGGTTTGTAACTTGTTCGGGGATGCCAGAATCCCTAACAACCCAGTATACGATTTTGTAATGTGTAAAAAGGTACAGATGGAAGAAATTATGTATACTCCAGCTACACGACATAAGTCAACCCTAGATTAAATCAGTCCCTCTCTGCCATCTCTGTTTCTGCCAGGGATCACTAAAATGCACCATCAAATGGATTCTCAATCACCTTTAAAACAATCATTTTTTACCCACCTCATCTGCTCATGAATCATTTTGGTTTGGTTTCTATGACAATGTGCACAGCTGAACCCATGTGGCTATGGCAGTATGAGCTGAATTTTATTCTTTTTCAGTTTTGGGGGACAACTGTCAAGGTCCACATTTAGATCCTGAATATACAACCCTTGCTGACACTAGGCAAAAATTCCTCATGTAAGCATATCCACTGAGTAACATTTAGTGAGGGCACAAGGAATTTTACCAGGGTTGATAGGACTGTTGGCTAAGAATCAGGGGCAACCATCACCACCAGGCAGTTAAGGTATTTAGATCATCCTTCTATCAAAGTGTCTATGGGTATGTCTACAATGTGGTGCAATAAACTCTGGTGCAAATTATCTGGGGCTGCTTCAGCTAAGTTCAATGTGCTGCAGAGGGGCTGGCTGGGGCACAGGGATGCTCCAGCGTGGGGCTCGCCAACAGGCAACCCATGCACTGAAGCACATTCATGCCCCAGCCAGCCACATCAGCATCTAATGCATGCGACGCTGCAAAATAAAAACCTCCACAGCAGGATAGCACTTGTATTTACAAGGACAACCCTGCTGTGCAGTTTATTATTTCCTGCAGCCTAATAGGGCTGCACGTGTAGATGTTAAGATGTTTTCTTTGGAGCTAATTAGGCAACTGTGTAGGTGTGTCCAAAGCCACACAGGGAATTTTCATGGGAAGTACAGAAGACACAGTGAAAAATACAAGTTAGTACAAGGTTCCCCATTTTGACAGTATTCACTAGGATGTATTGACTATGTGCGCCCCTTGGGACTACTGCACCTGGCACCACAGCTTGGGGAGAAGGTGAGACGCCAACAGTGGCAAAATAACAGGTTAGGGACTACTGAGAAAAGCTGGATGTGTACAAGTCCACGGATGGGATGCACCTGAGAGTGCTGAGGGAGTTGGCCAATGTGATTGCAGGGTCACAGGCCATCATTGAAAACTCGTGGCCATTAGAAGAGGTTCCAGATGATGGGAAAAGGGCAAATATAGTGCCCATCTTTAAGAAAGGGAAGAAGGAGGATCTGGGGCACCTCATACCCTGGAAAAATCATGCAGCAGGTCCTCAAGGAATCCATTTCTAAGCACTTGGAAAAGGTAATTAGGAACAGTCGGCATAGATTCATCAAGAGCAAGTCATGCCTGACCAATCTGATTGCCTGCTATGAAGAGGTGACTGGCTCTGTGGACATGGGGAGACCAGTGGATGAGATATATCTTGACTTTAGCAAGGCTTTTGATACAGTCTCCCACAACATTCTCACAAGCAAGCTAAGGAAGTATGGATTGGATGTATTGATCAAGGTGGATAGAAAATTGGCTGCATTGGTTGGGCTGAAAGGGTAGCAATCAATGGCTTGATATCTAGTTGGCAGCCAGTATCAAGCAGAGTGCTCCAGGGATTGGTCCTGGGGCTGGTTTTGTTCAATATCTACAGTGACGTGGAAGATGTGATGAAGTGCACCCTCAGCAAGTTTGCAGATGACACTAAGCTGGGTGGGGGAGTAGTAGATACACTGGAGGGTAGGGATAGGATTCAGAGAGACCTAGAGAAATTGGAGGATTGGACTAAAAGAAATATCATAAGGTTTAATAAGGACAAGTGCAAAGCCCTTCACTTAGGACAGAGGAATCCCATGCACCACTACAGGCTGGGAACCAACTGGCTAAATAGAAGCTCTGCGGTATAGGAACTTGGGGTTACAGTGGACAAAAAGATGAATATGAGGCAACAGTGTGCCCTTGTTGCCAAGAAAGCTAACAGCATACTGAGCTGCGTTAGTAGGACCGTTGCCAGCAGATCGAGGGAACTAATTATTCCCCTCTATTCTGCACTGGTGAGGCCACATCTAGAGTACTGTGTCCAGTTTTCCCCACTATAGAAAGGATGTGGAAAAATTGGAGAGAGTCCAGTGGAGGGCAAGAAAAATGGTTAGAGACCTGGGACACATGACTTCTGAGGAGAGGCTGAGGGAACTGAGCTTATTTAGTCTGGAGAAGAGAAGACTGAGGAGGGATTTAATAGTAGCCTTCAACTCCCCGAATGGTGGTTTCAAAGTGGATGGAGCTGGACTGTTGTCAGTGGTGGTGGCTGATAAGAGAATAAGGAGCAACGGTCTCAAGTTGCAGCAAGAGAAGTTTATGTTGGATATTAGGAAAAACTTTCTCAACAGGGGGTAGTAAAACACTGGAACAGGTTACCCAGAGAGGTGGTGGCACCTCCATCCTTGGAGGTTTTTCAGACTCAGCTACACAAAGTCTTGGGTGGGATGATCTAGTTGGGGATGGTCTTGCTTTGAGGAGGGGGTTGGACCAGATGACTTCCTCAGGTCCCTTCCAACCCTAATTTTCTATGATTCTGTGATTAGACTTTTGATCTGGATCCCATTAATGCATCATGAATAAAAATGGTACCAATCCTGCAAATACTTCCATCCTTGATTTTTTTTATTCAGATGAAGTCTTATCAAGTTCATCTACGGGAAGCCATTCCTTGGACTTAGGTTCAGGCCCTCAACCTGTATATAAAAGTTAAATATATTTATTATTATTTAGAGGATATGAGTGATGGTATACTCTCCAAGCAAGTCCAAGGACATATCATATTAGGCAATGTCCCTGCACATAGTAAGAGATGGTCTAGGGACCAATTACTGAATCCCATTCTCCTGAGCCCCACTCCAGTGACATAGCCATAAAAACATCTTTCTGCCTCGTCAGCCCTTTTCCACATCAGCTTGTGTTGCTATGCTATAGGTAGGACAGATCTGTTCTATGTAACTAAAGGATTTTCCTCTCTACAGTCCCACAAGGGCTCTTATTTTTATCCTTTATCAATAGATGCTTGAAAAGTTTCTATTTTCAGCTTTGCACAGATGACAGGCAAGCAGAAATAGACATTGGAATGGGAGGGAAATCCTCTGATTATATATTAGGGCCATGCTGAGCTTTATAAACACATCTCTCCTGGAGAAGTTTTAAGGCAAAAACTCTGGGGGTCATTTAGGAAGTAGTGAAATGGCCTCCTTGCAGAATCAACCACTAAAGAGTAATGAGGAAAGAAGAGCCTGAAGGTCTGAAATCTACTCAACTCCATCTCTCCTCTTTTTGATAGGGGGAAATAAAAGGTGGCGTTTTATGAGACCTTGAGCAAATCTTTGCCCTGAGACAAGCCCATGCAGAGGCTAACTTCTTCATAAGCATCCCAGTGAGGACTGGTTGAAAAATAAGGAAACAGTTTCAGTCTCAGTTCCCTTGGCAATTCAGGCTAAAGCCAGAAATCCCAATGCCGGTTGCACTAGGGTGCTGTTGCCACTGGCCTTCTTGATGCCTTTGCCAAGGTCATACAGAAAATAAGTGGCAGAACAAAATTGGAAGCAAAGGTTCTTCACTCTCAGCTCATCAGTCTAATCACAAAGCTTCAGTCTTGAAGTTTCTGCATCAGTCTCATGTTCCCAGTTTAACCAAACAAGCACAGCCAGCCTGCTGAAAATGGGCCATTTTGAAATTGTAGAAGAGTTTAAACAAACCACAAGAGTTTTTATGATCAGAATAGATATTTTCCTTATTATTTCAAGATCAAGGATGACTATAGTGGAGCCAGATGATCCTTAGTAAATCAGCTATTGGAAACAAAATCCTTTGCTGAAATATGGTTCTGCTGTTTCGGCCTCCCTGCGTAAGAATGTAATACATACTAATCAAAGCATCCTTTTGTCTTTGAAAAGCAATGTATAGTTCAAGTGTAAGCCGCTATTATTCTGACATTTAAATGAGATGGAAGTTTAATTGATAAATAAAAAGTTGACATGTACTTTTATTTCACTGTTCAAAGGGACACAATAAATCTGCAAAAGCTGTAAAAAGGCAACGCAGATGTTAAGAAGCTAAGAAATGAAAGGAACATGAAATGAGAAGCAATCGTTTATGGTGTGAATTTTGTTGCCTGTTGAATGAACCATTAAATGGATGATGACAACAGTGGCGTTCCACACAAAGATGTGTGTGGTTTTGCTTTCCAGTGCTTTGCAGATCATGTGCCCTGAAAAATGCAATGAACATTTTGCAAAGCAAACTGTAATGTGAGTTTCCATTCACAGTATAATAAGCACACGAGTAAGTGAAAAGGAACACCTTTTAGAAATATTTGAATTGGGGAGCCTGTCATGAAATGCTACTGACATCAGCAACGCTGGGTTCATCTACACATGCAATTAATGAGAAACAATAAACTCTGGAGCAGCTTGAGCTGGAACAAACTACTCCCAGGTGCAGCATCTACATGTACGCCCAGAACAGCTGCAATGTGAGCCAGGGTGGCGCAGGCCTGGGCTGGCAGGGAGAATGGGAGGTCAGCCATGGGCTCCAAGTAGCAGTATTGGGTGGCAGAGGGGCTGGCTGGGGCATAAGAGTGCTGAAAGTGCAAACTCGTGTGGCTAGGCAGCAGGCAGAAGTTTGGCCCCTGGCTGGCTGGGTTTACCAGGTGCAATTTATACCTGCGGATAGCAACTACACGTGTGTTTAATTGCAGTAAATTACCCTGGTGTAAAATAGTATTGTCCCCCACAGTACTGTCTTACTGTGGCGTTAGTTTACTGCAGCCTAACACCATCGCATGTGTAGACAGTGATGCTTTACTCTGCAGCTAATTAGTGTACTCTGCCACTAAGCACATGTGTAGACATGACCAGTGATATAGAAATGATACCCTGTTTTACATCTCCTTCTCCCCAAGGCTAAATAATGCTCTCTCCCTGCAGGCCCACCTTGGATGAGGACCCAAGTAAAGGAGAATCCAGTACTTCATCCCAAAGTGTGGAGGGAATTCAGATACATGGAATTCAATCCCTTGACAAGTATTGGCCAAGGCACTACAGTTATTATCCCACCCTCACAAAGGTAGTAACCTTGGTAACTCCAGGGGTATGTTACTAATCTGATTGGTCATTGGTCCCAGCTATTTCCTGTGGACTGAGTTATATATTCTTAAATCAGACATGTGCACCAGCATGGGTGCTTGGTCAGCAACAGCAGGGAAGACACAGGGGTGTGCTTCTTCCTATTAGAGGAAGGGACAACTTGCCATTTTTGCAGCACACCCAGGATAGCAGTAGCCATCTTGGCATCCAGAAGAAAGGGATGCATGGTGAGAAAGGCATGAAGAACATTTCTGATTGAGGGTGAGGCTCATAGATTTGCCTGTTAGAGATGCACTTTGAGGAGGTATAGGCATCTCTCATCTTCCTTTCCAGGGAGACTGCACTTGGCACAGGCTCCTAGGAATCACAGCTAAATGGGCTGAGTTAGGACAGACCTTTGCTTGCAGAGGGATGGGACGGCAGCAGGACCTCTGGGAGGGATTCTCCATCAGGAGGCACAGGTTTTCCTCCTGATCCCTTGTGCAGGGGTAGTGTGTCAGAATGACTGACTAGTTTTGCAAGTCAATGCCAAAATGGAGGGGGAGGTATTGACTTTGTCTCCTCTCTTTTTGGGGTGTAATGTCCTCTTGGGAAAGTTAGTGTGGAGAAATCCCTGAATTCCTCCTCTCCTAGGATGGCAGATATTTTGCCTGGCTTTTCTCAGGGCGTGTGCAGAAGGGCTCCTTGTTCTTCCTCCTTGCTGATGCAACCTGGGGCTATTAGTTAAACACTAAGGAATAATTAAAGGAAAATAACTCAACGTTTCTGTAACATTTTTAATAGATGATAGTTCCATTAGGTAGTTTGGTTTGTATCAGTTCATTTGTGGTGAAATTTACCCTGTATGGGGGCCCAGCACAAGACATACATCTCACTTAAACCCCATAGGGTCCTGACTCCCACCCTTGGAGAACACTTGACCACAGGAAAGCAGTAGGTTTGCGCAAAGTGGCTAGTATTTGCTACCAATTCAGATTTGGCTGATTTGAATCACAGTCCCGAATCGATTTGACCGAATCTGATTCGGAGATTCGGCCACCGCCAAATTGGCTGAATCTCCAAATTGGTCCCATCACCTGCCCATTCTCCCAGTCCCATGAATGGCTGCCCCACCTGGCCCCAGCTCCCGGCTCTTTAAAAAAAAAGCCTGGTATTCACGGGCTGCTGCCAGGCGGGGGGAGGGGGTGATCCCTGCTACCCCCCACTGCCCCATGGTGTTTGGGGGGCTCTGTCATGGGTCCCCATCCCCTGCTTACTCTCACAGCCCCAGCTCCAGGCTCTTTAAAAAAAAAAAGGCCCCACTCACCGGCTCCTGCCAGGTGGGGGGGCAATCCCTGCTGCACACTGCTGCCCCACACCATGTGGGGGGCTCTGCCATGAGACCCCCCAACCCCCGCCCACTATCCCAGGCCCCCCATGGCTGCTCTGCCTGCCCCAGATCCTGGTGCTTTGAAAACAAAAAAGCCCACCCCACATGGTCCTTGCTCCCCTCCTCTTGCCCCCCCTCCCCCGCCCCGTACTTACCAGCATGGAGCCCGGGTCCAGCTCCCTGCAGCAGCAGGTGGGGACCGCATGAATCTCTGAAGCTCTCTGAATCTTTTGCAAATCAGTTTGGAGAGCTTTGTATCAGTTTGGACCTTTTAACTGGTCCCCTGATTCCATTTGGATTCAGAGATTTGGCCACCAAATCAGGCCAAATCTCGTCCAAATCAAATCACCACCCAAAACTTCACACAGCCCTAGAAAGCAGAGCTATCTTGCAACAACAGAAGGCCTCCTACCTGTGTTTTCCCTCTGCTCAGACTTCAGACAGAAGACGCAGCTGAATGAAGGAATCGTGGGTGGCGGCCAGCGCTTCAAAATGAAGAGAAAGAAAAGAAAAAATTCCAACCTTATCCATGTTTTGAAAATAAACTGGATGTGCAGGTATTTAATATCTGAAAAGCCCTTGAGAAAGGTGACCTAGAGAAAGGGGCATTGGGATGCCGTGGGATGAAATCCTGCCTGATTATAGGTTGTTAGGAATTAATTAATTAAATGAGATGGGTGCAGTATTAAAAAAAAAAAAATGCGTGGCTTTTATTGAAAAATGAAGCTTTCCCTGTGGCAGGAGAATAACTGCAAGGTTAAAAAGTGGAGAGCCAATTAAGGGCTGGAAATGTTTTGATAACAGTCTTCACGGGCTTAAAATAGCAACTGTTCCTTCCTCTAAGAGGCCGGCACTATGTACCACATAAGAGATCTGCAGGCAGTGAAGCTTCCAGACTGGAAACACTTTAAAGTATCTACTTTTTTGATAGCAGCCTGCTCATCCACAGCGATTTTGAGTCAGATCCCTTTGAAGATAACAAATCATCTATTTTTATGCTCTGTCTCCAATCCCAGAGGACTCCAAAGCACAGCCTAATTCTGTGAGGAGCCAATCCAAAGCCTATATGCGTTAATGAGATTCTTTTAAATCAGATCCTAGACGCACTTCTTGATGTATCAAGAAAACTAAGCAGTAATATATTCATTATAACTTCCCTGGATTTAAATTTATAATTAACCAATATAACTGGATGCTTTATCAGTCAGTTCTTATTTACTTAACGTAGCATAATTGCCTTATTACATTAAAAATGTAGAAACTTAATTTGGTAATTTTTTCTCTTTCATTACTGAGATCCTTGGTGATTTTTTTTCTGGAGTAAATTTCCCATTCTGAGTGAATAATATATTAAAGAATTTAACAAGGAAATGTAGGAAACATAAAAATTATAAAACATTTTAGGCAATGGCACTTCTGACTGTAGCACAGAGTAGTTGTGCTTCCTTGGCTCTCTGGGTATTACAAGTATTTGAATGTCATAATGGAGTGAAATAATTCCATGATGGTAAGACAACTTCCATGTATAATACCCTGTTGAAACTATAGGGTCTATGATATAGACCTCATTGAACATGAATGTCAGAATGCTTTATTGCTTTTTTGCAGTGGGCTTGATCCAGAATTTACTGAAGTCAAAGGAAAGACCCATTGCCTTCAGTGGGCTCTGGATGGGGTTACAAATTTTCAGAAATTGCTGAGGCACCAGCATGCACCATTAAAATGTTCATGCCGTGTCGTAAAGCAAGACAGGAAGGATGGTCTGTTGGTTAGGAAGTCTGTTTAGGGTGCAAGAGACCTGAATTCAATCCTGAGTCCTTGGAGACTTGGATTCTAGTCTCGAGGTTACACTTCAGGCAAGTTCTTTGCCTTTTGTTTCCCCGTATGTAGAACGGAGGTAATAGCTCCTTCATACGTGAGTGGTTTTGAGGGTATGAGTGTATCAACATCTGTAAGGTACTTGGTTACTGCAGTAACAGGAGGCATACAAGCACCTCAAGTAGATGGATCATATCACTGCACAGCTGGCCCTTCATTGCCTCTTCATTGCAAATCTGGGTTAACTCCACAAAACTGTATCACATTATTCCAAGTGTAATGCAGCTGTTAAAAGGGTTTGGCACAAAAAACAAAACAAAACTTTATCTCAGTTTGATGCACAGTTCACACTTTCCAAACTAAGATCAAACAGCCAAATTCTGTTTTTGGTTCTCTCCATGCAAGCCCACCTTGCCTGGGTATCCAACTGCTCAATCTTACACTTTTGTGGCTGTCTCAGACTGGGTCTCAGGAGATGTGACTAGTTCCTGGCTCTGCCCCTGCACCTGCTGTGTGACTTCAGCCAGGCTGCTCAATCTCCCTTTCCTGCAGGTCTACAGCTATTTAGACAATAAACTTTTCTTGAGGGGGGCTCTGTCCATTGTTTGTAGCACAAGAGAGCCCTGATTTTGGCTAGGACATAAAAACCCCAATGTAATATAACAAATATAACACTGCACTGTAGAACGATTGTCAGAAGTTGACTTTGTACACAAGGTTATACTTTCCAATTGGCATAGCTATTTCATGTTACTTTAGCACTGGTACAGTTCTATAGGCTGTCCTCAAATGCGTGCAAGAAACAGTGTAAATAATGTGGCAATATCATCTAAAAATCTGAAGCAAACTGGAAAGGGAAAGGAACCCAGGCCATTTAAATCTGTTATGGAAACCTGGTTCTAGCTAGCAAGTAGTAAGGTAGAAGCACTTCATTATAAAGGATGCAGCAGAGTTTTTAAATTTCTTTTTCCCTCCTTCATTTGACACTTCCAGTAGTTAGCAGCCACAAAGTTGGCCATCATATTTCCAAGTTTTAAAATGTCAGCTATCATTTTCTCTGGACCTGCAGAAGACAAATTTCTTCTCCAGCACAATGGTTGAAATACAGGAGGGCACTTGCATTCATTAACAGGTTGACAACATAATTGTACTAAGTCCTGCCAAGGTTTATTTATTGCTGATTATTATTCTGTCTTCTCCTCTACTTTCACCTCACATGTCGTACACTCCTTGTTTCCATGGGGATGCTTCACCGTATTAGTCTAACTTTAGGGTAGCCTTGTAACCTTGCATAGTTTAAAATACTTCAGGTTTCTTAGCAACTAGGCTGAATCTCTAGATCATTCAGCTATGCCTGAAACCAAATTGCTGGATGAGTTTACTACCCTCTGAGCACAGAGGATGCTTAGTAGCCTGTCCTAAAGGCCTAGGAGAAGGTGAGAACTCAAGTGAGTAATTCATATTCACCTGAGTGCTCCTACTCAGACTTATGGGGATGCCTATGTAAGTTTGTGTTCAAGTGAGCCATGGTTCAAGGCTAAAGCCGTAGAAGGTAACAGGATCCTTAGACTGTTGTGGCATCCCCTCTCAGGGGTGCCAACCATCCATAAAAATGTGGTTAAAAATACTTGTCCCTAAAGTCCGGGAGTGCGGGTCTGGCTGCCAGGGAACATGTCTGAACACCGGAGATGGGATTCAGAGTTCCCCCGTCCCTCCTGCCCACCTTGTGGAGCGCACATATCCCGAACTTCCCTTTTGGTGGTGCACATAGCACACGGCCAGCCAGGGGGAGGAGTGAAGCATTTCAGGGGCTGGACACAAAGACCTTGCTACCATGGCCTGGGAGGCAGCAATGCCCAGGGAAGAGTGGACAGACACTGGAGTTCAGGCTACCTCTTGGTGAAGGCACCACTGGGCTTTGCATGGGCATCCCAGCCCTCTGCATTGCAAGGGAGGGGACACCCCAAAACCAGCGAGACCAGGTCTCCCCACCCCTGATTCCACTGCACAGGCTCCCCACAGGGCATTATTAGCCTAGACAACCTCCTAAGGGCTTGTCTGGAGCTGGGCTCCAGCACTGGTTCCCTTTACAGTAGCAGGCAGCTGTTGCCTGCATCCCAGAGTGATGTAGCTCCTTTCCGTGAGCTGCACATATCATGGCAGCTCTGGGGCAGCCCAGGATGCAGGGACTTAGTCAGAGGATGTTGGTGCCAGAAGTGCATGCTGGGAGTGCATAGAAGTGACCCACAGGACAACTGGGTTCCTTTGGCACCAACCTTCTCAGGGATCCCCTACAGTACATCCCCTATGGGAAAGGGAGGCCACACCCCTCCATGGATTCTGTGTGTGTATGTGCATGCATGAATTCAGATCAATTACATTATGAAACATTATTTTTAAAATGTCAGTAAAAAGTTTGCAGACTGTCAGTAAAAAAAAAAATTCTTGGGTTGGCAAACCTGACATCAGGTCACAAGAAAGAGAAACTGGACACATCTACACCTTCATTAATGTGCCTTTGCTATTGCACATTAAGTTTAATACCTCACATATGAGGTACTAAAGGCACAGTAGCTGAGCTAATGCAAAGGAAAATGGTTTTTTGTGATGCTTAATGCACAGTAGACTAATTCTACTATTCATTAATGCATTAGCACAGTTTTTGCCGTGACCCGCTAATGCACAGTAGAACAGCCCACTGCACATGAAGGCATCTCATGTAGATGCGCCCACCGAGACTAAAATAAATTAGTATGTAGGCTTTTAATATCCACTAAGGCAAAATCTAGAGAAACGGAGATTTGATTTGAATGCTGAATGTACATTCACTCCTGAACCTGAACAGTGTTTAAGAAAACTGAAGTTCAGAAATTTTATAATTATTACTTTTATTAATTACTTGTCTAAGAGGCCTGAAAAAGATGATAACTGTTTTAGGACACTGAATATAAATTCCTTCCTCATGTACCTAACTGAAGACAATACAGTTATATCAAGAATTAACTGTAATTAATCAGTGCCATATTGTAAGTCTCCTCTTTGAAATGCAAAGGTCATTTTCTCCAACATAAAAACGGTTGTTGGATTTTCCCTGGGAAAAAGGCTTTCATTCTGCAATCCTAAAGATGTACAAGCCCATTATTCCATACCCATGAAATACTTGTGAAGTACCAATAAAACACTCCCCCCACCCAGACAATCAGGGCTAATTCAAGGTAATATCCATTCAAGCTTCCTGTGTAAATGAATGTGCTGCACCTGTTTTGATGCAATTCAACACCTGGGTCAATCAACCCTGAGATAAACTCAACATCTGTTTTAGCTTTAGATAAGAGATGAAAAATATCTTGAGTTCTTACTCAGTCTTCTCTAGTCTCTTTCTTTGGGTTTGAGATTTTATCTTCCCTGGAAAACATTTGTCTCCTAGAAACATGTACTGTGGTTGTGAGGACACAGGTCAAACCATTGTTATGTGTCTTATGATGGTGTCTGTGTACTAGGTTTTTGACAAGTTTAGGGGATATGTCTTGCTTCCCTTGAACTCATATATGGTCCTTTTTTGGTTACAGTGGGAGGGACACATGAATAGAAACTATTCAGTCAGTTCCCTGGAGCTCACCTCATGGAGAGGTTATTTCCTCTGGTTTTTAAACCTTCTATCCAAATCCCTCCCTTCCTGATGGTCATTTCCTGCCATGAGAGCTCCTGGAGGAATTTCTGCAGTTGTTGGAGCAGAGAGAAACATGCTGTAGAGAAACTAATCCATCTCTCCTCCAGCCTTGGTGTCTACCTGGACTAGTTTTCTTCCATCTGTTCCAAGTCAAGAGAAGCCTATGGCCTCATAGCTTTCAGAAGTATGTAGTACCATTTCAGATGAGTGGAATTCCAGAGGTATCTAAATACCTCTTTAAATATGACCCTTAGGCCCCCTATACACATGCAGATACATTTGTGAATGGATCTAATGCATGATCCACACAATCCTGCCTCCTGCCATGCCACCAACCCAGGCACCCATTACTGGGAGCCCCTTTTGATGAGGAGCTCCCAAATATGGGTGTCATGCAAAACCAGGACTAAGAGGCTCCACAGCATGGACTGAGAGACCCTGCAGAAAGGTGCAGGACCCAAAGCCCTGCTAGCCGTGGGACCAAGAACCTCATGTAGGCCTGCGGGTTTCATGCACCCCCATGCCCTGGGGATCATGGGAGACCCTGCTACAGGCATAAATTAAAGCTTAATAACAACCAGCTATAAAGTTATTACATGTTTTTGAGGTCTAATTTTAAAGCAGGTTGGAGGTTTTTATTGTTTAACAGCTAGTGTAGCTGGTATCAAGGTAATTGTGCAATTAACCAGCTAATCGCATGATACCTGTAACATGTAGAGGGGTCCTCTATGCCTGATCCTGAACTATGAAAGTGATTCTCAACCAGGCTGCTGGAGAACTCGGGGGTGCCATGAGATCCTCTGAAGGGTGCATCAGGAAGTGCGAGAAGATAAGTAGATAAAGTCAGGCTTAGGCTTCAGGTGTGAGGACATAAGCAGAGAAGGGTAGGCTTAGGCTCTCCCTGCCTCCCTGTTTCCCTTGCCCCCACTGCTTGGCCCCTCTGCAACAAGGTAAGTCCTGTAATAAATAAACTCATTTTTGATATGGGGTGCTGTTCAATTCACACAAGATATGGAGGGGCTCCTTGAGTCTAAAAAGGTTGAGAACCAGTGCATTCCAGCCTACGGAGGCTGCATCATTGGCTTCATTTCCTTAGTGATTAAAAACCAGTTGAGTTTGTTGTTGTTTTTTGAAAAACAGGCTCTGCATTGGAAAAATGACCTTTTATGAAAACTGACTGGCAGGATCAACAGTCTCTTTTGTGATTTATTTTAAATTAAAAGAATTAATTGTTTCCCCAAACCATTATTAATAAAAATCAGAAATATGGAAACTGTTAGAGAAAGGATGATAAAAATTTTTGGTTTGCCCTGGCTTTTGGTAAGCAAAATTCTAGTAGTCACCATTTTAGGAAAAAGTTCATTAAAGGCAAAATGGATCTATTTTAATCCCTATACATGAAAAACAACTTCAAATGTCTCCTTTTTTCATTGTTGCCCAGCTCTATAAAATTACTTCCTTTTCTCTTTTTTCCTTTAATGCATGGCTTACTTTACATCAGTCAGCTGCAGCTGCTCTAATCCCTAGCTTCCTGAACATTATCTAAAAGACTGAGTTGTCTTAGAAAAATTCAAGAAGCTCGTAAGAAACAGGTGTTCCTAAATCCAAGGTCCCAAACAACAACTGCTTGCATCTACATTCATCTCCTATCCATTCAATTTTTATTCTGTTAATGAAGTTAATCAGAGAATGTGATGAGACTACATCTCTTCTGTCCATGTCTTTAAATTGAAGCTATTGGTGTCAGTAGTCATGCTTTGAGGGGAAAATAAAAAAGCTATACAGAAGGAAATGCCCACTGCAGAGAAAGATGGGTAGACTCAAAGGAAAGCTTTTAGAGCCAAGCAGTAACAACAAAGGTTTTCCCACTTGTTTTTCTTGGCTAAATGCAGACAGTCAAAAAGCCCGAGGCTGAATTGATTCAGTCTTTGCAGGTTAGTTGAAGCTGCAGGGATTGAACCAATAAGCAAACGAGCAGATAGTAACTTTTCAGTGAAGAAATGCAGTCACATGCCTGCAGTAGCTCAAGCCAGAAGCTGGGGGGCATTAGAGGATGCCTGCCAACCACTGCTAAGGGGAGGAGAGAGAGAAAGCCCTGATGGAGCAGAGGAGGCATGGCCAGGCCCCAGCCCATGCTCTGCCTGGGGGCGGGGGGAAGTAGTGGAACTGAATTCATAAAAGCTTGAACAAGAATAGTTCTTTCTCTCAAAGCTGAAACACAGTCTGAGCTTACTCTTCCTGATGCTCTCAAGGTCTCTGGGATTTGCAGTCACAACCACTGGAGCAGGACTCTCAGGGTTGCTCATCACTCCCTCTTCCTGCTTCCAGGTGCCTCAGGGATTTGTAGTCCACAGTCACAGCCAGCAGTACATTTTAGCAGAGCAGCTCTGTACTCAGGAGAAGGTGAGTTTAACTCTCCTCCCTGGCCCCAGACCCTAGTCAGAGTTTGCCTGGGGGGAGTGGGGGAGCAGTGAGCTGGCCAGTGAACCAGCCCTCACTGCTCCAGCCCATCCCAGGGCTGTAAAGCATGCTGGGATGTTGGAGGACTCTGATTTAACTTGAACCAGAAAGGGGTCTAGGACAGAAGTTTCATAAACCAGTTTGACCTAAATCAGTTAAGTCTGATACTACATTCAACCAGGTTTATCTTAAACCAGTTTTAGCCATTTTGAAACTAGTTTATGTGCACTGAACTTCTGTTCTCTTACAGGTTTAAACCAGTTTCTGGTCACTTAGACTGGTTTATGTGCAATTTCTGTCCCTACCCCTTGAGAATTTTACAGATCTGACTAAGGCTAACTCACAGCTCTGAGAAAAATTAAGCAGCTCTGAGAACAGCTTTGAGGAAAATTAAACTGTTAAATGCAGCTCCAGAAAAGTATTATTACCCAAGGGAGCCAGTTTAGGTATTAGTCAGATTCACTCCTCCCTAGAATATACCTGTCATGTGGCTTCCCACAGGTTTGACCCCATTCTTTTCCTCTCTAGGCTGAATTTTCCTCTGCATTTCATTTGGTAAGCAAAAAATAGGCAATAGGACAGCAGTTATTCTGTCCAAAGCTTCCAGTGGGCGGTGTCAGCTTGATAGACAACTGATCTGTAGAATATGTCTTAGCAGACAAAAGCAAGCAACCTTTATTTTTCATTGTTATTTGAGAATTATTAGGACAATGGCCTTTGTGATACCAGGAGAGCACTGTCCCATCCTGGTTTGTATTATTATTTTTTTATAATGTCATGGGAAAATGAGAGGAAGGCAAAGTGATTTAGGAAAAATCTAACTTCATGTCAAATGAAGCTTCTATTACTTTTTAAGGGTGTTAATTTGAATATTTAGCACTACCCCTTGCCCCTTATCCTTGAACTTTGTCTTTATGTTTGAAGAAGTCTGACAATCTGTTAAGCTGGCAACTACCTTCATCACTCATGAATTTTGAGTGGACCTTTTCAGGGTCCACTGATTTGTAGGCACAGAGCAAGGAAGAAAGCATCTGTCTAAAATCCAGACATGCAAAAGGCAAAACTAAATGAGGAGTATAAATAATTACATGGAATAAGTTCATGTAATATTCTGGCATAGGAAAGCTGTGTCCGTTTATAAGAAACTGAGATTCTGGGAAAATAGTTCCCAAAATTATGCAGTTTTCAGTTGATTAGATCTGTGGATAGCATGAGAAGGCCACTGTGAAATACGGTGGTTCTGAAAAATGAACTACAGTTAATTAATGGGTTATGGTATTATAAAGGTTTGATTCACCTTCTTTAATATCCAATATGCTGTGGCATTGAGAATTTCTAAAGTTATAGCTGCTTCCTCTGCCTTTATTGAAATCCACTATTAAGGCCTGCTAGAGTTCATGACAATGAAATAATGGGTTTGGGAAAGAAGGACAGGGTATGGTAAAGGTAGAAAAGTGGTGATAAGTACTAAAACTTTCCACTGATTATTCAAGTTGAACCTGCAAGTTTTCCTTTCTGTAGTAAGAACCAGTGTGTAGTTCTCAAGGGTAATATTTACAAACCTACTGCATGCAGAATAGCTTAATTTAGGATGTTTAGGTCTTAAAGTGGAGCGCACTGAAGACCACTCCTCAAGACGTAGGCATCTGACTAAACTAACACACAGATGTTTACAGATTGGTGCATTGGCCAGGAAAGACATTACCGACCCATCCACAGAGGAAGAGCCTGACATAGTATTAAACATGCTGACTGATGTGGATATATTGGGCCAGGCCCTACAAGCAGTGAGAAGTCTTAGTAGTATAACAACAACAGGATCTACAGCAGCAAGAATGACTGCAACACAATTGGATCTCATTTAAGATGTATAAGATGACTAAGGACAGTGATGTGGAAACCTATATTGAGACCTTTGAACATACTGCCATACAAGTGGGTCTAGAAAGAACTCAGTGAGCTAGTCAGTGAGCTGGGGGCACTCTGATAGGAAAAGCCCTGGCTGCCTACAGAGCACTTCCTCAGGAAGAGGCCTATGACTACAAGAAAGTAATTTATTACTTTCTGTTATTTTGTATAGACTGGAGATCACACCCGAACACTGTTGGAGATTGTTTAGGGCCAAAAAAAGAAAGGAAAGAAGAGGCCAAGGGTGTTGTGCAGCTCCTGAAGGTTTTGTTATATAAGTTGGTACCACTATCGAGTTACAACCAGGATGGGTTAGTGAACTAGATGTTACTGGAAAATTTGTAAGTGATTTGCAGGAATGCACCCAGAGATGGGTTACACATCACCTTCCTAGGACCTCTGAAGAGGCTTGCATTTAGCAGAAGCTTTTGTGGCCTCAGAAGGAGAATATGATAGAGAAAGAAATTATAAAGGTACTGGAGCTAATGGACACTCCGATGAAGAAAGGCAAAAGGAAATTAGTAAATCTGGGGTGAGAGGCGCCGTCTGTTATGGATGTAATCAACTGGGACTTATCGCTTGGGAGTGTCCACAAAATGTTAATGAACATTGGAAACATGATGTTATCACACATGTTCCTTGGGAAAGACCAGCTGAATCAGAGATGGTGAACGCCATGGACTGCAGTTTTCACTGTGGGGGTGAAGTTCCAGTATGGGACCATCCAGTAGTCATGGCATGGATCGTGGGGAAACCAGTACAAGCAATGTTAGATATGGGTTGCTCCCAGACACTGTCAGGGCTGATTTGGTACCTAGACAAAATGTCCAAAGAAGCAAACCAGTTTGTGGAGATATATTCATGGAGGGTCTGACCAATATGAGTGAGGTTTCCTCCAAATGAAAGTCGCCAACTATCAGGGATGCATGTGAGTAGGGTTAGCCCCTGACCTCAATTGTGAAATGATAATCAGATGAGACTGGCTTCCTTTATATGATGTGCTGGATGAAGTAAAAAGGGCAGAATTGGAGCCTAAAGGGTGATATAAAGGGAGAGTTAATGAGAAATACCTTCTGCGGGCCCCATTGCAAGTGATGCCGACCTTTTGATCGAGTGGCTTTAGATATAGTAGGGACTTTACCCAAAAGCAGTGTTGGCTATCAGTTTATATTGGTAATGGTGGATTATGCCACCAGGTACCCAGAGGCCATACCATTAGATCAGATACAGTGACATGTATCACTGAAGAGCTGCTTAAGTGCGTGTCTGGGTAGGGATTCCCTGGGAGATCCTCACGGATCAAGGTACCAACTTCATGTTAGGGGTAATGAAAACCATGTGCCAGGTACTCAGGATTAAACAATTTAGGACCTCCATCTGTCACCCTCAAACTAACGACCTAGATGAACAACTAAATGGTACGTTGAAATGTATGTTGCAGCGGTGTGCACAGAGAGACCCACATAAGTGGGACCTTTTTGTCATGCCCTTGTTGTTTGTGCTCAGGGATGTTCTTTAAACCTCAGTCTAATTCTCCCCATTTGAGCTAGTGTTTAGACATAAGTCATGGGGGTTAATGCAGCTCATGAAGGAAAGCTGGGAAGAAACGGGTAATAAGGGACTTGTGATTAACCAGGATAGACAGTATAGACAAAATATGCTAGACTGTCTCAATATAGGATGGCAGGTGGCACAGGAGAATCTGGAGGGGGCTCAAAAACAACAAAAGGAAGTATATGATCAGAGTTCTAAGGAATGGGAGTTCTGAGTCGAGGACAGGGTCTCGGTACTGTTACCCACTACAGGCAATAAACTACTCACGTAGTGGCAGGTCCCGGTCGAGATTATCTGTAAGGCAGGCCCAGTTGACTATGAGGTACATTGTCCTGGTCGTATGCAAGAATGTCAGATCTTCCATGTTAATTTATTGAGGGCCTGATGGGCACCAGAGTAGTGGATGGTTAGCCCAGAGAGGGTGGTAGAGGAATTTGGCCCCAAACTTCCTAGCCAAGAGAGAGTGAGTGTACTGGGCAGTAGTGTCCAGTGGGGTGAGAGACTAACAAATGAGCAATGGAAGGATCTGAGTCTAATGATTCATAAGTTTAGAGATATATTTCATGAAAAGCTGGGGAGGGCCAGGGGCATAGTGCATGAGATACATACCCCAAAGGGGACAGTGGTGCATGAGCAGTGGTGACCGGTTCCCCATCATATGTACCAAATAGCACACAGCAGTGGCAACATGTAGGGGGTGCATGGGGGTGATGCACTCCCTGTCAGGCTGCACTTGTCATTTAGGTGATGGGCAGGGGGGCAGGTAGGAGCACCCGTGTCCCCCTGCGAGTGGCGGCCGGGGAGCGGGGCTGCTAGCAAAAGCGGTTGCACCAGTTCCGGAAGTGGCTGCAGGATTTACGGACACAGCGTGGTCGCTTTTTGGTGAGTAATCCCCCCTGGTCAGCACAATTGGCCACCGGAGGGCCCCCGCCTCCCCCAGTCAGTGTGATTAGCTGCCGGGGGAACCCTCACCCTGGTCGCTGACTGGTGAGGCACCAGTCGCCCATGGTACACAAGGAGTTGAAGAGAATGTTGAAGCTAGGGATTATAATCCCCTTTTGTAGTCCTTGCAGAAGCCCCATGGTGGTACTTCCTAAAGTGAATAGGTCCCTCAGGATATGTGTAGACTTCAGGTGTGTCAACACAATAGCTAAATTGGATGCTTTTCTGATGCCTCATATTGAAGAACTGCTTGAACAATTGGCCAGTCCCATCATAGACCTATCATATTTCCATCACAGACCTATCCAAAAGTTATTGGCAAATCCTGATGCCTAGACAGGATAGGGCCAAAACAGTCTTTGAAACCCTTTGGGGTTTATACTAATTTACTCGCAGGCCATTCGGTCTGCATGGTGCAGCAGCCATGTTCCAAAGGTTTATGGACTGAATGCTGGCCTGCCGCGTCATACACTACTGAGTACATCAACAACATCATAATATATTTCAGCATGTGCGTACAACATCTTCAAGCAGTGGAAGCTATATTAAAAGAACTAAGGAGTATGGGTATGATGGCCAATCCAAAAAATGCACTTTAGGAATGGCTGAAGCCAAGTATTTAGGTTTTTAGTGGGATAAGGGGTTATTAAACCTTTAGCTGATAAGGTAGCAGCAGTAGATATTGATAAACCTCCTCAGACAAAGTGGCAAATGAGGTCATTTTTAGGACTACCTAATTATTACCATCATTTTGTCCCCCATTTTGCATAACTGGCTACCCCTTTAACCAACACTATATGTGGGAGATTATGTGGGCCAGTTAGGTGGATGATGCATATGGATGATGGCTTTAACAAAATTAAGAAGGCTTTATGTTGGGATGTAATGGTGATAACACCAGATTTTACAAAGCCTTTTATTCTGCAGACCGATGCCTCGGGCACCGCTCTGGGTGCGGTACTTACCCAAGAACAAGGAGGAGTGGAAAAAAGAGGGCTTGCATCATTAGAAGTTGGCATCTGTGGTCAAACTGTCAGACCCTAAAGGTGGGAGCACTGGAGACCATTCCTCAAAACTAAACTCACACACGGATGTTTACATACGCCTATTTCTAAATTATAGCTGTTTCCTCTGCCTTCATTGAAATTCACTATTAAGGCCTGCTGGAGTTCAAGACAATGAAAGAAAGGATTTGGGAAAGAAGGACAGAGTATGAGAAAGGTAGAAAAGTGCTGATAAGCACTAAAAATTTCCACTGCTTCTACAAGTTGAACCTGCAAGTTTTCCTTTCTATAGTAAGAACCTATGTGTAGTTCACAAGAGTAATATTTACAAACCTGCTGCATGTAAAATAGCTTAATTTAGGTTAATTAATACCAGTCAAGCAAAGATCACCACTTTTAAAAGAACTGTTTTGGCAAAGTGTGCAACTGAAGTAATAAAAACCCACCTTTAACATTTTAATGTTGCCTCCGTAGGTGAGCTTTCTAATATAACCTTTTAATAAAAGAAGTTAAACATACCATTTTAAGCAATTGATTCTCTGCACCAGATTCAGACTTTCTGTAAGTGGAACTCTGCTGAGATGAATAGAACTATGTTTGCTAATGTTTGAATTAGGATTGGTAGATCCTATTTCTGCAAAGTATACACTTTGCCACTATCAAGCATGAAAGTACAGAAAGAAGCATATTTTTCCTTGCTGTAATTCAAGTGATTTCATTACAGTTAGACTCAGGGTGCATTTCCTCTGAGGTTATATTACAGGGGGTGAGCAAGACAAATGTAAAGTGAGCTAATTGATCAGTTCTGAATTGCATTCAATATAATTAATGGAGAATCAATGCTAGAGCTCTATGAAAGAATCCTAGACAAACTACAAAACATGAAAAAACCCACTTGGTTTTGTTGAAGCTCCCAAGTCTGAACAAGCCCATCATAAGCTTTGCTAAAATGTCATACTTTTCAATCAAAGCCCCAGACCTGGCCCAAAGTAGCAGAGGGGAGGCGGGGAACAGCCCAGCCCCCTTCCCCCTGCCCCATTATTCTTGATGGGCAGTTGACTAGTTATAAATATCCTGATCAAATTCCACATGCTATTAATAGTTATACTTAATATATCATGTCATTATTATATTATCAATAGCACTGAAAAATTATCAACATTTTGTCTCACTCTGGCACAGTTTAACTTCTGTCTTCATTGAGCCTCAATGCTTTTCTTTTCTTGAAAAGTATAACTTAAAAAGAGTGTAATTTTCATGAAAACCATGATAAAGTCTGTACACAAGAAACCGTCTCTTTATGGTGACTATCTTGCTAAGCATAGACCAGTATGTAATTCTCAGGAAACCTCATTAATAAGATTGAGACAAACCTTGCAATATCTTTTGTCCTTAGATTTTCTTGAGGGAAGACAATAAAGCCTTAAGCCTGGATATGGGAAAGAAACGTGTTGCATAATTAGTTAATCTTCTTTTAGTAATGAATGCAGTTAAGGCACCAATTCTTGGATGCCATAAAGTATACCACAAGCTTTTGTTGACAGCTGTGCAGTTGTCCCAAGGTCAGTGTAGTTTAGTGCCCTGAGCACGGATTAGGATGCTGGAGACAACTCAGAAACCAACTCTGTTGGTTGATGTTGGGCAAGTCACTCCCCCTTTTAATGCCTCTTGTTTTCATACCTGTAAAATGGGGATAATGACACTTCCTCTGTAAAGTACTTTCGACAGCATGGATGAAAAAAGCCAGCTGTTTTTATCTAATGGTTCTACACAAATTCATCTGGGAAAGTCAATGCTTCACCTTTGTGCAGTGCTGCAAATAGTTGCAATAGTCCGAGTCAAGTGCCTTTTCCAGAAAAAGGATTAAAAGGAATGATTAATTTTAACTCTTTCCTTTGGGTTTCTCAATAGATCTTGTTTTCACTTTGGCTGTGTTGGATAAGGAGAAAGAAACAAAGGATTGGAAAGCCCTCCTAGGCCACCAAGCCCAGTCTGTCAGACATACCTAAGTCTTTGCAAGATTGGGATCTCTATGTAACTTGTATAAGGCTGAATATCAAATCAGGGCCTATTTTAAAATCTATGGAAGCTAGACTATCAAACTATATTAACACTGTTCCTAATTTTATGCAAAGACATGGCATTACATGGCATACATCTGCAAACATATACACTGCCTCCATGGTGAGCTGGGGAGGGCTACCCGGAAGTTTGCCACTTGTGATTACTCTCACTTGGTGTGCATCCAAACCCCCCAAATTGGACAATATAGTCACTTTAGTGTAGACTGAAGCATGCACCAAAATGTATGTCCGAGATGGAGTGAGGATCTGGATGTGTGCTTGGGACTTCACTAAGATGTTGATACTGCTTGATTTTCTGGGCTGAACAGGAAAAAGTAGACAAGATGATCTCCACAGAAAAACTCCCAGAAGTACTGCAGGCTGGTTCTGAGATCTTCACGCTTCCTGGGCAGTTAATGTAGAACTTCTCCTGTTCCAGTGCTACAGACCTGACACTCCTCACTTACCCCAATAGCTAAAGAGTAACACACCTGAAATCGATAGAGAGGGGTGAATTGGAGCCCATTTTCTCCGAAGCTTGATTGTGTCAAATCACACTGTGCAGTGGAGAAGAGTGTTGGCTCAAAATCCTTTTTTTTTTATTACTTCTAAAACAAATAAAGCAGGCCAGACAGACACCGTCTCTGAAAACAATTCTTCACGGTCATACTTTCCCATTGTTATAAATAATATAAGTGAGAGTACTATTCTCTGAGCTATGTTCTTACTGCTGGGAGTACAACAGTTATTTGTCTTCCTAGGAGACCATTTAGTCTCTTAGTGACTGCCATTCCCTTTATATAAAAAAGTCTGCTTGTTAAACGAAGGTTTTATTCATTCCCCAGGAATGGGTCAGCACTCTTTCTTGGCACCAGTTCCGTCTGCTGTCGGGTTCATTATATCAGTTTATAGTTAAAGGCAGATGGAGATGGTATCCTTCAGGAGTCCATAACTCTCTCAGTGTAAAGCAAAGGGTGGTGGCTTAGGATGTTGGCCGTTTGTTTTTCTCATACTATTCTTGGTATGGTGCTAGGAGGTGTTTCCATAAATATTTTGTGATTTGAACTTCAGTCCTAGCATAGGGAGGTAAAAAGGAAAGAGACATTTTAAATTATCTCATAAGCAAAGAGTCTCATAAAACAACCTACTTGATTTACTGGAGTTGTGCTGTCCATTTCTTCTACTCTGTCTATAAAACTAACTTCTCGAAATCTAATCTTGCAGAAGTTATATAACTCCTAAATGGGACCTGGGTTTAGCAAATCTCTTCCATCTCATTCAGATCATTTCTTCAAGAAAACTTTTCTATCAGTAATTTGTTAAGTGGGCTTCATCACTGCCATCTTTCTTAATCATCCATCAACGGTTCTGTTTTGTGAGTTTGGATCTTAATCATAGAATCATAGAAGTCGGGTCGGAAGGGACCTTGTAGATCTTCAAGTCCGACCCCCTGCCTGGGCAGGAGAGAAACTGGGCTCAAGGGACCCCAGCCAGGTAGGAATCGAGTCGCTTCTTAAAGACCCCCAGGGTAGGAGCCAGCACCACTTCCCTTGGAAGTTGGTTCCAGATCCTAGCCACCCTGACTGTGAAGTAGTTCCTAGAGATGTCTAATCTGAACCTACTCTCCAACAACTTGTGGCCGTTGTTTCTTGTTATCCCAGGGGGCGCTAGGGGAAACAAAGTCTCCCCCAAACCCTTCTGGTCCCCCCTAGTGAGTTTATAGACGGTCACCAGGTCCCCCCTCAGCCTTCTCTTGTGAAGGCTGAACAAGTTCAGGTCCCGTAGCCTCTCATTGTAGGGTCTGCCCTGCTGTCCCTGGATCATGCGGGTGGCCCTCCTCTGGACCCTCTCAATGTTGTCCACATCCCTCTTGAAGTGGGGCACCCAGAACTGGACACAGTACTCCAGCTGTGGCCTGACCAGTGTCGTGTAGAGGGGGAGGATCACCTCCTTGGCCCTACTTGAGATGCACCTGTGGATGCACGATAGGGTCCGGTTAGCCCTGCCGACCGTGACCTCACATTGTCGGCCCATGTTCATCTTGGAGTCAATGATGACTCCAAGATCCCTTTCTGCCTCCGTGCTCTCAAGAAGGGAGCTTCCCATCTTATAAGTGTGCTGCTGGTTACTACTGCCCAAGTGCAGCACCCTGCACTTGTCCGTATTGAAACGCATCCTGTTTTTGTTAGCCCACCCCTGCAACCTATCCAGGTCTTTCTGCAGTCTTTCCCTCCCTGCTAACGTGCACACCTCACCACAAATTTTGGTATCATCAGCGAATTTGAACAGGTTGCTTTCCACCCCGTCGTCCAAATCACTGATAAAGAAATTGAACAGCGCGGGCCCAAGGACCGAGCCCTGGGGGACTCTGCTGCCCACTTCCCCCCAGGTCGAATATGACCTGTCCACTACCACCCTCTGAGTACGACCCTTCAGCCAATTAGCAATCCATCTGACCGTGTAGGCATTGATGCCACAGTCGCCTAGTTTTTTAACGAGGATGGGGTGAGAGACAGTGTCAAAGGCCTTGCTGAAGTCCAGAAAGACTACATCCACGGCGACACCTGCATCCAATGCTTTTGTGGCCTGATCGTAAAAGGCAATCAGGTTGGTCTGACATGACCTGCCCCTAATGAAACCATGCTGGTTGTCCCTCAGCATCACTCCTGATGCCGGCCCATTGCAGATGTTCTCCTTGATGATCTTCTCAAAGAGTTTCCCCAGGATTGAGGTAAGACTGACGGGCCTATAGTTGCCCAGGTCCTCCCTCCTCCCTTTCTTAAAGATGGGGACCATATTGGCTATCTTCCAATCATCTGGCACCTGGCCCGAGCACCACGAGCGCTCGTAAAGCCATGCCAAGGGCCCTGCAATAACCCCTGCTAGCTCCCTCAACACCCTGGGGTGGAGAGCATCTGGACCTGCTGACTTGAACACGTTCAGCCCCTCCAGAAGCACTCTAACCTGGTCCTCCCCAACCTTAGGTCTTGGGGCGTTCCCCTTGAGTCCGTCTTGAATCATGGTGGGGGAGTCCCGGTCCCTGCCCAAGAAAATGGAGGTGAAGAATTTGTTAAAGATGTCTGCTTTCACTTCTGACGTGATCACCAGATTGCCCAGTGTATCTTGCAGGGGCCCCACATTTCCCAGCGCCTTCTTCATCCTCCCTATATATTTGAAAAAGGACTTTTTATTATTAATACTTAGATACAAATACTTGGACAATATTTTTGGTAGACAGTTTTGCATGCATTTAATTAGAGTAAAAGATAAGAAGTGTGTGTTTTATCTAGAGATAAAATAAGTGACCTGGAGCGCGTGATTGTATTGGAAAGGGAATGGAAGGAGATAATTTCTTTTTCCACAAAAATATAAAATAGTAAATGTAATAAAAACACATGTCTTAGCTTGAGGTTTGCCACAAGATCATTTTTACAAAACCTAAAGAAAGGGTCCAGTCACAACAGCAGTCTTGTTTTCTCTGCATTGTTAGCTTGAGCTCTAACTTAGACTTTGCCCATAAGTTAGACTTATAAGCACAAATCTGGAGCTCCTATTAAATGGTCCTGTTCCTGCTATTCAGGAGTGATGGGAGGGCCATGAAGCTCAAGGGGTGGTGACTGCTTGAGCTTGTCATGCCAATGGGGATGAAGTCTTATGACTCACCAGCTGCTAATTCTGATCATCCACCCATTCTGTGACACTACTCAAATCGTTCTGTGACCCTAGAGTGGCTGCTCTCCCTTGGGATAGGCTAGCTCAAGTGGAGTAAGAAATGTATACTACCATGAACTTGGTGCTGCAGTAAAGGCGGAGCCATGCATCTGATGACAAAAGCCTGCATTTCTCTTTAGCCTGAGTAATGGGTGGCTAGGCATTGTCAGCAGGCCCCACTAGCCCCCCAACAGGGTTAGGAAGTCACAGCAAGGGCTGCATTTTGGGGCATGGTCCCACAGTGCTCAATACCTTAGGGCAGACTTGGGCAGGAGATAAGACGATTCAGCATTTTAACAAATTTAAGCTTTTAACCACACGCACGCACGCACGTGCGTGCGTGCGCGCGCACACACACACACACACACACACGCATTCAATCACTCACTCCCTTCCTGCAAAAGCAGCTCATAATAGTTGTCACTTTCTCACAACGTTTCTTTAAAATTCTCCCTTAATTAATTCCAACCAAACTTTTAGTGTCATGTTTCTCCCCAGGGTGTCATTAGAGCCTTCTCATGTTGTGTCTGATGTCATATTCTCCTCTTCCTCATTATATTTCGCAAATGTTTCCTGTGCTGCTTCAGCCAGCTCTGGTCCCATTAACTGGATGGAAATATTATTAGCTTCATTTAGATTTCCCTGAAATCATCCTATAAACTGAAATCTTTAAAAAATATGAACAATTAGTACACCTTCCCATCAAGTCTGATAGCAGATTTCATGTAACTCTCACCAAAATATTGCTGTCTATGGAAAATGTGGTGCCAATCTTCTAGTATATGCTGTTGAAATGGCCTTTTGTGCTTTTTTCAATTCTCTTAGTGCTAATAATCTTCACATCATAGTACTTCAATTCTTTTTTTGTATTTCATTCTTAAGACCAGTAGAAGAGTATTTTTCTTGAGGGTTTTTTTTTCAATACTTCAATATTTACGGGAAAGATGCTGCTTCATATTTATTTTTTGTTATCTTCATACAGTGAAAAAGGAAGGCATGAACAACATGCAGGGATTTGTTTGCAGTGGCATACTGCATTTTCGAGATGCAGTTTTGTTCCTAGATAGGATTTGATCCCCTGAAGTGTAATGGGGCTTGTGCTGAAAAGTCACTTAGGTGTTTTTGAAATGGGCCAGATTGTGAGAATCCAGTCAGGTGATTGGCTGGAGCTGAACTGTCTTTTCCAGGTGTACGATGCTGGAGGAGACTTAATTCCAGGAAGCATTGGCTTTACAGAGCTGGCAATACAACACTGAACCACTGAGATGGACACCTTGGAAACAGATATAAGTACTGGTAAGGGAGCCTGGGAGTGTAGCATAGATCTTTCTCTCTCATCCCTACTCCACATGATGTTCTGTACATTTCTAGTGATAGTTGTGCCACAGATCCTAGTTGATATGCCTGCTACAGATTTAAGTAGCAGAGGGTGCATCTACATGTGTGCTTACTGCAGAGTTGACTAGTTCTACAGTAAGCGTCACCATCTATACATGCACTGGTATTAGGTTGCAGTAAACTAATTAACTTCATCATAAAATAGTATTGTCAGGGATTGAACACTCAAGTAGACAGTGACTGCAGGCAGTCAGCCCAAGCAGGGAGCCAGACCCCTGCCTGCTGCCTAGCCACATGGCTCCATGTTTGGCACTCTCATGCCCCAGCCAGCCTCTCTGCCACCTGAGGCTGCCACCCAGAGCCCGGGGCTGACTTCCCAAGCCTGCTGCCAGCCCAGGCCTGCTCCTCCTCAGCTCATAGTGCTGCTGGCCTGGGCACATGTGTAGATGCTGCGCCTGGGAGCAGTGTACATCAGCTCAAAGTGCTTCAGAGTACATTGCTTCGCATAAATTGCACGTGTAGATGCACCCACAATGTCTCATTTGGTTTGGAAAACATCTGCTATTTATTGTGAAGTAGATGATAGAGGTTCAAACTTCCTCTGGGTAAGGGAGATGCTGGGCAAGTGCTGTAAGCAATAAGCTACTGGCCTTAAAGGTGGAAGTGCCTTCCTCCAGTGTTAAAGAGTTGTTACAAGACTTACCTGGAGTTACACATCTTCCCAGGGAAAACAGGATTGCAAGAGAATGTAAGGGTCCAGAGTCAATCCCTTCCAAGCATGCTTAGTAGGATAAGGCAAGCTACACAGGGGGGAGCAGGATATAAAGTCCTTATAAATGCCCCTGAATGCCACTTGTGCAGATCACTTTAGCTGCATAAATGCTAGTCAGCTACCTGAAGGTGGAGTTGGATTGAAGGTGGAGTTGGATTAGACCAAAAGGTCTAAACTATTCACATAACATCTACAGGAAATGTTGGCAGCTGGCAGCCAGGCTCTTTCCTTCAAAAGCCTTGCTGGAACCACTGGACTAATGACCTTCATTGTTTCACAGGCAAATTTGAGTTTGGGAGGAATTTCCCTGTCAGCCTGTAATAGGGGCATATTTCTAGTCATGTTGGTTCAGGGAATACATGAGAAGCAAGGTTTGTCTGTCTTTTATTGGACTAAGCATGTAGTTGGGAGAAATGGTAGACAAATGTTTGGCACAAAGCCCACTTCTCAGAACGGGCATCTTGGTGAAGGTGTAGCAGGAGATCTATGCTCTAAGAACTGTGATAGAGTCCCTGGCAGCTGCATAGCTTCTCCTCTGCTCGGGATCCCTGGTGTCCCCTTCGTTCTTTCAGCTGCCACACCTTGCTGGAACTGATTCACTTGGGAAATGGAGGCTGCCCAGGACCCCAAATGGCTGCTGGTCCACCATTGATTAGTGCACTAGCAACACGGAACTTTATGGGTCTATTCTGTGGTCTCCAACCTCCCCTCTAACCACACCCATAGCTCACAGATGCTACCAGTTAATATCCAATCTGGCTTTCAGCCCGTCAGTCTGCTAGCTCAGTTCAACAGGCACTCGGCCCCCAGTCCAATAACTTGGTTTAGCGGGCACCCAGTTCTGATCCAATAGCTCAGTCAGGTGGGCCCTTGGCCTCAGTCTCCACGTGGTGGGCACTTTGCCCCTGTCCACTTTTTCTCTGTGGTGGGCACTTGACCCCAATCAAAACCCTGGTCACTTTTTGGTTCCTGTGTTCTTAAGAGCCTCAACCAGCCTTTAGCCCCTCCATTCAATACAGGGCTCTTCCTGGACTCTGTCTTTAAGACCCTCTGCCAGCCTTTAGGCCCCAGACTCCACTTCTAGAGTCCTGGCTTCCCCCTGGCTAATCCTAGATACATTCCTTGCTGGTTCAAAAAGGGTGCCCACAGACTCCAGGGCTAGGGACAGACATTAAAGAAGCCTAAACCTGGATTGATTCAATCTTTGCAGGTTAGTCTAACCTGGTTAGGCTGAACTGGTTTGTAACTGCCAGACATCCCCCCTGGGCTGAAGAAATGCAGGCACATGCCAGCAGTGGCTCAGGCTAGAAGCCAAGGGGCACTATAGCAGCCCTCCCTCCCCTTCCATAGTGCTGAGTTGAGAGGGGTGTGGCCAGGCCCCACCAGGATGCTCTTGATTAAGGAGGGGTTATGTGCAGGGCACCTTCCCAGGTGGCTGGTCATCCCTTGCTAATCTCATCCTGCTTATATCCATGAAACACTGCCCTGAGGAGTCAGGTGCCTTCCCTGTGCCCTCTGCAAGGGCTTTCCATTTGGCTCACAGGTTGTCCCTGCTGGAGCAGCAGTTCTTCTCTCCTCTACTCTGAGACCAATCCCAGAGGCTATCACTGTCCCCTCAGCACAGCAGCAGCTGTCCCACCCCACTGGCTGCTTTTACCCTGTTGCCTGCCTGCCTGCTCTGGGTGCCTGCAATGTGCCAGTCCTCTGCTGCTCAGCCTCTCCAGTCTTCCAGTAAGCAGTTCCTAGCCTTTGAGGTTACCTGTGTCTGTTTACCACCCTGTAAGTAAAAGGGCATTCTAGAGCCCCTGTTACAGAAGGATATAACCAACCAAACCTTATCTCTCAGTCTGGAAACTACTTGGAGGTGGAAAGAGCTGCAGTGTTAGTAACAGAGTAGGGCTCATCTTTTGGAATCAAATGGGCATATCCCAGCCCATGATCTGCAGTGATTACAGCCTCATTTTTTCTTTGTAAGAGTCACAGCATCAGGTTTGGTATTTATGAAATGAATTATGTGGCTCAGCTCCAAATCTCATAGCCTCAAGCAGAAAAACAACTCAAGCTGGAGGTTTCACTTCAGTGCACTCGTGTACTTCTATTCTTGTACAGCTCTTGGTGCATCAGGAGGCCATGTACTGTGTAAGTGAAGTACTGTGTAGCAGCAGAGGCCAGATGGACAAGGGGATGTATCATTCTCTATTACACTTCACCTTTTACTGGAGCTTAATAGGAAACTTGGGCAAGTTTTATTTGGCTATAAAAGATGTCCACATAGGAAATCAATACAAATATAATATATTAAAGTGAGCTACTAATAACAGACCTAATTCTTCCCTGGTTATTTCAATAACCTTGCTGTTGAGAGGCATTCATCCTAATACCTACAACTGTTCATTGTTCTTGCCAGGACTGTACCTTTTGCTAAAATGCAGAAGCTAAGCAGATGCTTATCATTACATTGGGCAAAAAAAATAAAAAAAAATAAATCACAGAATACAAAGCCCACGTAAAAAATATTTGATAGAAGAGACTTGTATTATATCTCTGGGATCCTTTAAAAGTAAATGATGAACTTAGAACCAAGTGAGAAAGAAGAGGAGATGGGTGGAGGGAGTGGTAGGTGGCCCAGACCCATATAGATAGTACAGCATGGGGTAGGAAACCGTTTTGGGGGAAAGGATTGTGTTTTTGTTCTGTGTTTCACAGTGCCTAGTACAATGGGGTTTGGTACTGCCTGGGTCTCCTATGTGCTACCTCAATAGAAATAATAAATATTAATAAATATGTTTCCTCTGCCTTTTCTCAGCATCATATCTCAGTTCTTTGGTGAGGGTGCATTGCAGCATAGTCATGGATTATAGGATATGTCTATACGGCTACTTAGTGTTGCTTCCACTCCCAGATCTACCAGCCTTCTGCACTTAAATTGCCTAAGTCCAGCCCTGGAAGCAGGCCACCCCAACCCTGGATTCTCTGCTGAATTTCAGTTTGAGACCAGGGATGTTCTTAGGCTGCTTGTCCTTGGAATGTGTTTGAAACACTACCTGGGCCCTGCAGGCCATAAGTGCAGAAATTCATCAGCAGTAACCCCACAACGTCTGGTCATTGTACACCCCACTTCCTGCCTCTAATGCCCATAATTAAGCCATGCACAAAAGTAGATATTGCTCAGGCTGATTCTTAGAAGGACTTAATTCAAGAAACAGGAAGTACAATGTGGATGGCTTTGGGGCAGAATGAAAGTAACATATAGAAAAAGGGCAGCTTGCATAGCTCAGTCTGCCTGGAGGGTGCCCATTTGGGTCAGCCCTAAATATCACTATACACCTGTCCAAAGATCACATGTTATAATAACTGGTTGTGGTGTCATATTTTTTTCCCATAACTGTAGGTATAGAAGGATGCTGACTTGCTATTTTTTTCATTCTTTTACACTTTGGTAGTCCCACTGTACAACAGGACTCAGGCCCCATTGCAGTCAGTCATCTCATCCCTAACCCACACGGAAACCTCCCAGTCCCTGCCTGCCATGCTCTGCTGGAAAAAAAAGTAATCCAGGTGTATTGCCTCTGCCCAAAGCAGGGAGGAATTGCATAGCAAGGTTGTACTGCTTGGTGGGACCCTTGGCATTTGTTGCTCCCTAGGTTTCCTGTGATGTCATCTTGTCAGCTCCCCTTGGGGCCTGGCCCCAGCTCCAGGCCCCAGCCACTCTAGGCCCTTAGTTTTAGGGCCTCCAAATACTGTCTTTATCTCAGTTGGTCTGTCTCTAGCTCTGAGTTGCTCCCAGGCATCTGCCCAAGACCTTGGGGTTTGTAGGTGTACTAGCAGATGCCTTAAGCCACCACAGCAGGTCCTTCAGCCCTGACCCCAGTTCAGGTTCCTGTCCTCAGACTAGTGTGCCTGTGGCTCCAACCTTCATGGTGGGAGGATATCAGGCAGCGTGCTGGGGCACCCTGTTATGCAGTAGGTCTCTGTGAATAGGGAAGTATTCGATTCGTATTCAGCCAATCCAGAGGGCAGCGGTTCGATTCAGTGATTCAAATCACTGTTCCCATTTGATTCAGCTGAATCAGAATTGGAGATTCGGTGCTGATTTGGATTGCCTGGGGAGAGGTAGGCACAGCCAGGTGGCTGCAGGTTCTCCTGCTGCTCATCCGGCTGGATGCAAAGTCATCAATTATATCATAATTTATTTGCTTTGCAAGTGCGTTCTCCACTGAGAGCATGATCAAATGGTTCAGGCTATCTTCTCTGATTGCTGACCACAGGTAGTTCTTAATAATTTTACGTTTACTAAAAGTGCATTCCCCAGATGCAACAGAGACTGTCAAGGCAACGAGCATTCTCAAGCAAATGCACATCTGAGGGAGCACAGATTCTACACCTTTGCCATAAATCCGGTTGAGAAGTTCAAGTGCAGTGCCCTTGGCTCCCCCAGAGGTGCACAAATTTGAGGCTTTCCTGATTTTGTAAAACAGGCAAAGTTCTTCTTTCAACTCATCCTTGTTCACATTTCGTGGGTATGTACTTGGTGCCCCCTCCAGGCCCAGGAGGCACCAGTTGCTGATCTGCCCCCCCACGCTCCCTGGCAGACCTGGAAGTGCTTCTGGTCCACACTTCTGTGGGACACTCCATGAGCCCCAGCATTGCAGCATTCATGAGCCATCTGCTACCTAGAGGTATGTAGAAAAAACATTTAAAGCTGGGTCTATGTCCGAATCGCCAAATCTTGCCAAATCTCTCCGAATTGATTCAGAGGGTTCCAATTCAATTCAGAGAGATTAAAGGATCCTCTGATTCAATTTGGATTCAGAGATTTGGCCACCGAATTGGATCAAATCTCTGCCGAATTGAATCAGGGACTGAAGCTTCGCACAGCCCTAATAAGCAGGCCCTACACCTGTTTAATGAAAAATAAAGTAACTGCAAAGAGAATAGACTGAGGAAGGAGGATTGTCTTTGTACTGTTGCTGGAGAATAAACTTGTATATTTAACCTTAAGCCCTTGATTAAGGGCACTATGAGACTGTTTGTATTCTTATGGGCCTTAGTAAGCAACTGCTGCTGTTTGAAGGACCAGAAAGCAAGTAATCTATGCAATACTGAAAACAAGATTTGCAGTTGGAGCACAGGCTTTTTCAATCAAGAAGGACTTTAATATTTTTTTTCCGCAAGAGTTATATAGACACTTTACATTTAAGTACTTTTTGAAGTGGGGAAATATGTGAACCTGAATATGTGTTATGTCTAATGTTGCTATTTTCCTTGGAAAATATAAAGAAAAGAATATATATCATTTTAATTATTATTTTCTTGCAAATTCATTTCTGACTTTGTCCTTGAAGAACCCACAGAGCTCACATTCACTCATGACTTGAACTCTTTCCCCTGGAGGTTTTTCTGTGACAACAGGCCTGCTCTGCCACAGATCCCTCCTTATGCCTGCTGCCCCCCACTGCTCTGTGCTGCATGGGGGCGCTCTGCCATGAGTGCCCGGAGGCCCCAATTGCTGCTGCTGCAGCCAGCGAGTGTGTGGCCTTTATTTAATTTTTTTTTTTTTTAAGTGCCGGGAGGCTGGCACCAGGTGGGGGCGGGGGGAGGGGCATCAGGGGCACGGCTGGGTGGGGGGGAGATCAGGGAGTGGGAGTTGTGCAGGGGGGCTCTGCCACATGGCCCCAGAGCCGCCACAGCCCCTGCTGCAGCCAGTGACTGCAGGGCTTTTTTTTTTTTTGATTCCCAGACTGCTGGGGCTGGGTGGGGGTAGCTGGTTGGGGGGGATGAGAGCTCTGCCACGAGCTCCCCAAGGCCCTGATCACTGCTGCCAGAGCCAGAGAGTGCAGGGTTTTTTGAGTGCTGGGAGGCTGGGGCCAGGCAGGGCAGCCATGGGGGCTTCTCCTGTGTCTCCTCCAGCTGTGCCTGCCTCTGCCCTGGTGGGGGAAATCTGGGAAAATCCCCCATGGTTGCCCTGCCCAGCCCAGCCAGAGCAGGGAGGAGGGAGGGAACGATGCAGGTGCAGCTCGCTTTGGGTGGTATCAAGGCAGAGCCCCTGTTCCCAGCACTACCACACCCACATCAGCGCTGGGAGTGGGGGCTCTGCCCTGCTGCTGCTTGCCAGCCAGCATAGAAAGGTGTGGGATGTGGGTGCAGCAGTGTTGGGAGCAGTGACAATGCCCTGCTTCTGCTTGCCCCCTTCCACCTGGAGCGAGCCGCGCCTGGAGTTAGCTGTGCCCGCATCCTGCCCAGCCCCCCCTGCCCTGCCTGGGCAAGTGGCAGCAGGGCAGAGTCCCTGCTCCCAGTGCTGCCGTACCCGCATCCCATGTCCCCCCGGCCCCCACTCCAGTCATGCGCCCCTCATCCCCAGCCAGGCAGCTTTTCCCAGCCCCAATCCCTGCCTCCACCATGCCCCTTCCTTCCCCCCTCCCCCAACGCCAACAGACTTACCAGCTGGAGGCAGCTGTGTCAGCTGCCTGTTTAGCCTATGGCTGACTTCCTGAAGCAGCTGAATCTTTTTGGAAGCTTTTCTGAATCGATTCGGATGCTTCAGATTGATTTGGAGCTTTTACTTGGTTTTCCAATTTGATTTGGATTTGGAGATTCAGTCACTGAATTGGTCCAAACCTCCTCTGAATTATATCAGCTACCGAAGCTTCACACAGCCCTATTATGCAGCTTCTCCATTTCCCCTTACAGCTGCTCCCAGTCCACTGGGTGTTTGTTGAATAAAAGGAAAATATCTCAACTTCAATTTACTCCCCTCCTTGAGGGAAACGGACAGACTTATCTCAGGGTTCTGCTATTCAAAAAATTAAGGAAAAAAGAAAAATCATAACAGAAAGTTATTCCCCTTCTGGACCTACTTTATGTCCACCAAGGCCTTCTCTTGCTCAGGCAGGGACAATCTGGCCTCCTCCACAGCCAGGACTTGAGGGCTCCCTTTCTGTCTCTCGGCACACACTTTTGTCTCGCCTACATGAGGGCCAGGGTTTCATGTGACCTACTTTGCCGCACCTGGTTCTTCTTGGCTTAAAAGTTCCTGGTCTTAAAGGGTACCTATACACATGCTCCAGAGTAGGGATGGGGAGGTGTTTTAATTCAAGAGGCTCTGGGGAGCTGCTCTAATTAAAATGCCTGCAGTGTCTCATGTATTTAGTGTCCTGCATTTCAAAATGGTGGTGGGAGTGCTCTAACTAAACCTCGTTCAACAAGTTTTAGTTAAAGCACCCCTACTGCCCTTTTGAAATGTGGGGACACTGAATACACGAGACGTTGCAGCACGCTGGAGAGTTCTGACTAGAGTGTTCCAGTCTACTCTAACGTGTTCTAATCAGAACATGTTGAAGCACGTGTCAAAGCGCCCAAAGAGGCCAGGGACATTTTACAGCTTTCTTTACATTTCGTAACAGAGGCTTGACTTTCTGCTACATACAGGCATAATAGACTAGCCTAGGTTTCCTGGATGTTTAAATAATAAGTTGTATTTTCCCAAGAAATGTATGGCAACTGTTTTAGGTGTCATCTAAAACCCACTGAACTCCATGAAAAAAAATCCATCTGACTTCAATGGGTATTGGCTCAAGACCTGACAGGTCCAATCTTTCAACCCCAATTATCACATGCTTAATTTTGAGTACTTCAATAGGCCCATTAAAGTAAATTGTATTAAGCAATTATCTAAAATGAAGCCTATACAGGTCAGTCGCATCATACGCACTTTTAACTTGTGCGAATTCAACTATACACGGTGTGGGAGAGGGGGCGGGGCTTGAGTTTGCACATGGCGCTGCCGCTTACCTGGAGGCCCATTATGGCAGTGACAGCCACTGCCTCCAAAACCTCCTGCTGTCACCGTGGAGCTGTGCTCGGAGCTGTGTGGCTGGCCATTTGGCGGCAGTGGCAGCGTGGTGGTGGCTGGGCAGCATGCAGCCATCCCCACCACCACCCTGAGCTGTGCTGCTGCCGCCAGCCACACAGCTCTAAGCACGGCGCCACGTGCAAACTCAAGCCCCACCCCCACTTCCACCCTGTGTATAGTCACCGATTTTCGCCTTATGTGATTTTTGCTTTACGTGCTGACTTCAGCACCTAACCCATACATAAGGTGCAACTGACCTGTACCTATAAGCATATATTTATAGGATTTGAGCCATAGGTGTGAACTTACTTACCCATAGCTCAAGTCTGCACTGTGAACATGTGCAAGAGGGCAGAGTTAAGATTGAACTAACCTCAACTTTTATTTATTTTGCAAATAAGCAAATAATTTTTATTCCCCATTGGCACCATCTGTGTCTCCTTTGCTCCATTGGCACTTCAAGCCTTGGCTCCGTAGTTGTCCATATTGCCTGTATTCTTTCACATTGGCCACTAGATGTGTAATAGCCTTCCTGAGCTAATAGGCCTACCACCCTCTTAAGATCTATTTATGCCACAGACCTTTGAGAAAGATTATGCATGTTGGGTCTGCTGTGGGGCAGCTGGGAAACGTTTCTGCTTGGTTAGGTACTTATGAACTATGAATATGCAAATTCATGGACAGTGATACAAAAAATCTATTTGTTCACCCCCCTGCCCTATCCTCCTTGATATCTTCTACAATGTTTTCTTTTAGAGATTTTAGTTGCTTTAAAGAGGGGGAACAGATTAGGCTGCCTAGGAAAAATGCCAACTACAATTGTTACAACTGCTTTCTTCTGCTACTACTATTATTGTTGCTGTTTTTAACATTCTTTTTTTTTGTACCAAATTATTCCTGTTCAACCTAATGATTTATTTTAATTAGTGTGTATGTGGGTGGGGGGGAGAGGGGGGTTGGGGGGGTGCAGTGGGTGTGGCACATTTTTCTTCCTATGTGCAACTAGGTAGAAATGAGAGAAGGCAAGGAAACACGGTGCAATGTGCACCAGGATTAAGAGAGCTACTTCCTTGCAAAAAGTTGGTACCAGTTCTGGAACCAAGTGAACACTGCAGCCCTGGAACCACAGAGCTGAGGAAGTTCATGAGAAGAGATTGATTTCATATTTCCTTCAGGTCTGTGGGTAGTACCATATTTTCTTACATACCACACGCCTCCAAATAGCGCACAGACATCTTGTTTTGGGGAAGGCAGAATGAAGATGTTTTTCCCCCCAGAGATTGAAGGAGGAGGGATAGGGCCTTATCTTTAGCTTGCTCACTCACCCTCTCAAGCAAAACTACAGTATTAGCCCTCTTGCAGACACTGCTTACTTGGTAGCAGCTCTTGACCACTCAACAGCTATAAAAGGGTTATAACTGTACCTGCTGCTGAAGACCGAACTCTGCTTCTTCCTCCAGGCAGCTGGTTGGAGGAATGAGGGAAGGAAGGGAAGAGAAGGAAAAGCAGCAGAAGCCATTTTACAGTCTCCATGTTTCTATTCCAGGCCCTAAATTAGCTTTCCTGTTTAAGACACTCATCTCAGTGTTGGAGTGTTAATGTTTGGGGCAAGGTGCATGTGGTATATAAGACACGGTCTATAAGATTTAGAGGCTATGAACCTCCTAAGGATACAAAAAGAACCACTTCCTCCTCCTTACCAGAAGTTAAACCACTAGGTGCAGGTATCAGAACTACTCATGTTGAAATAAATCAAATACTTCATCAGAAAAGGCTCATGTATTAACACACTCTGCTGCCTTGACTTCATATGGTCCTGATGATTTTGAATATATTGAAGAGAGGGAGCAGAGACCTTGCCCTTCAATACAGAGTGAAATAAATGTACTTTTATTAGTCACAGCTATACAGCATCTTCCCAACATAATATATTATCAGGGACAATTGTCTGAGCATTGAGAAACACTTGAAATGTATCTTATTGTCAGATATGAGACAGTATATACTTTTAAAACTTGATTTTAAGACTGACAGAGAGAAAATTGGCACGAGTGGTGAAGAAGGGAAAGTGGGGTTTGCAAATGCCATTTAAATATATGAAATACCTCCATATTATTTTGTCAGGCAAATTTTAATCTCTTCAAAATATTATAGTGGCTAAGAATTGTGAATCCCAAAGCTCTCAGTATGAGATATCCAACTAATACATCCAAGAAGATCTATGGGATTTGAAATTGTAGCACAGATGTGAAACACATGTTTACTATGGAAAGTGAGAGTATATCAACGACAGGCTGAAAACTGTGGAAGAGACACTGATCTATCCCGCTTTGCCACCCACTGAGTTAATGGAGTACTAAAAGTAAAAATACAAGGCATGTCTACACATTCAATTAATGTGAAGCAATAAAGTCTAGCACATATTACGATGGAGTTTATTCCATCCTGGGTGCTGCATTTACACGTGCATCTGGGAACACAGGACTTTGAGCCAGGCTGGAGCATACCAGGAGGCCCCAGAGGTCAGCCTGCCAGCCCAAGGCTGCTCCACCCTGGCTCAAAGTGCTGCAGAGGGGCTGGTTGGGATATGAGGATGCTCCAGTATAGGGCTAGCCAGCAGGCAGCCCCACACTGAAACACCCTTATATCCTAGCCATCGCTATCAACATCGACATGTGCGTTGCTGTGCATGAAAGAACTCCACCAGAGAAAAGTACTTGTACTTCCAAAGTACTAACCTATGGTGAGTTCATTAGATGCCTGCAGCCTAATAGGGCCGCACATGTAGACACAGAGACTTTACTGGGGAGCTAATTAGGCAGCTCAGTAGTAAACATCTCCTGTAGACATGCCCACAGGGTACTTGCTGGTGAATGTGTATCATGGAACCTCCTGCAACTCATGAATTGTAGTCTGTGCAGCTGTAGTTGCTTCCTAGCCCTGTATTTTACCTCTCCATCTTCAGCACTGCCTGTGATGGACCCAGGCCATGGCCTTGCTGGAAAGGAAAGAGCTGAAGACATTTTCTCAAGGAGCTGCCGTTGCAAACTCTCTTGGCTTCAAAAACATCTGATTCTTATTTTTATGCAAGAATGTTGGATTCAAATGCAAATCCCATTTACAGTCAAGGTTCATTTGCTCTATTAGCAGTATAGGCCTCACCCAGCACTTATAAAAATCATTGGAGAATTGGATTTTCAAGACTGTTAAGTCTGAAGGGAATTAAAGACATGATATTAGATCTGTTCAGTCCAGGGAGAACACAGCTCAGAACACCACAGAAAGAAGAGACAGTAATAGGTAGCAATTCCTAGGACAGGGGTCAGTAACATATGGCCCATGGGCTGGATCTGGCCCACAGAGCTTTGTCCATACCACACTGCAGATGGGTTACAGGGAAGATTTGCACACATGCTGCCAACGGCCAGGCAATGGTGCGGCTTTGCCCATACTGCAGTCGGGCAGCAGGTAGAAACAATGGCAGTGGGCCAGTATAGGAGCACTGATCCACCTGAGACCCAAGACCAGTTGAAGAACTGGCCTGCCACTCCAAAACCACTGCTGTTCCAAGATGATTTAGAGGGAACCTCCTCACACTCTTATTGGGAAGCCATAGTAACTGATGTACAGGGATTCTGGTTTTCTCTGTTTAAAAATCACAAATTCTCTGATATAAAGACTGCAAATTCTCCAATTCAAACCCCCCAAATCCACATTTTCCTGTGATTAAAGTGAAACACCACTATACATATAGGTATCAGTTGAACACAATATCTTATTGATATATTTAGAATTTTAAAGCAATTTGGAAGCTGACCAGTGCACCTCAATCACTGTAAAAAAATAAATTCTAAATAAACTTTGGCCCTTGAATATGGGTTATTTATTATGGAAAATCTGAGCTTTCCCCTGTCCACTTTGCTCACCAGAAAAAAGATTCAGCAGTAGCTGTACCCCCACCACCCATTGCTTTGCAGCACAGAGCCCTGCCCATGGCCAGTGCCCCACACTCCTGACCAACAGCCCCGCCACACCTTCTGGTGCCCCTCACTACCTACCCACAGCACCCTCCTCTCCCCAGCCACGCTGGAAGGGGCCCTCAGCTGCCAAGGCTATGAAGCCAGAAACCTGGGTGCACAGCCCCCTGCCCTCTGCAGCCTCACCTGAAGCCTGGATGCCATCTGTGGGAAACAGTAGCTGCTGCAGCAGAATGGAGCATGGAGCCCAGCTCCTCCTCCCCCATGGGTGGCACAGTAGGAGCACAACCTGTTGGAGAGGGTGGATGTAGGTTGCCTCCTGTGGGCTTTGGGTTCCCTGCCCTGATGCCCTCCCCCGAGGGCCACCACAGCACAGTGGGTGGGATCTGACATGGCAGGGAAGAACAGGACCAGGCGGGGAAGGTCGGTGCCACTGTTGTGAGCTCCATGCCACCATGGCAAGGCACCCCCTGCCCACCTGGCAGCACTGAGGGACACAACCCTGTGCCACCACCCCCACTGCTGCTGTGTGGGCAGGGGGTGCCTTGCCATGGCGGCACAGAACTCCCAGCAGTGGCACTGAGCTTCCCTACCCTGTCATTGGATCATAGAAAGTTAGGGTTGGCAGGGACCTCAGGAGGTTATCTAGTCCAACCCCCTGCTCAAAGCAGGACCAGTCCCACCTAGATCATCCCAGCCAAAGCTCTGTCTAGCCAGGTTTTGAAAACCTCCAAGGATGGAGCTTCCACCAGCTCTCTGGGTAACCTGTTTCAGTGTTTTAGTACCCTGCTAGTGAGCAAATTCTTCCTAATATCTAACCTAGACTTCCCTTGCTGCAACTTGAGACTTGTTCCTTGTTCTGTCATCTGCCACCACTGAGAATAGTCTAGCTCCATCCTCTTGAACCCCCTGTCACTGGTTAGAGTGATTATGTGGCCACTCACCTATGGAGAGGGGTAGTTTGCTCCCAAAATGTTCCCAGCCAGTGAGGAAAAGTAGCCTGGGAAGGGCTGGTGACAAGCCAAACTTACCTGCAGGTACTGGAGCAGAAAAACAAGAGCACCACGCACTGCCGTCATGCTGTTTTAAAAGCATATACTCCCTGTGCATTGGAGGGCATGCAAAGAATGATGTAGAAAAAAATGCCCAGGGGCACAGGGAAGGTGGGTGCTGGGGGTAGCAAAAGACCACTAGGAGCCGGAGCAAGATGGAGGCAGCTGTGAGAGGCCGTGCTCTGACTCTGACCTGAACCCATGCTGCTGATCTGAGCAAAGACCACAGGGAAAGCCACAAGGCTCCAGTAAGCCTAAAAGCAAAAGGCTCTGGAGTTTGACGGGGGAGCTTGTCAGGAGACGACTTGGAGGAGTTTCACTTACAGGGCAGACAAGCCTGAAGAGTTAAGATGATGGCAGGACTGTAGACTAGTGAGGGGCAGTCTGGATCGGTCACATGAGTCTGAACCCCACATAATGCCAAACAGGGTGCGGCGGGACAACAAGTATTTTTGTTCGCGTGTGTTATTTTTTTGCTTGGCACTTAAGGATCAGACATGCTGGAAGCGTGTTTGTATATGCCCATCATTAGTTAAAATTAATCCAGGTTCAGAGTGACACGGGACTATTGGATTTTGCCGATAATATTATAACTCTAAGCTCAGCGACATTAATGTGACTTTAAAGAGGAATAGCTGAGTTCTTGACACTTACGGTTTAATTTTATGGTCCTGTATATGGCCTATTACTGATGGCCACAGGCTACGTCACTGATCTGATGTTAGGAAACACCACCTATTTAACATTACAGTTGGCATATGGGAAGGGTATAGGGGAGATGAAGCCCCAAAAAATACACCAAAAGGAGAAACTCCTCCCTGGAAGGAAAGGAAACCTTCCATTATTGGAGCCTCTCTTTTCATATATTTATTTTCTTGATCAAGTCATGGCGGGTGAATGGAGAGGGACTTGGTTTCCTCCCTTTTTGATAAAACCCAGGAATGTCACATCCCCCTTCAGGTATTTGAAGGCTGCTATTAAGTCCCCATCTCTTCTCTTCTCTTCTCTTCTCTTCTCTTCTCTTCTCTTCTCTAGACTAAAAAAGCCCAGTTCCCTCAGTCTTTCCTCATAAGTCATGTCCCCCAGTCCCCTCACCATTTTTGTCACCCTCACTGGACTCTCTCCACATCCTTTCTGTAGCGGGGGACCCAAAACTGAACACAGTACTCCAGATGTGGCTTCACCAATGCTTCCCTTGACCTACTGGCAACACACCTACCAATGCAGCCCAATATGCCATTAGCCTTCTTGGCAACAAGGGCACACTGCTGGCTCATATTAAGTTTATTTTCCACTATGACCTCCAGGTCCTTTTCTGCAGAGCTGCTGCCTAGCCAGTCAGTTCCCAGCCTGTACTGGTACATGGGATTGATCCGTCCTAAGTGCAGGACTTTGCACTTGTCCTTGTTGAACCTCATGAGATTTCTTTTGGCCCAATCCTCCAATTTGTCTAGGTCACTCTGAATCCTAGCCCTACCCTCCAGCCCTATTTCCCTCAGCTTGGTGGCATCTGAAAACTTGCTGAGGGTGCACTGTATGCTATCTTCCAGGTTGTTGATGAAAACAATGAACAGACAAACTTTAGCTAACATGCCCCAACTGTCATTTTGAAACACGGGATGCTGAATACATGAGGTGATGTGGGTGATTCATTTGGAGCAGCTCCTGAGAGCTGCCCCACCCTACCCCACATATACAGACACCGTAAGGTCTACGGGAGGCCTGAAGTCCTCCCTGAAGCCTACACCTGCACCAGAACTATGTGGTTAATGGAATCAGTAATCTCTAACACCAGTTGTCTCCTGAATAGTGACATATCAGACCCTCCTTTGGGGTCTGATGTACACTGATTTCAGTGGTGGCAGTAAGGAACCCTTAATATTTCTTTCATTGCATGTGCAAAAAAGAAGTTGCTTGCTGGTGTGGTACTGTCATGTTCGTTTGCATAGCTTTGATGATTTTCTGAATTGTTGGACGAAAAGGTGAATGGACAGCAGTGATTAATGGTAGTTGGCACGGGAGCAAGAATTGATAAAAAATGTTTTATAGCTCATCCTTGTTTTATAGTTAACCTAAATCCTTACAGTGTCACATTGACACTTCCTATCCTGTGTAAGGTTATAGCTTAAACTATACATAAAAGTATTCAGACAACATATGGAAGAGACAAAACCTAATAACAAATGACCATGGAGTGCACAAAGTGGTCAGACAGGGCTTTCTCTTGCTTCTGATTTATAACAAGCAGCACTGCAGTGGCCTGGCCAATTATTTGTTTTTGACTGTGCCCTGCTCTTTCTGCCACAATGATTTTTGCTGGAAGATTGCATGGTGTTATTTTTACATTTACAGGAGAAAGAACTACAATCTCTGTAGTGGCTTGATAAGTAGACAGGCATGGTTGCCATCAAAGTTAGCAGCAACCACTTGTAGAGCTGTACTCATGTCCAAGTTAGCTGTAATCTATGGGGTTCACCATGTAATTTTAAGTTCCCTCAAGTCCCGTTGGCTTCAGGGGGAATTGAGAGCCTTCAGCATCCTACATCCTTTTATTCCAGATAAAAGCTAGTACTAACTAGACTAGACATTAGGAGGTGCTATTTCACTGCCAGGGCAGCTAGGACCTGGAACCAACTTCCAAGAGAAGTGGTGCTGGCTCCTACCCTGGGGGTCTTTAAGAGGAGGTTAGACGAACACGTTGCTGGGGTCGTTTGACTCCAGTACTTTTTCCTACCATGGCAGGGGGTCGGACTTGATGATCTGCTTAGGTCCCTTCCAACCCTACAAACTATGAAACTATGAAACTATAAATTCACACATACACTATAGCAGGAGTGGGCAATTATTTGGGTTGGAGGGCTGCTTAAGGAGTTCTGGTGAGCTGTTGAGGGCCAGGGGGCATGCTGATCCTGAGTTTTGGTGAGCTGTTGAGGACAAGGGGGAGAGAGGAAGGGTGCTAACCTGGCTTCAGTGCCCCCATCATGGTGGTTTACACTGCCCAGCATGGTGGAAGGGAGGGGCTGGGGAAATGCCAATTGATCCTATATTGCTCTGGACCCATCCATTCCTCACCCAATGGCAGGGGATGCTGAATGAAGCAGAAAGGCTGGTAGGCAGGGTCTCCATGGAGACCTGCTTGGGACCCCCATGAGCAGGGTGGGCTCGGCTGGATGGATGAGATGGGGCTGCTAGCAGGCAGGAAGTAGCATTCAGGAGTAGGCAGGCAGGGCCAGGGCTGGGGCTAGGATCGTGGGGCAGTGACAATGCAGGGCTGGGCTCTGTGCAGAACCACAATTCACTCCTTGCACATCCCTGCAATGGGTGTCAGTTCTGCAGGCAGCAGCCTGTCCCGCTCCAACCACCTGTGTCCCCAGCCCATGCCCACCCCATTCCTGTGGCCCCATCCCATTCCCCTGCCTGTGGGGGTCCCTGGCCAGTCTCCAGAGAGACCCTGCCCACTTGCCCCTGGAGGTGGACATGGGGCAGACAGGCTGGGATGCTCAGACAGCAGGGCTGGGTCTGGTGGCTGTGGCAGTGACACTGGCAGTGGCAGCCAGAAGGAGCCACCACCACCGGCCTGTCAGAAAGCTGAGTCTAGATGCTGTGTTATGCTGCCCCTGCCCTGATGCCATGCCACCCAACCACACAGACTACCGCTCCCAGCATGCCTCAGAGCCATAGAATCATATAAACATAGAAAATAAGGGCTGGAAGGGACCTCAAGTGGTCATCTAGTCCAACCCCTTGCTCAAAGCAGGACCATCCTCAACTAGATCATTACAGTCAGGAATCTGTCAAGCCGGACCTTAAAAACCTCCAAGGATGGAGATTCCACTACCTTTCTGAGTAACCTCTTCCAGTGTTTCACCAACCTACTGTTGAGAAAGCTTTTCCTTATATCCAACTTAAACCTCCCTTGCTGCAACTTTAGACCTTTGCTCCTTGTTCCGTCATCTGTCACCACTGAAAACAGTCCAACTCCATCCTTTTTGAAACCACCCTTCAGGCAGTTCTACAGCTTACTCAAATCCTCCCTTAGTCTTCTCTTCTGCAGAATAAGTCCATTTCCCTCAGTCTCTCCTCAGAAGTCATGTGCTCCAGCCTATGAACCATTTTCATTGCTCTCTGATGGACTCTTTCCAGCTTGTCCACATCCATTCTGTAGTGGGGGGCCCAAAACTAGACACAGTACTCTAGATGTGGCCTCACCAGTGTATGTAGAGGGGAATAATCACTTCCCTCAGTCTGCTAGCAACACTCCTACTGATGCAGTCCAGGATGCCATTAGCCTTCTTGGCAGTAAGAGCACACTGATGGCTCATATTCAGCTTATTGTCCACTGTAACCCCCAGGTCCTTTTCTGCAGAGCTGCTGCTTAGCCAGTCCTCCCCCAGCCTGTACCAGTGCATGGGATTGTTCTGTCCTAAATGCAGGACTTTGCACTTGTTCTTGTTGAACCTCATGAGATTTATTTTGGTTCAATCCCCCAATTTGTCTAGGTCACACTGAATCCTATCCCTACCCTCCAGTGTATCAACTACATCCCCCACTCACCACAGCTTAGTGTCATCCGTGAACTTGCTGAGGGTGCACTCCATATCATCTTCTAGATCGGTTATGAAGATATTGAACAAAACCAGCCCCAGGACGAACCACTGGGGCACTCCACTTGACTCTGGTTGCCAACTAGACATTGATCCATTGTTTATTACACTCTGAGCCTGACAATCCAGATAGCTTTTTATTCAACTTACAGTCCATTCATCCAACCCATACTTCCTCAGTTTGCTTGCAAGAATGCTGTAGGAGATGATATTAAAAGCCTTGCTAAAATCAAAGTATATTATGTCTACTGCCTTCCCTGCATGCACAGACAGAGCCAGTCATCTCATCATAGAAGGCAATCGGGTTGGTCAGGCATAACCTGCCCCTGGTGAATCAATACTGACTGTTCCTAATAACCTTCTTCTCCAAGTGCTTAGAAATGCATTATTTGAGGACCTGCTCCATGATTATTCTGGGAACTGAAGTGAGGCTGGCTAGTCTGTAGGTCCCTGGATTCTCCTTCCCTTTCTTAAAGAGGGGCAGTAAATTTGCCTTTTTCCAATCATTTAGGACCTCCCCTGATTGCCACGAGATTTCAAAGATAATGGGCAGCAGCTCTGCAATCACAGCCAATTCCCTCAGCACATTTGGATGTATTGCATCCAGCCCCATGAACTTGTACACATCCAGCTTTTCTAACTAGTTCCTAACCTGTTCTTTCACCATGAAGGACTGCTCACCTTCTCCCAAAACTGCTGCTAGGTGCAGTATTCTTCAAGTTGACCTTGCCTGTGAAGACCAAGGTAAAAGAGGTATTGAGTACTTCATCATTTTCCTCATCATCTAAAGTAACAAGAATTAATCCCTTGCCTCACTTTATGAAGCCTGCCACTCTACTAAGAGGTGCTGTGGAAATGGGATACTCCAGGATTTATAAGATCAGATCCAGCTGTACGGTAGGTAGGGTCATGAGGTCAACTGTAGCCATCTGATTTATGGGCAAGATTTAACATAAGTGTCATGTGCTGCACCTGAGGAGGAAGAATCATCAACACTCCTATAGGCTGGGAGGTGCCACTCTAAGTAGCACAACTGCAGAAAGGGTTCTCTGAGTAGTAGTCGACTCCAAAATGAACACGAGTCACCAGTGCGATGAGGTAATAAGTAAAGCAAACCACGCCCTTTCTTGCATAAGTAGGTGCAAAACAAACAGGTCTAGGGAGGTGATACTTCCCCTCTATGCAGCATTGGTCAGGCTGTAGCTGGAGTACTGCATCCAGTTTTGGGCACTGCACTTCAGGAGGGATGTGGATGGCCTGGAGAGGTTTCAGAGGAGGGCCACTCATCTGGTTAAAGGCCTACAGAAAAGAACCCTATGTGGACCGATTGGGAGACCTGAACCTCTTCAGCCTCCTCAAGAGAAGGCTGAGAGATGATCTCGTGGCCGCCTACAAACTCATCAGTGGGTGCCAGCAAGAAATAGGGGATACAGTGCTTACCATGGCATCCATCGGGGTAACTAGAAATAATGGCCACAAACTGACAGACAGCAAATTCAGATTGGACATCAGGAAAAACATTCTTTAAGATAAGGGTTGCCAAAATATGGAATACGCTTCCAAGTGTGGTGGTGCTGTCCCCTTTCTTTGAGGTATTTAAAAGGAGATTGGGCAGATACCTGGCTGGGGTCATCTGACCCCAGCACTCTTTCCTGCCCAGGGCAGGGGGTCGGGCTTGATGATTTAATAGGTCCTTTCTGACCCTAACATCTATGAAACTATGAAACATGATCCAAAGACCAGCAGTGTTCAAGTATGGAAGCCCATGCACTGGGATGACTTCCACTAACTATCACAGTGTGGGTTCTACTTCACTGAGGATAACAGGGTCTGACCTATAGGAAATAAAGATACTTGAGATTTCTTGATGCATTCTCTTGCCAAAGTAGGGTTGTTCACTACAGATTCAGGGCCTAGTCCAATCAATTGTACTTAGTTACCACGAGTATGTTTCCATCATTTCCCTCAATCTATTCTACAGCTTACTTTGTCTCACCACTGGGAAAGGCTCCCTGAGAGTCAATTTAGTTTTCTTCAGCTTAGTATGTTTACATCCTCTCAAAAAACCTACTCTTTGTACCTCTCATGGGTGTCTGGTGTCTCTTCAGTCAGGGGGGCATGTGCCCCCCCGACACCAGTCAGCAACTGGGGGGGCATCCCCTGGCAGCAGATCCCACTGACAGGGGGCAGGGTCCCCCTGTGGCCAATCTCACTCACCATAAAAGTGGCTGCACCGCTTCCAGAACTCCCGCAGCCACTTCCTGCTCCCCAGTTGGGGCTTGCAGAGGGGTGGGCACTGGTGGTGCCACCTGCCCCCCGGCCACTGGCTAAACAGGGAGTGCAGGCTGGCAGGGGGTTCACCAGCACTCTCACAGGGTGCACGCGCACCCCCATGCACCCCCAATGTGTCGCCCCAGTACCTCTCTAAAAAATTAAGTTGCTGCTATAGAAATAGGAAGAGGTTTTAAAATGAGGCAAGGTAGAAATAGGGGGCTAGATTCTTTGAGGCTGAAGATGTGGGAGAACACTGATTACACCTCAAAGATTCACCACATGGTCCCAGGTCATAGCAGAGTTAAGAGAGCGTGCAGGCTGGTCTCATTTGTAGCAGTTGATAGTAATCCCTGAGAAACAGCTGAGCACTCGTATGATGCTCCACAAACTCTGTATGTACTGGGGAAACAGGAGGGATATGGAGCAAGCAATTAAGTTAGGTCTATACCTACTTAGGATTCTCCCTGCTGGGGGAATTCCTTCCTTACTGAGCTACGGAAACTATGCAAGAGGGATGGTATGGAATATGGCATCTGGGTGATGGAAAAATTAAAAAAAAAGAATTCACCAAGAATATAGAGGATTTTAAAAAAAGACAGAAATAGGCAGAATAGTTTTTAAGTGATATGGATCAATCGCATTATACCTATTTGTTAGACGATGTAACCAGACCATTCTTGTGTTGTTGTTCCCTTCGGCCCCTAACAGCCCATTTCTTACTATTATCATTTTTCCCCATACAACATGCCCTAAAATAAAATGCACACCTTTCTTTTGAAAGGAAGAATGAAGAAAAAAAGAACTTTTCCTGTAATAAGAAACCAAGTAGCAGCAACTAGGCAGTGGGCCCTGCTCCTTGTTCTGCTCCTTGAGAATCCTGTGCAGATCTGACTTTCATTTTTATCCCTAACAGGCAGCTACTGTTCTTACTGTATTTCTCATATGTAGTGCACACAGAAATTTCTAGCCATTTGGGGGGTGGGGGGGAAGGTATGTGTCATATGAGAGAAAATACAGTATTTGTTATCATTTCCCTGCTAGGGGATGGCTGGAAAGGTCAAAGCCTTATTTGATCTGTGTAATTTGAGGATGTTCAGGATTGATATTTTGACACCCACTCCTCTCAATTAAGATAGTTTTCTCAAGGACATTCTGGTGATAGAGGGAAAGTAAAGCAAATCTAGCTAGTCAAAGCTAAGTCTATGAAAAGTGGTTTAGCTACTGATAAATCAGATGAGTTCCTCAATAAGGTAAAGAATAAAATGGTTGTCTACATGGCATGCTGCTTCAGGCTCTGTAAGAGGTCTTGAATTGGCTGTCTGTTTACATCATCCCATCTTTTGTCTTTCAGAGTGAATAGAAGAACAGTAATGCATCAATAATCACTCTGAAAGCCTGAACATGACATCAAAGCACTGGATATGTCAGTTTTAACCTTTAGGGCTGGGATTTTCTGAATCTAAATTTCAGTAGTATCCAGGAACCTAACTTGAGAGAAATAATTTTAGATACATATATATCTATATTCTAATCTAATAAACGCCTTAGCACGTCTGTATGTCTGTAATGTTTTGGGCCAACTGTGCATGTGTGGCCCGGAGCTTTTGGACAGACAGACGGACAGGCAGAAGTGGGGGCTGAGGCAGGTAGGGCCAGGATGCTCTCCCTGCTGCGGGGACCAGCCGTGTGGGGGTGTGGCTTGCAACTGTGGGAGAACATGGCACCCAGCCATGTGGGGGGTTGTGGCATGGTGGGATGTATCCCCCATGCATGCTCCCCATGCAGCACCCTGCAGCCACACACCATTACCCCCCTGCATCGGGACGGCCATGCGGGGAGGGGGAGGGCATAGCATGCTGCCACAGGGTCATGCAAGGGCAGTGGGTAGGGGGGTGCAGGCAATGCCCACTGGCTGCAGCACACAGCCACGGGGTGGTTGCACACCCCTGTCAGCTGCTTGCGTCCATGCCCCTCCCCCCACATGGAGAGAGCCTCCCTGGGTGCATGGCTGCAGGGTGCCACGTGGGAAGCTGGCACGGGGAGCATGCCTCACACAGGGGGATCATGGCATGTGGCTGCAGGGTGTGCCCAGGGCAGCGGGCAGGGGGGCATGGGCAGCATCCGCCCAATGGAGCACATGGCCATGGGGCAGGGCGCATCCCCATGCATGCTCCCTGAGTGGCACCCTGCAGCCATGCACCGCACCCCTCTCCACACCAGGAGCACCTAGCGGCTGTGGGCAGCAGGGCATGCAATGGGGATGGCATGGTGTGAGGGTGGGTGGGTGGGTGTGTGGCGTGTGGCTGGGTGTGTGTGGCATGTGGCATCTGGCTCTGTGCGTGTGTGTGTGTGTGTGTGTGTGGCTTAGTGGGTGGTTATGGGTGTGTGTAACATGTGGTGTGTGGCTGGATGTGTGTCTGGGACTGTGTGTACGGCATGTGGCACATAGCTCTGTGCGTGTGTGTGGTTGGGTGGGTGTGTGGCATGTGGCTGGGTGGGTGGGTGTGTGTCAGGTGTGGTGGGGTGTATGGGGCTGGACACAGAGTGGGGGCAGGGGTTGTGCATGGCCAGATGTGGAGTAGGGCGGTGGGTGGTGGCACTCTGTCCCCAATGCCCACCCATCATTCTTGACAGGCACTTTGCTAGTATATATATAAAGGGCTTAGTCCATCTGTCTCTCTGTCCGTAACACTCTCGGAGCTCTCTGATTGGTTGTCTTGGCAGTCAACCACAACGCTTACTGAAACAACCAATCAGAATGCTCCACACAGACAGAGTGCTCTTCACAGAGTGCTCTGCGGAGTGCCACCATGACAGAGGGGACAGAGCGGGGGGGTGAGGCCAGCACCCCTCTCTGTTGCCTCTGATATGGTGGCGCTCCATTGTCCCACTCCATCCCTAGCCCTAGAGGTGGCAGCAGCATGGGGTGCTGGGGGGACAGAGGGGATGGCGGGGCAAGCTTCCTCTCCCCAGCTCTTGGTCGTTCTTGACAGGCAGTTTGCTAATATTTTTAATAAGCATCTTAGGAAAGACTTGCAATTTTGTTCAGTTAATAGAATTACATTCCAATCCCCATATTCATGATAAAGTTTAAGACGTGCATGAGGCACTGAGAGGTTAAAGCCAAGAAGCCCCACTGAAATCAATGGGATTACTTGACAAATGAACTATGGTTCCAGGTAAGTATGGGTTTTGGAGTCTGGATACCACTTTTTTTTATACTCACTACATAACTAAAGGAAAAACCATTTAACCTGCATTCATCAAGCATGTATGCTAAAATGGCACTATCTGAAGTACCTCATCTAGGTGGCTGTATGTTTTCAGGAAATGTCTCATCTTAGCAAGGCATCCTGCACTGACCAGCAGTTAGCAACGTATTAGCAATGGCCAGGTGTTCATGCATCATTAGGATTGTTACAGTAGTATCCAAGGTTTTTATTTAAAAAAAAAAAAAGTGGGGGGGGGGGCGGTCAGGTTGTCTAATGGTATTAAAATATATTTTTAAAGGATTAGGATCCTACTCATATACTTCTTTGGGTTCCTGTTGATCTATGCATTACTAATATTCTAATAATAGACTTTTCACATTCCCTTTTCTGTACCAACTACTGACAACATCATTACGTAGCCTCTCCAATACTTAGAGGTATGCTATTCCTTCTTCCTCTTCCATTTCTTTTCTTAAGCAAGATTCACCAATTCATTTTGCTTATTCTTCTGCAGTTGTAGATTCTGGAGTGCCATTATGTTCAAGAGAGAACCAAATGTCACCGTCATGACCTAACTCTGATATGGACTACATCAGAATACTGAATCCTAACACTTTTAAACTTTAGAGAAGTTTCATTCCAAAACCAAATCCTCATCTAAATTTTATGACCTGTAACGATCGTGTGAGTGTGAGTGTAACAGGCAGAGAGAGAGAGATATTTAGACAGTCTGCTAGTATGGGTTATAACAGGGGTGGGCAATTATTTCAGCAGGAGAGCTGCTTACTGAGTTTTGGTGAGCTGTCAAGGTCTGCAAGAGTAGCCCCGCCTCCTAGTCCCCATCTTGGGACCGGAAGTGTTGCTCCTAACTCCCCTGACCTTTGCCATTAAAGTCCCCCGCTTTGCCCCTGAAGGTACTCTTTTTGGGACGGGGGTGGTTGCCATCTTGGAACCAGAATAAAACCAAATCATATACTCAAAGTCAAGTATCTATTATTACATATTTTAATTTTATTTCAAAAAAGGATTTTTGGTCATGATTTGTGTTTGAATAGTGTATATAGACATGATTGCATAACAGCTCAAAAATAAAGACTTACTCTTATATATTGTGTGTGGAGGAGTGTGTAGGGTGTGTGTGAGTGTGGCATTTGTGTGTGGGGGGGTGTATATGTGGGAAGGTTGTGGGGTCAGGATGTGAGTGTGTGGATTTCAGTGAGATGGGGAGGCATGTGGGGATCACCCCCACCATGGTATGCAGTGCCTGCTGCTGTGCTGGCTGCCACCCAGTGGTGCACAGCTTCATTCAGTTCCAGGAGCTGCACGTGGTGCCAAGGAGCTGAGCCAGGCCAGGCTGCCTCAATCACGCAGGGCTCCCTGTAAGTCATGTGCAGTCACACACCACCAGGGGGAAGCCCTGCATGATGGAGCTGGTGGCCTGGCCTCCCTCCCTGCCACCTGCTGGGATCCCATTGGAAGTGGAGGGGAGTCCCACTCCCTGCTTCCTGGTGGAGTCCTGGTAGCTGCACATGGTGGCACGAAGTAGGGAAGACAGCCAGCTCCATCGTTTGGGGCTTCCCCCAAGTGGCATGCAAGTCCTGGGAGCTGCACATGCCCCGGAGGGAGCCCTGCACAAGACAGGTGGGCCTACCTGGCTCTGCTCCTTGGCACCATGGGCAGTTCCCAGAACTTCCTGGAGTTGTGTGCTGCCAGGTGGCAGTGCCTGCATGAGCCATGAGCACCCCAAGGGCCCATTGCCTTCTGCTGCTGCTCCTGCCAGTGACAGAGAATGTGCTCCATGGGGGGGGGGGGTGTAGAGTGTGTAGGGGAGTCCCTGACCTCCACCCTCCCTCGTCCCACTTACTCACACCCAGACCTTCTGCACTTAGGCTCCACACTCCTGCTGCCCGCCCTGGGCTCAGGCTCCATGCTCCCACCAGCCATAGCCCCACACTATGTGCTCCTGCCCAGCTGCACCCCTCTCCCCCATTGCTTCCTGGAGTGAGCACTGTAGCAGGAAGAGGAGGAGCCACTGGAGGCTAGATTCATGGATTGTAAGGCCAGAAGGGACCTCAGAAAATCATTGGGTCCATCCCCCTGCACCAAGCAGGAAAGATAACAGGGGGAGACCACTGAAAGCCATGGGGAGTCCAGTACTACAGAACAGGTAAGAAACAAGAAGGTAAGAAACAATGGGCCCCTTGGGACTCGGAGCGGGGGGGCAGCAAAGGCACCAGTCGCAGGGCTCAAGTGCCTATATACTAATGCTAGGAGCATGGGGAACAAGCAGGATGAATTAGCACTCCTGCTTGCACTAAACACCTATGACTTAGTGGGGCTAACAGAGACCTGGTGGGATTCATCCCATGACTGGGCGGTACATATTGAGGGCTATAGATTGTATAGAAAGGACAGGTCGGGGAAGGAAGGGGGGGGGGGTTGCACTTTATGTCAGTGAGCAATATACATTAACCCTCATCAAGACAGAATCCGAGGTTGAGGAAGTAGAAGGATTGTGGGTTAGGCGACATGGGGGGCAAGGAGAAAGGGATTTGGTGGTTGGGGTCTGCTACAGACCCCCACACCAAGGGGAAGAAATAGATGCGGGGCTCCTGAGGCAACTCTCGGAGACCATAAAAGCTAAAGAGGCGGTAGTCATGGGGGACCTAAACTACCCGGACATCTGCTGGGAGATGCAGACAGCAAGGTCCCATCGCTCACGCAGGTTTCTAACCTGTATACAGGACCTCCACCTGACACAGGAGGTGCATGGTCCCACTAGGGGGAATGCCATACTGGATCTGGTATTGGCAACAGGGGATGACATGATAGGGGACCTCCAGATCGGTAGCCATTTGGGAGACAGTGATCACCTAATAATAGAATTCAACATAAGACGGCGAGTGGGTAAGGTAACTAGTAGGGTGAAAGTGCTAGACTTTAGGAAAGCTGATCTCAATGCACTCAGGCGATTAGTCAAGGAAGCACTGCAGAGTAGGAGTTTTGATGGGATGGGTGCCCAAGAAGGGTGGCTGTGCCTAAAGGAAACGATCCTTCGGGCACAAAGCAAGATGATCCCCGAGCGAGGCAAAAAAGGGAAAGGGGCCAGGAGGCTTCCATGGCTGACCAGAGAAATCCAGGGCAGCCTAAGGGCCAAAAGGGGAGCACATAAAAAGTGGAAACAGGGTGAGATCACTAAAGATGAATATACCTCCTCTGCTCGTGCTTGTAGGGAGGCAGTTAGGCGGGCCAAAGCTACCATGGAGCTGAGGATGGCAACCCAAGTAAAAGACAACAAGAAATTGTTTTTTAGATATATTGGGAGTAAAAGGAAGGCCCAGGGAGGAATAGGACCGCTGCTAAATGGGCAGAAACAATTGGTGACAGACAGGGGGGACAAGGCTGAACTCCTCAATGAGTTCTTTGCCTCAGTGTTCCTAAGTGAGGGGCACGACAAGTCTCTCAATGGGGTTGTAGAGAGGCAGCAGCAAGGCACCAGACTTCCATACGTAGATCCTGAGGTGGTGCAGAGTCATTTGGAAGAACTGGATGCCTTTAAATCGGCAGGCCCGGATGAGCTCCATCCGAGGGTGCTGAAGGCACTGGCCAACATCATTGCAGAGCCACTGGCAGGAATATTCGAATGCTCGTGGCGCATGGGCCAAGTCCCGGAGGACTGGAAAAGGGCTAACGTAGTCCCCATTTTCAAAAAGGGGAGGAAGGAGGACCCGGGCAACTATAGGCCAGTCAGTCTCACCTCCATCCTTGGTAAAGTCTTTGAAAAAATTATCAAGGCTCACATTTGTGAGAGCCCAGCAGGGCAAATTATGCTGAGGGGAAACCAGCACGGGTTTGTGGCGGGCAGATCGTGCCTGACCAACCTAGTCTCTTTCTATGACCAGGTTACGAAAAGCCTGGACACAGGAGGAGGGGTGGATGTCATATACTTAGACTTCAGGAAGGCCTTCGATACGGTATCCCACCCCATACTGGTGAACAAGTTAAGAGGCTGTGATGTGGGTGACTGCACAGTCCGGTGGGTGGCGAATTGGCTAGAGGGTCGCACCCAAAGAGTCGTGGTAGATGGGTCGGTCTCGACCTGGAAGGGTGTGGGCAGTGGGGTCCCACAGGGCTCGGTCCTTGGACCAATACTCTTTAATGTCTTCATCAGCGACTTGGACGTGGGAGTCAAATGTACTCTGTCCAAGTTTGCAGATGACACAAAGCTATGGGGAGAAGGGGACACGCCGGAGGGCAGGGAACAGCTGCAGGCAGACCTGGATAGGTTGGACAAGTGGGCAGAAAACAACAGGATGCAGTTCAACAAGGAGAAATGCAAAGTGCTGCACCTAGGGAGGAAAAATGTCCAGCACACCTACAGCCTAGGGAATGACCTGCTGGGTGGCACAGAGGTGGAAAGGGATCTCGGAGTCCTAGTGGACTCCAAGATGAACATGAGCCGGCAGTGTGACGAAGCCGTCAGAAAAGCCAATGGCACTTTATCGTGCATCAGCAGATGCATGACGAATAGGTCCAGGGAGGTGATACTTCCCCTCTATCGGGCGCTGGTCAGACCGCAGTTGGAGTACTGCGTGCAATTCTGGGCGCCGCACTTCAAGAAGGATGTGGATAACCTGGAGAGGGTACAGCGAAGGGCAACTCGTATGGTCAAGGGCCTGCAGACCAAGCCCTACGAGGAGAGACTAGAGAAACTGGACCTTTTCAGCCTCCGCAAGAGAAGGTTGAGAGGCGACCTTGTGGCTGCCTATAAGTTCATCACGGGGGCACAGAAGGGAATTGGTGAGTATTTATTCACCAAGGCGCCCCCGGAGGTTACAAGAAACAATGGCCACAAGCTAGTAGAGAGCAGATTTAGACTGGACATTAGGAAGAACTTCTTCACAGTTCGAGTGGCCAAGGTCTGGAACGGGCTCCCAAGGGAGGTGGTGCTCTCCCCTACCCTGGGGATCTTCAAGAGGAGGTTACATGAGTATCTAGCTGGGGTCATCTAGACCCAGCACTCTTTCCTGCTTATGCAGGGGGTCGGACTCGATGATCTATTGAGGTCCCTTCCGACCCTAACATCTATGAATCTATGAATCTAGGGAGTCGGGTGACCTCCAACGAGGTTATTGTCTAGTCTCTTCTTGAAGATTTCCAGGGTAGGTGACTGCACCACCTGTGGAGGGAGCTTATTATAGTCTCGACACCCTGACTGTGAAGAAGTTTTTCCTACCATTGAGCCTGAATCAATCTTCCAGGAATTTGTGGCCATTTTTCCTAGTTCTTTCCTCAGGTGCCGGTGAGCAGTTGCTTACCGAGCCCTTTCTGTATTCCTTTAGTGTAACAGTAAGCTGCTACCAGGTCCCCTCTTGGATTTTTTTTCTTTATGCTGAAGAGTCTTAGATCCCTCAGCCTTTCCGTGTATAGCTTGCTGTGTAAGACTCTGATCGTATGGGTGGCTCTTCGTTGGACTCTCTCAAGCTTGTCTACCTCCTTGTTAAAGTGCAGTGCCCAAAACTGGACGCAGTACTCCAGCTGCAGTCTCACCAGTGCTGAGTTGAGTGGAAGAATCACCTCCTTGGTTTTGCTGGAGATGCATTGATTGATGCATGCCAGAGTATTATTTGCCCTACTGGCTACAGCATCGCACTGCTGGCTCATATCCATATTGTGGTCTATTATTACCCCCAGGTCCCTTTCATTCGTGGTGCTAGTCAGTTTGGTGTCACCAAGTTTGTAGGTGTGTTGGGGGGTTGCTCGTCCCGAGGTGGAGCACTACATTTCTCAACATTGAACCTCGTGAGATTCTGATCCACCCAACTTGCTAGCCTGTCTATGTCAGCCTGTAACTGTAGCCTATCTTCAAGCATGATGCTTCCCTGTAACTTGGTGTCGTCTGCAAGCTTGGCCAGTGATCTCTTTACCCCCAGATCCAAATCATTAATAAAGATGTTGAAAAGTACTGGACTGAGCACCAACCCCGGCAGGATACCACTGCCTACTTCTCACCAGGATGACACAGCTCTGTTCACTACAGCTCTCTGGGTCCTATCCTGCAGCCAGTTTCTCATCCACTAGATTGTCTTGGAGTTAAGCCCACAATCCTCCAATTTTCTTGTGGGGATATTGTAGGATACTAGGTCAAAGGCCTTTTGGAAGTCAAGGTATACAATGTCAACCTGCTAGGCAAGTCAAACAGGTTTCCTGGTGGCTGCAGCAATGCCAACTGCAGCCCTGCCCGGAACCTGTGCATGCTGGCAAGGCCCTGCTGCGCACGAGGGTGGGAATGAGGCACAAGCAAGTTGGGTACGGTACAATTAATTGGTGGGAATTCATGTGCTGGATGAAATTGCCTGGTGGGCTGCATTTCGCCCACCCCTGGGTTATATCTTTTCAGTTAGCAAAAACCTGTACACTAATCTCAGAACATTATAAATTGCCAAGATCAGTAATAACTTAATATGCAGTCTCCATCAGTGGTGAACAGTTTTATGATATTTATGGCCTCTGTTACTATAAATCTGAGCATCTCTTGTTATCCAGTAAATTTTTCCTCACCCGAGAGGTGCTACTAACTACATTTTTCAAAACTGGGCCTGACACACATGTTAACACCGGGGTAAAGACACATGGCCTTATGACAGTGTCATTTACTAAGATCTGGTGTCAGTTAACCCCAAGAAGAAAAAGAAGTAAAAAAAAAAACAAAAACACTGGTATAATTATATATTGTATATAGTATACTGGCATAAGTGCTGTGAGTCCATAATAAACCTAGGGTACCTGTTTGCTCAGTGTAAAATGGCTATTACCTCCTCCTGATTTTATTACCTGGATCAGCATCTCCTAGCTATCTGGTGTTCTGGATCCCAGTGTAATGTTTTATGTGAATGATATTTGCGTTATGTGTCCAGGTCCTGAGGATCTGAGTGACTAAAGAGAAGATCCAATGAAAAACCTAAATATCTGAAATGGTTCTTAAGTGGAATTTAGAGATCTAATCCAAAAATATGATCCAAAAAACAAACACTCAGCTGCCACCTAATGCTGAGAATGCCACGTAATTGGACAGTTAGAGGGCAGCTGGCTTCTTTAGTAAAGCTTGGGTTTGGAACTAGGGATGTGCTGATAGAGATTTTTTGGGCTGATACTGATGGCTGATTTTTAAAGAGCCATATTGGCCAATACCGATGCAATCGTTGATATGCAATCCTGCAGCATGGAAAGCAGTGAACAGCTGGTAAGCCTGTTGTTGGGAAAAGGGTAGTGGGAAGGCAGGGGCGTGGGGGGTGGTGGAAATCAAGGCCCCTGTGGTGAGGAAGGGAGTGGAGCTGGGGCTAGGGCTGGCTTCGGGGCTGGGGCAGGTTCTGCCCAGCCAGGGTGGGGCAGGGCATGGGATGAAGCCATGAGTGGCTTGTCTGGGGGATGTGGGGTGGGGGTGGGGGGCATGGCTTCTGCCACTGCATTCACCTCAGGAGGACATAGGAGGCATGTGCCTCTGGATCTGCGTGCGGGCTGAGGGCAGGCTGCTGCTGTGGGCTGGCAGCCGAGGGTAGTCCTGGGGTTTTCCCAGTGAAAGATTGTGCTGGCTTGCACTTGGGGTGTGCAGCAGCAGCGAGACTCGGGGGCAGGGGTGGGGTGGGGGCTGCCACCGCCCACCCTGAGCATAGCCCCCCACCAGGAAGAGGCCAGCACTGCCCCCACCCCCAACCTGCAGCAGCAGCCCACCATACTCCATGCACAGAGCTGGGGGTACATGCCCTCCATGCCCTCCCAGGATGCATGCAGTGGCAGAAGCCGCCACCCCCCCACACCCTCCAGATGAGCTTCTCGCAGCTCCATCCCATGCCATGCCACACCCTGGCTGTGCAGTGCCTGCCTCAGCCCCAGCTCCAGCCCCATGCCATCCTTCACCTCAGGGCCCTCAACCTGCCCACCCCCATGCCCCTTACCTCCCCTACCCCTCCCCCCACAACAGACTTACCAGCTGGACCTGGCTGCTCTCCATGCTGCTGAGCTGTACTCCTGGCCACCTACATGCTGTGCTGCAGCTGTGTGCATGCATGGGGCATTTATTGGCCACATCAGCCAAAAAAAGCCAATTGCCGACACTGTCAATTTTCCTTGTATTGGTGTGGATCCAACATGGGACTGATGTATCGGTGCATCTCTATTTGGAACCCAAGAAGGTTAGAATTGCTCCAAATTCTTCAAGGAGAGGAGTAGTAAGAAACTCCTGAGTAAGGGAAAGGAAAGGCAGCCCAGGGAAGATGTCCTGAGCACTGACGTTGCTGTACAGAAACAGGACATCAAGGAAAAGCACAAAGGGAGCAGATGGCATTCAGCGTGTGGCTTTTTGAGTACTACTGGACAGAATCCCTGGGTTTCCCCTCTTCCTGACTTCCTTTTAGGGAGAGAGCTTGAGGAGGGGAAACAGAGGACCCCAGCTACAAAGGGGTCCAAAGATGCATCCTCTGGCATCTCTGAAGAAATGATGGTGGAAGCCAGGGAGGGTAATGAACAGGAGGTAGATAACTCTAGGTATACCCTGTTCAATGCTCTCCCTCTAAAGTATCTGCTCTTGCCATTCTCAGGACAGGATAGTGGGCTAGATGGGTCACTGGTCTGACACAGTATGACACATGTTCTTAAGTGGTGAGTCCACCCTTCACACAGCTGTCGACCAGTATTTATCCTGAAGACTGAAGATAAGTAGTCTGATGGTCTTGATCCTGGTTTGGTTTTTTTTTTCCCTCAATAACATCCTCCATTTCTTCTGTAAGCTTATATCATGAAAGTAATGTGGGATTTGCTAATGCAGCTGTAGAAGACAGACAGTGTTTTCCTTAAAATAGTATATTTAAATTACTGTGTACTCAATCAGCCTGTCCCTAGAAAGAATACAGGAAAAAGAAGATTACTGTGATGGATAATATATGAACCCTGTGCAGACATCCATAGTAAGCTAGTTACAGTTTGCTCCTATAAGTGCCAAAGAAATTATTACAGTATTTCCAGGGATGGCACACAGCTTTGAGAGTGATTCTAAAAAGTTGCACTTTCCCAAAACTCTGTTTGAAGTCAGTGGAAATTTAATATGCAGAAAACTTACAGTATCAGGCTTTTTGACCTTCTAAATATCTCGTCTCATACTTCCAGCTCCCTGGAGCAGTTTTAGCTGTAATTTATGTAATTTTATGAATTCTAATTAATTTCAGTCAAGATCAGCACTAATCTAAAATATCGGGACCACATATTCTGTTTGAAACTTAATAGCACTTTTCAAACCAAGGTAAGTGTCCTTATCCCCTTTTTAACTAAAACAGAGAAATGGCGTAGAACATCAATACCAAAGCTGGAAGTATAAGCCTCTTTACTGGTGTAGAGCCCCAATCACTTCACCATGCCTCCAGAATAGCATTTCTAGGTCTACTTATTTCTGACAAATGCAATAATATGTAGAGCACATTCTTCCAGAGGGCGATAGCATATTTGACAAGCATTGATAAATGAGGCCTCTTGGCAATCCACTGATTTATGGTAGTATTGTTCCCATTTAGCAGAAGGAGAAATAAGGCTATGAAGGGATCTTCAAGGGGAACCAGCAATTCAAAGAGGCCACTTAAGACGGCTATTGCTCGACCTTTTTCCTTCTCTCAAAGGTGCTCATACCTGCAACTCTCACTGACTTTACTTAGAATACGGCCGCTGGAGCTCTACACAGCTGTGCCCAAGATGTCACAGGCTGCACACTAGTAAATAGGGGCATGCAAAATTAATGGAAGTATGTGACAACTTAGATGTGAAGTGACTGGCAAAGATAAAGGGAGAGCCTTGGCAGAGGTGGGAGCAGAACATAGAGTACTTAACTCCCCAGCAGTACTTTAACCATAAGAACCAATGTCCTGAGAGAGAAATAATTCATGGACATGTATTCACTTAGCTTCTATGTATCCCATATAGATCTGATTTCATTAGGAGAGGTTTCTGTAGTAGGCTTGGGGGTCCAGCCCTTGAGTTGGATAACCCTGGTGGTCAGCTCTGCCTGCTGTGCTCTCCAGTCGCCTTAACCACCTCTATCGCAACTACTACCTTGATGTTAATATGATTAAACTTAGGATGCTGCTGCTAGAGGCCAGAGTAGCTCTGCTGGCATCTTGCCTCTTGGCTCAATCCTCAGGGCTTCTCCATGCCTAGACTCAGTCCTCAGGGCTTCTTCCTAGCACTGCTTCTCTTTCTCTCTAGAGTGTGCCTCCACTTTAACAGAGTCCTCAGGCGTTCTCTGCCTTTTCAACTCCACTTGTGATCTTAAATGGGGCCACCTGGCCCCTACCCATGCCTTAGGGCTCTCATCATGGCTGCCACCCACCCCCATAGCCACAACTATGCCTCACAAGCATTGCTCTAATTGCATTCCCTGGCCGTCTTTACCTGAGCTTACCCAACTGACAGGTCCTTGCAAGGCCACTATCCCACTGTCTCTGTGCTTTGCAGGGCTCAAAGCATGGAGTGCCCTCCCAAGTTGCCCACCCCACCCCATGGTCTTCAACCCCCCCTCATAGGCACTGCTGGTCTAAAGCCAAAAAGAAACAGGAAGGAATCAATTAAATAACATAAAGTCTTTATCTCTGTGAAGCTCTCAGTAGGGCTCTTTCCTTTTCTGAGAATTTGGGCTCATCTTAAAGCTCAGTCTTATATGACCCCTTTCTACCTCCCTCTTCTGGTCATATGGCCCAGATCTCTGTTAACAGGGCCCAGGTACTGCTAACTCCCCAATCAGCAGCCCAGGTGGCTCCTGCAGCCCATTGAACAATGCTATTGGCATTTGCTCTTCCTTTCAGCAAGGCTGTCTGCAAGCTGCATTTGCTCTATCCTGCCCTGCTCTCTTCCTTCCAGTAACAGCAGTAGGGGTACCCTGTTAAAGTCCCAATATGCCCAGTGCCAGGGTATATTTTGAAAATACAGCCAAAAGTGTCATACCATGCCCCATGCATCTTGAAATAGATTCTGCCAAAGTTTTGTCTAGTTATCTATGAAAACTCCCTGTCTTAATTTTGCTTTTGTGTTATAACCTGATGTTTCTCTTTGCTCCCTAGCACCTTACTGCTCTCCCCTATCTTAACAGGAGGAACGGGGTGGGGTAACAAACATATCACTTAATGCACCTATAGCAGTGGGTGCAATCTTCTATTCTAGCATAGAAATAAAAAAAAAAATCCTTTCAAATACCTTTTAGTTCATAGTAGAGAGCTGTGATTCACTCCTGAGAATGCAAAACTTTCCTGTCATGTTGGAGAATGAGGATGTCTTTTAGTGGAAATGCCTGATAAAAAGCAGTTATCATCTCCTCTGCTCAGAAGAAGCTTCTTATTGCAGGTACAGATCTTTGTTAGTCAAGAGCAAGGCTCAAAATATTAAAGCATAAGACTGATGGAGGCAAGTTTTGATTTAAAAGCTTTCTATGCAACAGTGCAGTCCTCTTCATTCTGTTTAAGGCAGGAAAAACAATGAGTAAATCAACTGCCAAGTAGAAAACATTATCACCATTTGGAGGTCACATTCAGTGATGAAAATGTGTGAGGTCTGCAGCAGAAAACTACACAGGGAAATGCCACAGAGAGCCATAAGTCTTTCATAAACGTTCAGTCAAAGTCTGTCATTTTTCTGCCCTTTGCTTGATTGATAGACCCTGTGTGTTTTGAATATTTAGCAGACCTGATCTTAATTGAAGATACTTTGCCAAAACCCTGTGAGAAAAAGTCTTGGTGGTGTTGCTGGCTTCACAGAGGCTCTGCTCTGAATGTTCCAGATTGACTGGCCATGGATAGATCTATGCTGGAAAAGGAAAGGTTTCTAAATATAGAAAGGACAACCTTCCTTCCAGCAAGTGAGCGCAAAGAGCCAAGCAGCTTCTGAGATGATCAGTGTATGAAAGGAATCACATGCTGTAATTACCTGCACTATCACAAGGCTAGGCTCAATATTCACAAATTCTTCCTCCTATCCCACTTCTCTTTCAGTCCAGGGATCCAGAACTTCAGGTACAGGTTCTGCTAACAGGATTATCTCGAGATTTTGTCTAAGGATTGTCTAATCTTGAATGTGCAATTAGCCCAAATAGCAGGGACCAGAACCCAGGATGCTCCCCTCCCTGCTGAGCACCCTAACTACTGTGGTACATAAACCCGCTCTACTGGCCTCCGGGATCTTTTATTCCTTTCTTCATGGTGTCCCACTCTGAAAAGGTTTCCAGCCTCTGCAATGAAGTAGAAGACTTGAGGATTAAAGCAAAGTGGGCCCAGTCCCTTCAAGGTTGAGAGACCTGCCTACTTCTGGCTCCACGTATTCAGGGGACTGACTACATGCGAGGTGAGAAGAGGAAGCAAATCAGTTAGGCCCAAGTCAGTGCAGGGGCAGGGAAAGCTAGTGCTGGACAGCTCCCCAGGTTGCTTGACAGAGCTGCAAGGAGTAATTGGAGAGCACTGCAGAAAGCCTCAGCTGATGAGCAGAATCAGGGCACTGATTGCACAGTACGATATGAAAAGCTACTGGGAGACTGTGGTTGCTGAATCCAAGATATTCTAGGCACAGAGAAATCTGCTAGGTCATTATTGAGGAAGTACATGTTGTGCCCGAGCTGACTAATAGGAGCCAATTGCTTGGAAGAAGGGGATGGATGAAGACCCAGAGACTGTGGGGTTGACAGTATCTAACTGGGTCCTGCCATACTATGGTTTGATGACTGGGGAAACGCTTCTGTTGGGGCAGAAGAAAGAAATGTGGATTTGACTCTCGTCTGGATAAAGAAGACATTAAACTTGCACCTCTAGCTCCTGCCGTGGATGCTTTAACCACAAACTATTACGTTAAAGGTGGGGAGTGCCTCTACCCCTTCTTTCTCATCCAGCAGCTTTCCAGTGAATCAGTAAAGTGGCTACAGCTCCATTTCTTCGAGTGCCCAGTCTCCTGTGTCTCCAACAATAGCTGTGTTGGGCCTGCTCTGGGCAGGACTATTGGGTTGAACTCTTCTAGACAGGGGAATGCTGCTTGGTCTAATTTCTAGATCCTAACTGGGGTGAAATGTCTAGCTGCTGAGGTGGCAGCAGTTTTGGGTGTCCACAGAACTGCAACCCAAGGCACCCATGGACACTTCAAGCTGAACAAAGGGCATCCTAGGCACTTCAGGGAATAGTTGGCTGCTGAGCAGTTTCTTTGGTCATAGGGTATAACAAAAGTAATTAAAGTCCCTCCACATACATATTGGGATCTGGCCCACAATACCTGGATTATTGTGTGAGCATCAGAGCATCATTACTGGGAATATACTAGTTTTGTTGCTACTCTATGTTTTCAAATAAAGTTCACCCTCCTACAAGTTCAATTTGGCTGCAAGTTGACTCTTATTCTTCCAGATGTCCCAGTTAGAGTTAATTCTAAGTTAACTGACTTGGCTTGCCATTAAAATATCTGGCAGTGTGCATGCTGTCCTTTTAAGAAGGAAATTCAGTCTCTGCTCATAACGAGATTTGAGAAACTCCACTGTTTCATGCACAGTTATATAGGGTTATGTGGATATGGTGACCAAAAGAGAGGGCTTTGTTGCATTTCATCTTTAATAGTAGAATTCTAGCGGGATATTCATTTGAGTGGCTTGTTAGAAAGGTGAGCTTTAGAAATCTTTGCTAAAGCCTTAAGGAAATGCTAGCATTAGCTAACATCTATGTACATATGCCTTCCTTCAAAAAAACATCAATCCTCACAATAGCCACATGTGGTAAGAGACTATTGTAAGCTTTATGATCTCTATCTTGTAGATCAGAAGCTGAGAGAGAGAGAAAGATAGAGTGTAATATGTACAAGGGCACGGGAAGACTTGTGAATTCAGGATTAGGATATGGGAATTGCTAGCTCCTGAACATGTGCCTAGATCAGAATCTTATCAGATAACAGCTCTAGAAGTAAAAGTGGTTTTTCATCTTTACAGGACTGCTTGGGTGTCACTTGCCAGTTACCCCCTCTCCTCCTTCAAGCTGTTCCAAAATTCTCAGCATTTCAACAAATGAATGATTTGATGTCTGTGTTTTACACTGATGGGAAGAATCACTTTACCCATATTTTGAAGGGAAGAAGAGGGTGGGAGGAAAAACATACACAAAGCCTTTCCTTTATTCCTCCAAGCAGCAGAAAGCCACTCTAAAGGTGCATCTGCATGTCCATCAATGTGCTTTTGCTACTGTGCATTAACATTTAGTACCTCTAATATGAGGTACTAACTAAATGCACATTAGGCTGCTCTAATGCACATTAGAAAAATGCACAATTTTTAGTGACACTCATTTTATTGCGTATTAGTGTATTAGCATGGTTTTTACCATGATGCTCTAATGCAGAGTAAAATAGGGTACTGTGCATTGAAGTGCATTTGCAGCTGCACCCTAAGGGTAGCAAGTACATGGCTAATACTACAAATGGTCATCCTATCTGGACAGTTGAGCTAGGCAGAGGAGTAGAAGGGCACTGTTGTGGCCTTACCTGAATGCTGAACCTAGGAAAACCTAGAGCCTAGAACCTGCCCAGGGGAGTTTTCCATCTATTGACTCCTCTGCAAAAACCTATGAAATACGAACTTTCATTTCTACCCTGGAGAACATTTACAATCTTTTCTCCAATGCCTGATGAAGGGTGTTTGGACCCAAAAGCTTGCAATTAAAGGGGTTTTTTTTGCAAAAAATCTTGTTAGTTTAATAAAAGATATCATCTTTACTATGAGTCCTGAACCTAGGAAAACACAGGGGTACAGAGGAAAAGAGAGAATTCGGGATAACGTGACTGTTGCTGGAAAGCATAATCCCTGAGTGTCCACAGGAGGAGGTCTGAGCCTGTCCGTTTTCCTTCTAAAGGGTCCTGCAGGTTCCTGCCACCTCTATATTCGACTCCTGGATCATTACTCATGCACCCTGAAGGGCTTTGTACCCACACAGAATAGCTACAGCAGAAACAAACATGGCAGTGAAGTGACACTGGAGCCAAATGAACACTTGATATTCTGAGAGTTGCTGTGCACTGAGAATGAATCCCAGGACTGTAGCTCTCTCAAAGGATGACGTTCTTATATAGCCCCAGGCCACGAGAGAGAGCTGAAAAGGATGAGGGGCTGAAATGATAAAATGGCTCTGGTGTGGTTTTAAGGAGATAGTGAAACTGGCCACAAGCTGGTAAACACAATTAAATTGGGCTTTTTTTTTTGTAAGTGTCCAAGAGAGGGCATCAGGAGCCTGCTTTGTCTTTTTAGTGCAGGTTGAAGAACTGAGTACACCAAGAGCAAGGCAGATCTTGAGACATGCTTGTTGACAGATTGGTTTGTTTTGAGAGCTATTAGTCCTGTATGGAGGCTCATAGAAGATTAAACTGTGGCATGTGGCCAGTTGAGTAGTTCCAAGATGAGGAGTATTCTGTCTTGCCATGCTTTGTGTAAAAGTGTCATGGATAATGCTTCATCCCCACATGTGTACAATGCCACACGATGAAGTGCCTACCCAGTTAGGGGAGACACTTGCCTGGAGCCACTCACTGTGATGTGCCTTAGGAGGCCCTTCCCCAGCACTGGAATGATTAAAAACAATAAAATAAAGGAGAGGAGAATTATCAGCCCAACTAGCTTTTGGCTTAAGCACCAATTGCTCTGGGTGTTGGCTGGACTGACCAGCGCGTGGGACCAAGCTGAGACACAGCTCCCTCCCTTAGGCCACCTTAAAGGGGACATGCCCTTTCATTTCAGGGTTTGGGGATTTTTCTGTTGGTTTTTTTACCTCCGCTTGATGGTTCCTTTTAGCATCATGTATTCTTCTTCTAAGGGAGTGGGAATGACCTTGGGGAGGAGGAGAGGGATGGGGCGGTGGGGGCATATTTCTGTATACAAAGTTCCCGCATGTTAAATTACCTTCTTCATGTTAGGTTTTCGCACAGTGCTTATTACCAGACTGCAAGGTGCACAGGTATGCTTCAATGTAGCAATCTTCACACTATAAAAAATGAGAACACAACCTTGTCTCTGCCTGCATACCAACCACTGATAACAACTCATGCCACCTGATCACATGGCAGGATTTTGCAGACTGAATATTTAAATTGCTATAAAGGGCTGGATCCTTTTTGCTCGTATCAGAAGCTGGTGCACACAATGCAGAAAGATTCTTGGAGAGTAAAACCAACTCCCGTGCTACCCCAATACCTCCCATCACTGGAAGGCAGGGAGGGAGAGAGCAAAGGGATGATAGTCTACAGCTTGCTGTGGCCCACAAGAAATCTAACTAAACAATGAGCAAAGCTCTTATATTACTATAAATTGATGCTGTGTCTGGGGCCGTGTCACGGCATGGGGTCCCCAGGGATGGCTGTGATGCCCTAGGGCTCCGTGACCATGCCTGCTCCACCCTGCAGGTGCCTTCTAATCTCCCCTGCCATGTCTTGTTGGTTGAAATAATCAGTTGGAAGGCTTCCCGTGAGTCTGTGTGGTCATGGTCCTGCTGAACCCCACTTGACCTGCTGATCTTGGATCCCTTGCCGGGTCTCACTCAAAGTCAGTGCCTCCTGAGACACCTTAGGCCTTATGGGCTAGACATGTGGCTTCAAAACCTCCCGTTTACCATGCCCTATGTTTTGCAGGTGGTATATGAATAATGTCCCTCTGCAGGGGTCTTGGTCTATCTTTGCCTCCAGTTGTCATTGGGTGCCTGGCCCCTCTAACTGCACCCCTCTGGCGCTGGGCTCTCTGTGGCCCCTGATGCTGTGCCCCTCTGCCTCTGGGCCCCAAGGTGACCTCCTCCTCCCCTATTAGCCTCCTCCTGGCCCACCAATATAAATGACAACAGATAAAAAACAATGGAATTCATGACCAGCCCCAGTAGGATCTAGTTTAGAAGGAAATCTGGCCCAACATTTATAAATAATGGGAAATTCTGGAGACATGCAAAAATTGGGGGAGGTCTGCCGAACTGGAAATGGTTATGAAATCCACAATCCTTCTGCTTTGCTATGCACCTGTTGAGATGTAATGCCTGAAGTTAGGCTGGAGTAAGATAACATCCTGATTATGGGCTGGGATTCATGATTCTCCTTAAGCACTGTAGCTAGACACGAGGATTCTTTATACGATTGATTTCCAGGCTCAGAGTTTGCAAGTCCCGTAAGACATAATTAAATTGCAATGCAATAGAAAATTGCTTTACAGTAAGCAAGGGCTCCTCTTCAGGAAGTTGGAACCACTAGCCTTGACTTGCAACCACTTTCCTGGATGTGAAACTGGCTTAAGGTTATGTCCTATTAATAAGCTGTTTTACCCAAATACTCCAGACCCTAAAGAAGCATCCTGAGACTTTGAAAAATAAACAGCCTCTTAAAGCTGTGACCATTCATTAGGTGAAAGTATGCTGACTTGTGCATTTTCCATGTTAAGAAATACTGTTATATCATCCTGATCCAGACTAAAATTATTATACATTTTCCCCAAGTTCCAATCCCAGAGGTTAAAAGATACTACTTTATGAAGTGTTACTACTAGTCTGCTTGTGCTGTAATTTTAAAGAACCAAGGTATAATTTAGCTGTGCACCAAAGCCTAAGAAAGACCACGTAAGATATCTGAGCAATGTAAGAAGAAAACCGATTAGGCTAATCCTAGCAGTAATCTTTGTGGAAGATGGAAGCTCAGGCTTTGTTGTCTTGTATACATAATTAGAGCTCACCCCGGTTTTGTTTTATATTATTTTATTTTTGGCATGAAGCCCTGGAAATGTGCAGGAAGGTTTTTGACTTGTCTTTTGTTTCTGGCTTATGTAAACATTACATTTTATATGCCAAGGACTTGGTACTGACAGTCCCTGAAGCAGCTTTTCTCATCTTGAAGAAGTCAAGGGCAGTCTATGATTGGGGGCAGTCAGGTACTGAGAAAAAGGAAACTCTTAAGCAAGTCTTAGCATTCTGGTCAACATTCAGTAAGGCGTTTACTTGCTCGTCCAAGCCCCACTGGCTTCAAATGATTTGCTCAATCAGGATCTGAGCCTGTCACCAGTTTCTGGCACCTCTGAGTGTGCCTACATGTGTGTGCGCACAAAAGCACAAATAATCTAAACTCATCCCTGGTAATTCTAATGGAATTATATCAATGCCACATTTATCCCTTCAATACCGTTGTAACATGTTGGGGTCCCAGGGACAGCCGTGATATGCCCTGGTGGCCCCATAACCCATGTCCTGCTCTGCCTCTAGGGTACCCTCCCCTCCTTCTCACTCACCACATTTTGATGTACTTATTGTATTGAAAGGGAGGCTGCCTCAATAGTCCTAGAGGAAGCCTTACTCCATCCAATGGCCAGCAGGTCCCTCCCGGATACCCCTGGCCTCAGTCCTGCCCTTAAGCTGTATAGGCAGTCTCATCCTGTCCATATCTCAGGGCACCTATAAGCCTTAAGGGTTACTTATGTGGCTCTGTCCACCCCTCCACTATGCCCCATGCCTTACAGGTGTTGCTAAACCATTACTGTCTGCTGGGCCCCCAGCCTCCCATCTCTGCCCTGCTCTCAGGCACCAGGCCCCTGGCACCCACATGATCTCTGCCTTGCTCTTGGGTACCTCACTGGCTCTGCCAGGGGTCAAGGCAATCATATGCCCCTAGGGCACTAATGGGACTTCTAAAGACCACCCCTCATGGTCCCATCTAACCCAAACCATCAGCGGGAACTGTAACCAAAAGAGAAGCCCCCTGGCTATAACAACCTTTCCCTTCCAGGTCCACCAACATCAGCAAAAGGGAAAGCATTACACTGCCCCTTTAAAAGAGAAAACCTAACCACTAAGCTCTAGGTTATAGCTCTAAAATCTTCAAGTCTCACTGGTAAACACTTCCACCTGGAATATTGTGTGTGCACAGGTTATACCACCTGAAAAAGGAAAGTGAAAAGCTAGAAGGGGTTCAGACAAGAGCTATGGTAAGGGAAGTTCCAAGAAATAATCATAGGAAGAATGACTGATATGTTTGGGATATTTTTTTTAATAGATGCTTAAGAAGGGACTGGATAAAAAGCACATAAAGCAATAAATGGCTTGGAGAAAGTAGATGCCAACTTATGGCCTTTCTATTCCAAAACACAGCTATATGGGGCATTCAAGGAAGTCAAGAGGTAGGAGAGTATCAAAACTAATGCTCCTCCATACAACAATGCAATCAGTTCATGGCATTCATTGGTACTGGTAGCTGGTTGAGGGTGAGAACTGAACAAGACTCAAAAAGGCCTGGGCACTTCTGTGGCTAACAAATACATCTGGAGTTATCATCATTAATCCTAACGAAACTGAAAGGGACAACCCTCTCTGTCTACCAGGAGTTTCAGAATGACCTCTTGTTGGGACCAGGCTTATTCCCTAAAGCGTTCTTAGCGCATCTGGTGCCTCAGCAAGTGTTGGAGAAAATAAGCAGGGCTGAATTGCTGCTGGACAATATCCCAGAGGACTTGCTCTCGTGCATCCGACCCATCTTTCTAACTCTGATAAAACTTGATGAATCTGAAGTCTAAATTTGGCATAATGTAAGTGATGAGGCCATTGCTTTGCAAAGTGGAATTGCAATACAATATTCCCCCCCTTACCCCCGCCTCCCTGGTTTATATTGCTCTCGGTATACCATGCAACTTGCTGCATGCTTCAGGCACAGTAATTTGGATCCTTGTCCTCAGTTCTGTTTCTCTAGTATGTCCACAATCTTTTATCTTATGGATCAGCAGGACAAGGCATTCATAGACTTTAGAGAGCAAGGACCATTATGATCATCTTCTCTGAACTCTGGTATTACACAAGCATACAGCATATTTATTAGAAATGTGTTCAGTCATTCAAGAACAAACGTTTACTTTATATCTTGAAAAATGCTGCAAATCCTATGATATATGCCCCAGTATGTGGATAAAAATACGGTATCACTTTCCAAACATTTCTCATTTTAACAGTGGAAAAGCTAGTAATCTTTATTATTAGAGTAGGCTAGAAATCCTCTACCCTTTTTAATGGAATGTGTTTTCCACAAAATCAATTTTCTCTGGGGAAAATATTGATATTTTTGTCTTTTTTGTTTTTTATTTTCTGTAGGGTAAAAATGAATCAAATAATTTGTTCTTTTTTTATTTTTTAGGTAGTGAACTCAACCTAAAAATGCTGTTTTTTGAGTTGGTTTCATATTAATCTGCACCTGAGTTGTCATGGCATCTCTTGGGAATTGTAGTCATGGCTCCCACAGGCTTAACTGGAGGATAAAAATTGGTCCCACATTATGCACCAGTGTCCTTTCTGTTTGAGCCACAGCATCTTATGGTAGCAAGCCTGACCAGGGTGCCCAGCTCAGAAAGGATCATGGGGAACCTGAAATACCCAAGTTGCAAAGACCCTAGGCACCATAGCAGCCTATGATGGTCAAACAGACTCCAAATGAATTGTTCCAATACTGGTAGACATTTTTTTTCTGATCTCAGTGTTCCAAAACCAGTTTTAATAATTCACCTTCATTTTAAGGATGGAGACAAAGGTCACAATATTTGACTTTTGTGTAGGTCAGAAATACTGGTATTTCCATTTTAATTTTCCTTATTTTAAAAATAGAAAATCTAAGATACTAAAAGGCCTGTTCAAGTTATATAAAACTTCTATTCTATAGGCAAAAAAAAAAATTAAAAAAAACAACCTGTGCACAACTTGAGCTTGGAGCAGTTACACTGGGTTTATGTCAGCGTAACTGCTTGTGTTCTGTTCCTAGTGACCTTTTATCCTCCCTTCAAAAGCTGCTTTTTAGGTATGAGGAAAGATGCCTTTTCATAGCTAACTCATATTTACTACCCTTCGGGCAACAAGTAATGGTGGGAGAGGGGAGGGGCAGGATGGAGTTTAAGTCACAGTGGGCACATGTACATAGGCTATTAATGTGATATGGGCTTGCTGCACAGTAAAATGCTGCACAGTAAGCCTTCCCCGGGAGCACTTCTACACATGCAACCTGTTGGGAGCAAATCTGCTCCCAACAGGAGGAGCTCAATACAGGGCTGCTACTGCTCTGCTCTGCCCCCCTGCAGCAGCAAAGGGGAGCTCCTGGGGATCTAGCCAGGGGCTGGCAGGAGACATGGGGGCTGGTCCCCATGCGCACAAGGCCAGGAAAGCTATGCTAGCTGCAGCAGCAGCTGTCTCCTCACCCCATGCACATGGAGATGGGTCCTGATGTGCATGGGGCTGGGAGACAGCTGCCACTGTAGCTGGCAGAGCTGTCCTAGTCCCATGTACATCAGGACACACAGCCACCAGCAAGCCCCATACCTAGCGGGGCTTCCCCACCTAGCAGGGGGCCCACTGGGAGCTGTCCCACTAGTAAGGCAGCTGCTGGTGAGCCCCTCACTAGGCAGGGATTGCTCACCCAGCAGGGGGCTCACAAGGACCTCTCTTGATAGTGGGGCAGCTGCCAGTGAGCCCCTGGCTGAGCGGGGAAGCAGAGAGCTCCCCAGTCCTGGTGCTGCTCAGCTCCCAGCTCCTGTGGGGAGTCAGGAGCTGCACAGCACTGGTTCGGGGGGAGGAAAGACAGAAAGTGACCCCATCCTAGCACTGATCAACTCCTGGGGGGAGCCAGGACCTGAGTAGCACCAGGATCAAGGACACAAAATTCCCCCATCCCCTGTGGCCCCCTGCTGGTGTGGCTGACTGGGAGCAAAGTCGTTCCCAGTCAACGTCTACATGAGCAGTAAAGCACAGTAGCTAATGTGCAGTTAATCTACTACCTGTATTTACAGGTAGCATAAAACTGCACATTAACTTAATTTACTGTTCATGGTTACATAGTGACACCTTACTGCATAGTACATTAGTCTACTGCACAGTAAAGCATCTCATGTAGATGTGCCCAGTATGTTCTCCCATAGAGCAATTAATAACATTCTTAACTGCCTGGTTTCTGATAATTAGCCTACCAATAACAATATGGCATTATGAGGATTGATGAGGGCAACCTTCCTTTTGATCCCCTATGCACATACTTTATCTCTGCAGCATTAAGCATCACAGATCAGATATACTGAAGAGCAAAATATCCTTTTTTAGCTAGGACTAAGTGTTTCCTACTTGCCATTTTTAAATGCCAAGGAAGGTTACCCAGTCTCATGGCAACATAACAAGCTGCAACAATCTTTATCTGTAGCTGAAAGACACTTGATGGAGGGCGATGGGAAATGTAGGAAATTAGTTCTGACCTTTTTAAGCATCACAAGCTCGCCAAGGCATTTTTAATTGAAACCCTGGAAGCTCAACTTTTAAAAGAAGTTTGAGTATGTTCTGGTTGTTAGGTGGTTGTGATATATGGTAGCCAATCATGATAAAGGTAGGATTTATCTACCAAGAATGGACAATGAGTATAACACTTTGTGGACTCAATCCCAGATTGCATTTGAAGGACCTAATCTACCGAACAGACTTTCCTAGCTGGACTCCTTCTCCTACCTGAGACTCCACTGACCTCAGTGGTATTAGTGATGCATAGGGGGTGCAAGCGTATGCATGTACACCCGCTATGATTGGAGGTGCACTCCTTGCAAAAAGTGCTGCCGACACTGTTGGAGGTGCCTGCAGGCAGTTGCCAGCACCCCCCTCACCACCGACACTGCCGGCAGCACCTGCAGATGGCCCGCTATTGCTGATGGCCACTGCCAATGTTGCTGGTGGCATCTGTGGGTGGTCACCAACCACAGGTCGCTGACCACTCAATCCCCCTCCTCCCCCCTCACCGCCAACATTGCCATGGCTGCCTGCAGGAGACCCACTGCTTGCCACTGCCACGCTCCCACTGCTGACAGTGACACTGCTACCTGCAGGAGCTCTCCATCACCTGACCTATCACCTGGACAAGGGAAATGAGATTGATGTCATATATCTTGACTTCAAAAAAGCCTTTGATCTGGTGTCCCATGATCGTCTCTTGGAGAAACTGGCCAATTGTCGCCTTGGGTCCCCCACGATCCACTGGCTGGAAAATGGGCTCCGGGGTCGGACCCAGAGGGTAGTAATTGATGGAAGTCACTCATCGTGGTGTCCTGTGACCAGTGGGGTCCCCCAGGGCTCTGTCCTTGGACCCATACTGTTCAACATCTTCATTAACGATGTGGACACTGGAGTCAGAAGCGGACTGGCCAAGTTCGCCGATGACACCAAACTTTGGGGCAAAGCATCCACGCCAGAAGACAGGCGGATGATCCAGGCTGACCTGGACAGGCTCAGCAAGTGGGCGGATGAGAATCTGATGGTGTTCAACGCCGATAAATGCAAGGTTCTCCACCTTGGGAAAAAAAACCCGCAGCATCCTTATAGGCTCGGCAGTGCTATGTTGGTTAGCACTATGGAAGAAAGAGACTTGGGGGTCATCATTGACCACAAGATGAACATGAGCCTGCAATGCGATGCTGCGGCTAGTAAAGCGACCAAAACGCTGGCTTGCATCCATAGATGCTTCTCAAGCAAATCCCGGGACGTCATTCTCCCCCTGTACTCGGCCTTAGTGAGGCCGCAGCTGGAGTACTGCGTCCAGTTTTGGGCTCCACAATTCAAAAAGGATGTGGAGAAGCTTGAAAGAGTCCAGAGAAGAGCCACGCGCATGATCAGAGGTCAGGGAAGCAGACCCTACGATGACAGGCTGAGAGCCCTGGGGCTCTTTAGCCTGGAAAAGCGCAGGCTCAGGGGTGATCTGGTGGCCACCTATAAGTTTATCAGGGGTGACCACCAGTATCTGGGGGAACGTTTGTTCACCAGAGCGCCCCAAGGGATGACGAGGTCGAATGGTCACAAACTACTACAAGATCGTTTCAGGCTGGACATAAGGAAGAATTTCTTTACTGTCCGAGCCCCCAAGGTCTGGAACAGCCTGCCGCCGGAGGTTGTTCAAGCGCCTTCATTGAACACCTTCAAGATGAAACTGGATGCTTATCTTGCTGGGATCCTATGACCCCAGCTGACGTCCTGCCCTTTGGGCGGGGGGCTGGACTCAATGATCTTCCGAGGTCCCTTCCAGCCCTAATGTCTATGAAATCTATGAAATGCCCCCCCAGCCTCCGGGGGCATGCAGCATTTATGCTCATTGGTACTCAGTACAGGAATATCAATCTGGCTTAGAGCCCAGGCCTCTATACAGATCCCCATCATGTGACACTGGTAGAGGATTATAGTGATCACAGTGCTGGCAACTGTGGAAGTCACAGTTCAGCAGAGCTAACAGTGGGTCTTTTAGTTAATACTCCTAGTAATCTGTACTGTGCACTCTCTTGGTATGCCCATTCCCTTGTGGACAGTCAGAACCAATAGTAGGATTTCTACTGTATTTCAAAAGATTGAAGTTTTGAGCTACTAATCCATTTCCCCTTGCAAATGATTATAGAAAACCATAAGCAGGAATGATTAATACAGTGTGGCCTGCTGTTTTGTGAGTCTAGAAGGAAGGAGAATTTCTACATATCTATCAAGAAAGAAACAATGGCCATCAGAAAAAAAAACCACGTCTCCTTTCTTTACACATATTTCATGCTGTTCTTTTCCAAGGATGTGGAAGGGGTGGGAGGATGGGGGAGGGTGCTGAAGTTTGCTTAAGTTCCTCTGCTTGTAGGTGAAAAACCACATCTTACTCTTGTAGACAGCTCTGAAATAAGCTTGAAACCAGCAATGCTGTTTAGTACCCATCTTTTTCCCAAGATCCTACTGATGAAAAAATTCATTGAGAAATGGGCAACTTTGGTTGAGGCCTGCCTATAACTCTGGGAGGTTTTCCACTTCCCAGGAGTATGCCCTAACCACTAACTTATGCAATAACCTATGTCAGCGATATTCAACATTCTGGTCCCAGGGGCCAGATGATTAACCCAAGGCTGGTCCAGAGGGGTTGGTACATGGGTGTGATTAGATGTAGCTATGGTGTCCCTGCACACTGGCCCCATCACAGCCTGGTGTGACCTAGCAAGGGATCAGTGATTAACACTGCCACCACTCCTCCAGTATCAAGTTTATGGACCTGTGGGGAGCCTTGAGGGCAGGATGACATGCCTCTGAGGGCCAAATCTGGACAGAGATTGAGTGCCACTAGCTTAGCAGAAGGGATTTTGTCCCTCATGTTGAAACTGCTCAGTTGAAAGCACAAGAGCCATAAGATCAGAAAGCAAGCATGGATACTGGTTTGGTAGCCTAGTCATTGTCACAGTCCACCAGGATAGCTGGCTTAGTGGGTAGAGAGTAGGGCGGCCATCATAGAGGACATTCCAGTTTTCTGCTACTCTGTCCTCTATTAATATGGAACCTGACACTTTTATGTCCTCTATTTTTCTCTTCAAGAGAAAATATAGAAGACATAAAGGCATCCAGTTTCATATCAATAGAGGACAGAGGACAACTGGACTGTCCTTTATGACAGCCACCCTAGTAGAGAGCCAGGAGACTGGGACTAGGGGTTGCTGGGGTTGGGGGTGGGGTACAGAAGCCACAAGTCAGAGACCAAATACTAAACCAGAGTCAGGATCTGGGAATCACAACCTAGTTATCAAAATCCATGGGATAATCCACAAAGTGAAGTTGAACTGGGGTCAGGAGTCAGGGAATAGATCTGCAGGCAAATATAAAGCTGAAATCCAGGAACAAACCAAAGGCAGGATCAGACACCAAGAAAGCCAGAGACATTGCCAGGACAGGAACTGCTCACAGACAGATGACCAGTAGGTTGTGCAGTGAGGTTCAGGTGCTGGAGAAGTTCCTCAAAAGCAGCCTTGAACCAATCAAAAGAAAGGGCTGGGTTCAGGTGGCCTTGATTAGTTTAAGTGCAGCTATCCCAGTTACAAGGACTGTAGGGTAGGAGTTTGATGGAGCTTTATGCAGCTGATCTGGCTACCCAGAAGGCGGGCAGGGGCTTTACAATTATTCTGGCCCTACCTTAGGAAAAAGGAGTTTTCAGTGCCAGTCCCTGCTGCCAGTCTATTTCAATCTTTTTAGCAAAGACTGCCTAATAACATTCATAAACCGTTTAGGGAAGCAGAAACACGAACCTCTTTCATAGGGAGAGGGGAGTGGGGCTATATCCATTAGGCTACAAAAGCAGACTACCTGTTGATTCCTCCAAGGGCTGTTTATGCATCTTACACGAGACCAGTTCTCCTGCTCTTAGTTTACAGCAGTCTCAAATCTCTCCTAGTTGCATATTAAAAAAAGCAACCTTTGTGTTGCTCTGATCAATAACCTGTCTCAGCCTTTTTATTAATAAACATTTTTCCATGAGGTGTCCTGGAGGATATTCACCTGCCAGCATAAGGAATTAGCAGGTTTAATAAACTGGAAGAAGGCTAATGACAGTGTAACTAATTTCTATTGCTACTGAACCTTCCTGATCAAATAGACCATCCTCCCTGACTCCAATTATTTCCTGGGAAACAGATTGGTCAGTCAGTGAATAAACCTCATGTTATCACCTGGTAATGATGATGCAATCACAGAATTCACAGCTGCTTAGCCTCTTACATGCCTGGAAACTTTTCTTGCACAAAATGTGCACTTCATTTCTCTTTAAATGTTGTCATTTTGAAGTGTGGGAATATTCTGACAACCCACCTGCAGAAATAGTATTGTAGGATTTTGTGTGGTCGCTCAATGGATTTCAGATGAAATTTATTCATTGTATAAAACTGGTAGTCAGAAAAAGGCTTTTTTACTTGCGCAAACAAGCTGTATTAAAAACCAAAACTGCATGTGTAATTTCTGACTCACTACTAGTGGAAAATTACTACTGGTAAATAAGGATCTCTTTCATACAATGCCTAGTACTTTCCCCCCGCTCCATGAGAAACTTCACTGAAGTCAATACAAGTAATTTTGGACTCAGCAATTAAAGTAATTCTAAACTCTGTCCAGGTAAGCACAGATAGATAAGACATGCTCACCTAGCATTTGTGAAGTGAGTGGCCAGACTCATATCCTGACTCACCTTAACTGTGATATTCTTGCTAAAATACCTTTAACAGAATGGTTAGGGACAGAAATTACATATAAACCAGTTTAAGTGATAAGAAACTGGTTTAAACCTGTAAAAGAACAGAAGCTCAGTGTACATAAACCAGTTTCAAAATGGCTGAAACTGGTTTAAGATTAGCCTGATTGAATCAGACTTAACTGACTTCAGACTTAACTAACAAATCAGTATCAGACTTAACTGATTTGGGTCAAACTGCTTTATGAAACTTCTGTCCCAGACCCCTCCCTGGTTCAAGTTAAATCACAGTCCCCCAGCATCCCAGCAAGCTTTGCAGCCCTCGGTTGGGCTAGGCTGGGCTGTCTTCCCCAGATAATAGGGCTGGACCTGTCCCTCTTTTCCCTAGCTGGAGCTATGAGGGCTGGCTGACTGACAAAGGGGTGGGGAGAAGCCCAGTTGTGGATGCAGCCCACTTTATAGGGTGGGAAGTACTGCCCCCCAAGCAAACCCTGACTAGCGTCTGGGGCCAGGGATGGGGGTTAAACACCCTTTCCCCTGCTCAAACTTACTGCTGGCTGCAACTGTGGACTATAAATCCCAGAGGTACCTGGAAGCAGGAAGAGGAAGTGATGAGCAACACTGCAGAGTCCTGCTGCTGTAATTCTGGACTCTAAATCCCAGAGACCTTGGGGGCAGCAGGAACAGGAAGTGAACACACAGTCAGAGAGCCATGCTCTAGCACCCCTGGCTCCTGGCCTGAGCCACTGCAGGCATGTGGCTGCATTTCCTGTGTCAAAGGTAAATGTCTGTTCACTTCTATTTCAATCTAATCTCTGCAGTTTAGACTAACCTGAAAATTGATTGACTAGACTGAATTGATACAGCCTTGGGATTTTTGACTGTCTGTACTTAGCCAATGTGGTCAAAAGGATCTTAAATAATTTGTGAAATTCACAAAAGAACAGACCTTGAACTTCACTAGTGTGACAGCGGCGCGCTGCTGTCATGGGCACAGACAGAGGACAGGAAGGATTCAGGGGCAGTGACAGCCCCTAAACAAAACCCCGGGCCAGGTTACTTACCCCTGGGAGGGACGGCGGCGTCGGAGCTGGGACCGTGGCAGCAGCTGCAGCCGCCATTACAGCCGCACGAACCGGCATTACGCCAGCTGTTTAAACAGCTGTTCCCAGTAAGGGGAACAGCTGAGCCAATCGCAGCGACCGCAGCAGTCGCTGCGGGAGAGTTTAAAAGCCCCAGCAAACCCCGCAGGAGGGGGAAGCAGGAGAGAGAGAGAGAGAAGACGAGCAGCAGGTCCGTCGTGCTGCAGCTTCCCCAGTGAGAGAGCCACACCTAGGTGGCTCTGCAGCAGTACTGCCTCTGGCAGAGGCAGGAGGAGGCTCTAAGCCTCTGCAGGAGGCAGGCAGCAGGAAGCTCCCTGCCCTACTTCAGGTAGGAAGTGAAGAGGAGCCAGGATCCCTCTTAGGAAGGGTGATGCAGAGTAAGCAGTGAGGCAATCTGCACCAATTATCATCACCCCTAAGTGAGACGGGTACAGGGAAGGTTGGAGTGGTCCCTAGTGGCCGCTGGGTCCAGGACGTCAGTCTAGGAAGATTCCCCATCCCGGCGGAGTGTTATTTCTAGATCAGAGGAAGATACCACCAGCAAGCAAGCCTGCAGAGCATCGCAGGGCACCATCCTACAGCAAGTGACTGGTTGGCGAGTGGACGGGGGTGTAGGGATGGCGGAGCCCTGTGGAACAACCAAAGCAGCAATCGTGAGTAGACCCGCATCGGGGAGCCTCTCAGGTAAAAGAGCTCTACTGCAACCCTCCTATACATCATACCTAACATCAAAGTCGTGGCAGGCGAGACGAGGGGAGGGACTACCCAGGGGCGGGTGATACTGGACGTGAGACGCCCAACATCACAACTAGTGACAGAGTTCAGTGATCACCCACTGCCCCATGCTGCTGCTGCTCTGTATCCAACCATACGCCACCTCTCTCCCCCACCCACCATTCCACCTGCCCCACCATGCTGGAGCCACTCCTCGCCCGTCATTCTCGATGGGCATTCTTGACACAGCACTGGCTGGAGCCCTACCCCGCTGGAAGCCATGTCCCCCAAGAGTGTTAAGGACAGACAGACAGATATACAGACAGATGGACTAAGCCCTTTATAGAATGACCATCAGTGTACACCAGAATAGGAACTGTTAAATACAGATCCCATTTTCATATAGCCACATGTCTATCAATACTTTCTGCACCTTCTTGCATTGTTTAAAATTTGTTTCCTTTCTATAATCATTGTAGAGTTATAGCAAGAGACTGGCTGTTACTGTTCTTTGCCCTTTCTTTAAATTTTATTTCACTTATGTGATTTCAGTTTGCTATGTTTGATGTTTCCATTTATGGTTCCATTTATATACCCACAACTATTTCACCAATTGCATTCTCTTTGGACACAATCCAACTCTCATTATCCACTCATAGACCAATTTATCGCCTTGTGCAACTGTATATCCTTCTTGATTTCTCTTTAATACATCAGTGTTAAATTGACCTTCTGTTTAAGAAACTGACAGTTCAAATTCTGGTCTTATTACTCACTTCAAATGCATTTTGAAGCCATGGTACAGCAAGCCTCTTAGTGTTAGTGAGCAGAAAATGTTGGACTTGTCTTTTAAAACTTATTTACTGTAGAAGATTAGGAAACTCACTAATGCTTACACAGCATTCTGCTATCTGTAAAATAACTTGCTCTGAGGGAAGGAAAAAATGGAGTTCTTTAAGGTAAAATAGAAAATCCATAGCATCAAACAAAATACATATCCAGCTTAAAAAAAGAAAATAGTAGTGGAATATATAAGACATTCTAGTCTTGTTTAACTATAAAAGAAAACAAATTGATACACAGAAGAGGATCAAAAATACTTTTTCTTGCTCAGGTGTAAAACCTTGAATGCATTATTTATATTAGGCAAAGTTACTCCAGACTTTTGCTGAGGTGACAATTCAACTGAATCTTTTTAAAACAGTCTTCAATATTGTAAGAGAATATTTAATCAAATAGGAAAGTTCTGTATTGATGACCTGATATGACATGGAGATTTCATATTTCATTTGAATGCATGATAAATCCAATACCTTCAAAGTCATTGGAAAAACTCTATTACCAAAAATAATTGGGAAATATAATAGGATTTGCCCTGTAACATATTTACTAAGAGCATCCTTTGTCATTATGCATTCAAATGTTGTCTCTGAAATAAAGCAGGGTGGTGGACTGATAAAACTGAAAGGAAGATAAGAAGTAGGAAGTTATGGAGAGTGGTGTGAGAAACACTTAAGTATCAAGGGACAAAAAGGGATAGAGAGGTGGGATCCAGAGTACTTCAAGTATACTAAAAGTAGTTGTCTAGCAGTTAACTTCTTTCCCAATTCCACTCCCATGCTCCACTTTCCAAATGGGGTGGTCCTGATTAAATAAGTCTGTATTGGCACATCTCCCATCTGCACGAGACACTTAATGTGCATTAGCCTAAGTTAATGCGCATTATGAGTGCACGTCTACATATGCACACAATTAATGCAAGTTAACTTAGGCTAATAGCACCTACATTTGATACCTGCATTCTTTTGGGAAAGAAGATAACTTCCAGAAAACTGCTTTTAGTATGTTTTAAGTATTCTGGACCCTGCCTCTCTATCCCTCTATATGTTACAGGGCATTTGCAGGTATCAAATTTAGGTGTGATTAGTTAAAGCGCATACATGTACATGTAAATACACCCCAGTGCTAACTTTAATGCTGGGTCTGTCCAGCCATTAGGGGGCCAGCCTGAGCCCAGCCCCAGGGCTCCTGGCTGGCTGCCTCTCCTGGCTTCAACTTGGGACTAAAGTTAGTCCCAAATGCTGGAAGCCATGTGGCCAGAGGCTGGAGCTCCCCTTGGTGGCTACAGGGCACATGGCAGGACTGGAGGAACTTGGGGCTAACTTTAGTCCCAAGCCTCTGCATGTGTAGACACCTTCCAAAAAACACTTAATGTGCATTAGCTTAATGCACATTAAATGTAGTCACACTTTATTTGCATGTGTAGACATGCCCTAAGATGTGTTTCTGAAGATCCTAAGAAGCTGATCATCTTTAAGCCTACCTTCTCAGCCATCATCCCTACAATATTCTGATAATCATCCAACAGAAAATTTGATTGTTCAGGTGAGACAGAAGTTATACTGGTGTCTACCTACATTCTTTATTTTCTCTAGTCAGTCTCTATTCAGTAGGCCATTGTGGATGGCAGCCCCCAGAACAGGAGTTGGGAATGGCAGAGATAAAAGGAGATGCCTGAGCATCCAATTATTCTGGAAGTCAGTAGTGATTTAAATAAGTCATTGCCCCAGTGTTCATTCAGTATCCCTGAAGATAGAAGACTTAGTGTATAGATACTAAGCCAAGGGTCTCCATGATTCCTGGGTGCCTCCTGCAGTCCACCCTAAAACTAAGGTAGACCTTGGTCTTCCTGATGCTTGAAGTCCCTGGATCTGAATGTCAAATTCTTACTGCCTTCTTCAATAGACTTGCTTTTCTCTGACTTATTTTTGCCTTATGTTTGACCAGAAATACAGAGATAGGCAGTTGTGGATCATCTACATATTGCACAGTTGCTCACATCTTGCCTTTTTATCTGGGTCAGCCATGGTTTGAAGCAACTATCACCAACTGCTGCCTTTGTAAGAGGCTTGGACCCATATAGGGGTGACATAAGAGACCCCAGAGTGCACAGGGATGATCTAAGCTCTTTGAATCCAAAAACATCTAAATTTTATGGTTTTAAATCATCCCATTTTCACTGCCCTGAGAGTGAATAATTAAAACAAGAAGAAATAAATGCAAACAATATGCTAAGTAGTTACTCAGCCAAGGGTTATGCAAAAGATGGATTTGATGTCCATATCTGGCAATGATCAGAAAGTATATTTTGTTAGGTAAAGGCATGTGTCAGCCTGAGAACAGGATGTCCATACATTCAGATATGGGAGTGGATGTCCATGAAGTCTCAGTTGGACACTAGCATTCTAGGTTATAACTGTTATTAATAGTGGCTATTGTTCCCAGGCATAGGTCAAAACCTCATTGTACTGAGTGATGTTAAACATGATGGACTGTTCTTGATCAAAGTGGTTGTTCTGGCCTGGGCACATCCTACCCAACAGGTGATACTTAAGGAGAAAAGGAAAGTTAAGGGCTCCACTCACTGCTTTAAGTTGTACTTCCAGGAGGGGCATGGATGTTAGCTCCTCCTGCATTTAATGTGTTTCTGCTTCTTAGTCCAGAATTTCAGGAGCATTTAATAACTGAACAAATTATGAAGAACTATATGGAACAATTGACAGACAAATATTAGACACGACCCATCTATTGGGTCAATTCCATTTGACCCTTTTGAAACTGTGTGTTAATTCCTTAAAGTATGTTTTCCATTTATTTGTTTAGTTTTCCATCTCAAGAGCTGAAGATTTGAGGATTTCCCTTGATGGATCATTCCATGATTCAATAATCTTACCGCTAGGTAATACTTCCTGATATTCAGTGGAACCTGGCAAAAATGACAGGATTTGGCTCCATTGTATATCAGAAATGGATAAAGTGAAAGTAGAAGGCAGGGTAGATTTGCACCTTATAGACTAAGTCAGTGATTTTCAACCATGGTATCTTGAGATCATTTCTGGGGTGCTGCAGAGTGCAAAAAATGTTAGCACTGTTAGGTGTGCAAATAAGATTCACCAGATAAAGCCAGAGATTTCAAATAGAAATCCATAGTTTTAAAAACATTCTGACCTGTTGTGGTCTTTCTGAGTTTTTTTGCCAGAGATAAATTGTTCTATTATTTTTCTAGAGACAAAAATGAGTGAAAACTAAGAGCTGGTATTTTCAAAGGGGTGTCTTGAGTCTAAGGAGGCTTGCTTTGAGTCTGAGGAAGTATGGAAAGTATGTCTCAAGCCTAAAAAGATTGAGACTAACTGAACTAATTATATATATATATATATATATATATATATATATATATATTATATAAATAATGTGTGTGCATAATTTAGTTAATATAGCATAAACTTTCATGAGCTGGAGTTCACTTCATCAGATGTGATGGTAGAGCAACCATCATTACTTCCTCATTTTTCCCTCCCTTGACAATGATTCAATGATGAAGTTTTGTCTGGTTAATCAGATCTGATGGAGCTCCAGCTCATAAAAGCTAATGCTATATATAAACTAAATTTGATAGATGTTGTGTGTGTCTACACATTCATTAATGCACCATAATTACAGCACATTAAGTTTAGGACCTGTAATAATAGGTGCTAACTTAATGCGCCATAATCAGTGCTAGTATGCATTACCACAGATGAACACATTTTAAGTGATATTAATGTGCATGAGACTAGATCTACTACACATTAGCATGGTTTTTCCCACTACCCTAATGCACAGTAGAATTACTCTCCTGAGCATTAAGCGTCTTGTGTAGATGTACCCATAAGATACAAATCTATCCTGCCTTCTGCTTGACTTCTGACTAAAACAGCTACCTACATCTCTTTGCTCCTGAAGTGAAAGTGACGGCATCGTTATCCTATATTTACCTGCAAGGGTCAGTTGAGCTACTATCACTTTCACCATGGCCCATCTCTCTTTCTCTTTGTTCTGTCATCAGATAGTTATGGGAAAATGGAGATTTAAAATAGACGATGTTCAGGTTATTCAAGATTTGCACTCAAGTAAAGTAAAAGCACTTTTTTCCATTGTATAATATATGACAGCCCACTTCATGTCACCATCACAGTTCAGAGTTGGCATTTCTGGCCAAAACTGGGGGAAATCAATAATGAAACCTATAAAGGAATATCTGAAAACATTTAATTCCTCTTCACCGAGTTCCAGAGCTGTTGCTTATCAAAATGTTCTTATCCCTTGCCTTTGCCCAAATCTTGTCTCAGAATCACTGTCAAATGAAGAGAAAAAGATGGAGTAATAATGGCTGCTGTAGCACTAAGACCACACAGGCCAATACCAACAATGACCTTTCTCTGTGTACACCAAGGGAGCACGAGTCTCTCCAAACATCTTAGTTCTTATTACCTGGCAAGAAAATAGAAAATAAAGTGCTTGATTCCTAGGTATGTGTGGATGCATGTGTGCCATTCCTGAATCATGAGAGCTGCACGCCCAGTACTGCCTGATGCTGCTGTGATCTTCTGAAAAAGTTAAGAAATAATGCATGGGGTATGGCTAGTAGTCACAGTGGCTCTGATATACATTGACTTAAGCAACACTTTTGACACTGTTTCCCATGACATTATCATTAACAAGCTAAAGAAATACAGACTAGATGAAAATACTGTAAAGTACTTTATGATATATTCATCATGCTCGGTGACTAGTCACTGATGGGTCAAAGTTTAGTTGGGAGGAAGTATCAAGTGGAGTTTTCTAGGGGGGGTCTGTCCTGGGTCCAGTATCATTCAACATTTTCATTAATGATTTGGGTGGGACTAGGTGCACATTTAACAAATTTGCAGATGATACCAATATGGATGGAGATGTACACATTCTGGAGGGCAGGGCTAGAATCCAGAATGACCTGGTTAGATTGGAAAAATGGTCCACAATCAATAAGATGAGATTCAACAAGGAGAATTGCAAAGTCCTGCACTTGGACAGAATAATTGCATGCACAAATACAGAAAGGGGAATGACTGGCTAGGCTGCAGTACTGCAGAGGAGGACCTGGAGGTTACAGTAGACTATAAACTGAATATGATCCAATGCTGTGTATCGTTGCAAAAATGACCAACAGCATACAGGGTGATACTAACAGAAGTGTCAATTGTGAATCAAGGGAAGTGGTCCTTCTGCTGTATTCAACACTGAAGAGGCTTCAACCATAGTCCTGAGTTCAATTTTGGGCCCATACTTCAAGAAGGATGTGGACAGTTTGGAAAGAGTCTAGGGCAGAGCAACAAAACTGGTCAGGGGCCTGGGAAGCAAGATTTATGAGGAAAGGCTGAAAGAACTAGAGTTATTTAGTTTAGAAAAGACTGAGGGGAGATTTGATAACAGTCTTCAAATACCTGGAGGACAATTACAGAGGATGGAGATGGGCTTTTTTCTGTGGCTTTTGGGGACAGTGCTAGGAACAATAGCCTGAAGCTGCAGCAGAAGAAATTTGGGTTGGAGATTAGGACAGACTTTCTGACTATCAGGGTGGTCCAGCACTACAACAGTAGAATCTCCATCCTTAGAAATTTTCAGGAGCAGGAGGGACAGACATTTGGCTGAGATGGTTTATTCAGGGTGTAACAGGGACTTGCCCTGCCCTGTTACTAGGGGTGTAAGGGAGTCTGAATAGCCCCACACCCCAAAATCATCTCCACATGCCCACCCCAGACCTGGGAGGGTTCAATGAAGGCTGGGGAACCAGGTCCTGGGATGTGGTGAGTCTCCCAGCAAGGGAGCCGACACAGGTGTGGCGAGTGCAAGTTAGCCACTTGGGCCCGCAGGGGGAAAGATAAAAGACATTGAAAGCAGCCTCAAGGGGCTGCACCTGGCTGCAGCAGGCTACCTGTAGCCTGGGATTACCAGGGGTTAAGCAGCCACCAGGTGGGCTGAGAGTAGGGTTCTCTTCAGTTTATTCATTTGTTTGCTTGCTTGGTCCTTTGCTTTGGTTGCACAAGCCTGCAGGCCCTGCAAAGCCTCTGAAAGATAAGAGGCAGTCAGAAGGTGAAGCCTGGGAGAACTGGAAGACTGCTCATTTTGCATTGCTGACAAGTCTGGGGTGGCCTCCAGGTGTTATCTATTAGCCCAGCTGCAGCAGAGGCAAGGGCCCTGAACAGTGGGTCCTTGGCCAAAGCCAACAGCAAAAGTAAAAGTAAAAGTCAGTAGCTAAAGTAAAATTTGCCATCTCTACTAGCTTGACCAAACATACCCTGCTCTGATCTGCCCAGAATTTGCTCCTAGCAGCTTACACAGGGACAAAGCTACCTTGAGCAGTGGCCTGGACTAGATAACCTTGTGAGGTCCCTTCCAGCCCTATTTTCCTATGATTATATTAAATCATATTTTCTATAATGAATTTAATAACAACCCTATCATATCCTTGACTTTAAAAAGTACTAACTTAAATAAGAACATCGCTAATGATAAATATGACTGGTTTACACTGAGACATTTTTAGTGCGGAGCATTAGGCCTATGCAAAGCGGCTAGTATTCGCTTTGGATTCGGCTGATTCGGGGGACAGTGATTCGATTTGGTAATTCAAATCACTGTCCCAAATCAATTCAGCCAAATTTGATTTGGAGATACAGTCACTGCTGAATCGGCTGAATCTCTGAATCGGCCCATCCCTCGCCCGCACTCCCAGCCCCGCCAATGGCTGCCCTGTCCAACTCCAGCTCCTGGCTCTTTGGGAAAAAAAGCCCAGCACTCACCGGCTGCTGCCCCCACACTGTCCCATGCTGCATGGGGGGTTCTGCCACAAGCCCCCAGAAGCCCTGAGGTCACTGCAGCAGCCAGTGAACCGGGGCTTTTTTATTTTTTTTTAAAGAGCCATCCGGGTTCAGCTCCCTGTGGCAGTGAGCGGGGACTGCCCGAATCGCCAAAGCTCTCCAAATCTTTTCCAAATGATTCGGAGAGCTTTGAATTGATTTGGACCTTTTAACTGGTCTCCTGATTCAATTTGGATTTGGAGATTTGGCTGCTGAATCGGGTCGAATCTCCTCCAAATCGAATCACTACCTGAAGCTTTGTGCAGCCCTACTGAGCATCTTTCCCCTTTAAGTTAGAAAGACTTAAACGAGCCAGGAAGCCAAACACATTTTGTACCTCTCTTTCATAGTCTCCCGCAATCAATATTAAAACTCTGTTGTGACTTAGTATAGTATTTTTCATATCAAACGTGTCCCTCCCAATTTTCCTCTAGTCTAAATAAAAGCATTTGCTCTCTGCAACAACTATGCCAAAATTTTATATTCCCATGTAACTCCTAATGCTTCTTGGTTGCCTTTTTGAGAAGTGATCCATATTTAGTTCTGTCAATCCATTCTTTTTGCCTATATCTTTTGATATCTTTGTCCTTCTCTGGATCCACTCCAAGAACCTTGTCATTGATGCACTGAAAGATCCCAAATTGCATATTATAATCTATCTGTGCCTCCCCAGCACTGTGTAAACAGGGCCATATTGCTACCTTTTTCCTTAGCTCTTGATGCAGCAACTCTCTCAGTATAATGGCCAGCCATGTCCTGTCCTTAATCACTGCCACATACTACAGCCTATTCTGTTTTTTATTCATCACTACACCCTGGTTTTCCATCGTTACTGCTCTCTAATCTCCTCCCTCATGCTTTGAGACTGTTTTTGCCCAAACGTATCAGCCTGCATTTATGAAAACTTATGTTATTGATTTCTGCCTATTGCATCAATATTTCCTGAAGTTCTTGCACGTGCAACATCTTTCAGTTTGGTGTAACTTGCAAAATGTAATTTAATGCACCCTTTATTTCTTCCATCAAATCAAATAAACACAACAGGATCCAAGCTAATACAATCTAATTTCACTAATAAGATCTACACTGGCACTTTATGAAAGCTGTTTTAATAAAGGGGCCAGCTTATAGTGTAGAATCCCTGCTGGCTTCCATTCTGTTTCTAAAGTCAGTGCGCCACATCCTTGGACCCACTCTGAAATTTCCATATGTTGTTATATTGCATGAAGTCACTTCATTCACCTTACTAGAGGTGTGATGTTCTAGCTCAGCAAAAAAGCAATGTCTAGGCTCAAGAAAGAGTTTATAGTTGTACGATTTGGCACTTCTGATCTTCAGCCCCCAATACATAAGCATGTGCAACTTGTTTTAAATCTGAATAATTCAAACCAGCTGCCATCCCACTGAAAACTGGAGAAGAAAAAGGAAAAGTTGTATGTGGAGAGAGAGACCGAGTTCACAGTTATGTAAATGGTTGCATTTCTATTAACTTAAAATGTTATGCACATTTTACAATACTTGAAAACACCCCAAATTCTTACTCGTTAAAACTCATTGTTTACTTAAATGACTGAAAAAATAATAAATTCCTGCACTGACAGAAATCAAATTGACTTAGGTGCATATTTTCTGGTCAACAACTCAGATAAAGAGTAATTTAATCCATCTAACTTATTAGACCAAGAGAGTGTGGGATGGCAATTTTAAACTGTAAAAACCTGGAGTAATTTAGAAACAAAACAAAGCAACAAAGAAAAAGTACATTTCAAGCAAAAAGTTCAACATTCCAGATATTTTGTGGCCAGAAAAGACTACATTTATACAAATGTTTGTCAATGGCAATTATTTACCCAACTAAGATACTTTGCAACACGCACATTCTTAGCTCTCATTGTTCAATTTAATACTGAACCTTTAAATAAGTCACTGATTCCAAACTGAATGCTATCCACTTTGTACTTCAATTAATTGTAATATATTGAACAAGCAAGAACAATCTGTAGCAGTTTTTTCAAAGCCCTGTATAACGACTCGTTGGAAGCAGTTGTGAAGGGAATTAGTGGAAGGGGAACCAATGTGGTGTCCTCCACAGCTATATGATAGATTGCATTTATCACAGTGTTTCATGTTTGGTCACATGAATATTAGGGCTGTGCGAAGCTTTGGTTGCTGATTCAATTCAGCGGAGATTCGGCCCAATTCAGTGACTGAATCTCCAAATCTGAATTGAATCAGGAGACTCTTTAATCTCTTTGAATTGATTTGGAGAGAATCGGAAAGATTCGATGATTCGGACATAGACACAGATTTGTTTTTTCCACGTACCTCAAGGTACCAGGTGGCTCCTGAGTGCTGAGATGCTGGGGGCATGCAGCGTCCCACAGGGGTGTGGCGGCTTCCCAGTGTACTTGGCAGGGGACCCTGAAGTGGACCAGAAGCACTTACGGTCCATTTCTGGGTCTACCCGGGAGTGTGCGGGCCTGCCCTCTGGCTCAGCAACTGGTGCCTCCTGGGTCTGGAGGGGCACCCAGGGTACCCCCATGGCCATTTGTCCAAGTCAGGGGGGCCCAGGGTGGGGGTCCCCTGCGTGCTCAGCAGTGGACCCAGATGTACTTCTGGCCCATTTCCAGGTTTGCGACTGAGCATGCGGGGACTCTCCTCCTGTGCTCCTGTAGGACACTCCATCCGCCCCACCATCTCAGTGTTCATAAGCCACACCTGGTACCTCAAGGCATATAAAAAAAACATATAAAGCTGTGCCTATGGCTGAATCACTGATTCTCTGAATCAGCATCGAATCTTCAGATTCAGATGTGGCTGAATCAAATTGGGACACTGATCCGAATCAGCAAATCGAATCTCTGTCCCCAATTCAGGATGAATCTGAATCTGAATCAAACATGGCACATTTCGCACACCCCTAATGAATACCACCTTCACTAGGGTTCTGGTCTGTGACCAAGTCTCTTGTGTGGTACAGAATCATTATTCCATAAGCATGTGAGTTTGCGTATAGACATTTAAAAGGTCAATACCAATAAGAATGCATAAAAACGCCAAGATTAATTTAAATGCACATGTATGTCCTTGCATATAACCTGCACCTTTCCCCCCAAAACTGGCTGGTAGAAATTGGGATGTGCATTAAATGTGAGAAATATGGATCCTCATAGGGCTGGAAATCTGTTGGAAGGGGAGCAGAAGCAGTGTTAATTGCTGTGGCTCTGAGAGCTACAGCAATTAATGATGACACTGCTCACCTGCTACCAAATATTTGGACCTATAGGGAAGACTCGCCACTTGGATGACATGGCCCTGTGCACTGGATTGAGCCAGCAGATGAAGTTGGTTTATTGCTAGACCAGGTGTACAGTGTTGGATTCAGCACACCGCTCCAGACCCAACACACCAGGTTGGTCTATGAGCCCCATCCAGCCCATAGGGAAGGAAGCAGGCCCAGAGCAGGTTTGTTTCCTAGTGGTTGCTACTCAGTTTCTACAAGGAAGACTTATGGTCTTCCAGCTGCCTTCCTAGGGGGGCATTCAGTATGCAAGAAAACATGGTATTTTCATAATAATTTGTATACTTGGATATTAAATTAATCTTTACTTCTTTTGTCTGGGATGAAGACCTGATCATCCAAGAATTTTCCCAGGTGCAGGCATCAATGAATTTTTGGACTTGGAATTGATCTTGTCATGTAACGTAAGACTGACACGTACATACATGGACTCTTTTGTTGATGCTGGCCTTAATTTAAAAAAATCAAGTAATTTTAGGCAAAATATGTGGTTGCTGTTTACTGTATGCAAACATGACAGTGTTGACAATATCTTGATACTTCCTGCCAGATAAAAGCCAAAATGCCTTTTATTACCTGTAGAGCCCACCTCCACACATCATATCATTTCGCAGATGTATTTTGAGCAAATGAACCAGGTGTCTGAAGCCCTTTCTTCTCTGAACCATAGAAAACATCAATAACATTCAATTCAGTACACACTTTACTGTATGTAACCCACAAGATGTGCTTACATCTTCGATGTGAAATGTCTAAGACTAGCCTGGGTTTTTAATAAATCAGTATTTCCAATCCTGGGGCCCTTACTGCTGTCAGCCAGTCTTAGTGCCCAATTTCTAGAGCCCTTAGCAGCAGGGCTCCTAAGTAGTGGGGACAGGCTATGTTTTCGTGCAGTTGCCACAAGCACACCTAGCATTATCTACCTAGCAATTCAACAGGAATGAATGACTTTCTGATTATGGGTTCAGCCATTCTTGTCTGGTGCAAGGACAGAAGTCATAGGGCCTAATTCTGCTTTCTGAGATGCTCGAGTAAAACTAGAAGAACTCTCCTGACATTAATGGTGTCACCCCAATTGCGTGTATGACTATGTAAGAGCAGAGGCCAGTTTCATGTCGTGTTTGAAAAGATTTCTAGCACCGTTATAGAAATTATTTTAAACACTGATGTATTAGGAGAGGAAGAAAAGGAAAACACCTAGAAATGCATGTAGACAGACAGGCAGGCAGACTTTTGACTTTTATGAATATTTATTAAGGAAAAAAGGAGCAACAGTACACCAAAAGATGGCCCATACAGGGGCCCAGGTACAACAGACTGAGCTGGGGCTATGACCTGCAAGGCCTACCTTCACCATCTAAACACAAAAATATTCTGGTACAACACTAGCCTGCTAAGACCCCTACCAGTATCCCAGGAAGGGGCAAGCAGTATCACAGTGTGAGGACCAAGCAGATGCCCTCGATGCTGCAAAGCAACCCCTGAATGGCCCAGTGCACCTGAAAGGCGGGTACTGTCTGCTGGAGGACCACATGCTCGAATTCCAGCAACAGGCATGCCCGGACCAAGAACTGAAAGAGCCACAGGGTGTCACCAGAGCTGGCCCCAGCAAGCTGATAGAAGATGATGGTGTGATGTCGGATTTCAACAGGATCCACGAGTATCGGTCATCTGGAGTCTTGAGGTGGTCAATGACTTTCCCCATGGTCTGCTGCCTTTCCAAGTTGAAAAAGAAGTCAGGGCATTAACCTCTGCCAGCTCTTGGCAGTGGGCATGAACCTTGTGCCCTCCACTAGCTCCTGCAGGTGCTTCTTCTACAGTTTAAGGATCTCAAATAGTCCCATGGCATCACCAGCATCATGCAGGGCCACCTCGAGTGTTGCCATATCCTCCTCCAACCCCCAGACACAGCGGCAGAGCTCGCTTGTTGTCAGCTGCGTGTTTTTCTAGCAGAAGGCTCTGATCTGCACCTTTCCCACATCCCACCATTGCTTCCAGGAGAAAAAGGTGGTTCTCACAGTCTCCCATGCCTGCCAGAAATAGGCAAAGCAGTCACGGAAGTACACATCCTGCAGCAAGTTGGTGTTAAAGCACCAATAGGGCACCCAGGGACATGTTCTGCTAGGGAAACTGAGCTCACAAGAAATAAGATAGTGATCTGAAAGCCTAACTGCTGCTATGCAAGAGTGGAATTCAATGCTTGGCGATGTACATGCGATCAAGGATTACCATGACAAACCCACTGGTAGTCACCTTCAGCCATGTGTGCTGCCTCATGTCGGCATGAAGATGGCACCAGACATCAACAAGATCCACTGCCTCCAAAGCAGTCCACAGCTGCTGGGCCAAAGACAGATGGGGGTCTGGCCCATTCCAGTCAAGCCCCTCATTAACCATGCAATTAAAGTCCCCACCCAGGAGGAGAAGGTCATCACCATCAGCTGCATCCCGCAAAAGGTCAGCCAGGGTCTCAAAAAAGGCGACCCGTTCCCATCTGGCAGTTAGCACATAGACATTAATTAAGATAACGTTTTGTCAGAGAGGCAAATGGTTAGCAGGCACCCAGGGATGACCTCTTGGGCTACCACCGAGTCAAGTGTCAGCTGCGGTGGCAAGAGGATCCCTGCACTGAGGTAGGTGCCGGAGTGGAGTGCAGCACCACTGCGGCCTTGGCAGAAAACACAGGAATAAAGGACATTTTTGCAGTCTACTAGTGCACCCATAGCAGCAGCACACTCCTCCACTCCAATGGCAGAAGGGGCATGAAGCTGGAGATCAAAACGCCAGTCCAAAGGGTTAACTCTGCAAGGAACCAGAGGGATGAGGGATGGGCAGCCCCCTGGCTGGCAGGTAACAAAGAAGCTGGAAAACAAGCAAACACCAGAGGAGAGGAGAAAGGTAAGAGATACCAAGGAAGAGAGTGGAAAGAAGCAGCAACAGAGCAATGTTTCCTCTAAGGTTTAGTGGTCCATGAGCAATCCTGGCTGGGAGTGCACAGGTGTCTCAGTGTGCCCACCCCTCCCCACTCCTGCAGCAGCCTGTGGCCGGGTTGAGGCAGGTGGTGAGTGGCCAGACGCAAAGCTGGAGGCGGTGGTGAGAGGAGCGGCGCTGCCTCCTTGCTATGGCACTGGGCATCCCCCCAGGCTGGAGCCTAGGGGCCATGGCCCCCTACTGCCCCCCTCGTCGGTACACTACTGTGTGTGTGGCATTAAAAAGTTATTGCACGGCATGTTTTTTATTGCGTGTGGCCGCAGTTGTGCGCAGCTTAGAGGGAACGCTGCAACAGAGCAGCCACAGTGAGATGGGGGAAAACAAAAGAAACCAGAGAGAGAAAGAAGGGAGAGGGGAGGAGGGGGAGCGGTTTATTGCAGGAGAAAGGGCTTTATAAAGTTGAAAAAAGGCAGGAAAAAGTAATGAAAAGTGGGGGGCTATGGTGGGAAAGGTGTCAGACTACGTGGAGAAGGAAAAACAAAGCAAGAGAAGAAGAAAGGCTCACAAAACAGACACAGACTTCCTGAGCTCAGAGGGAATGCACAGGAAGGAAGAATGGATGGATCTGGCTTCAGTCTTGCAATATGATTATCATTCACACTCATGTGGGGCCTTTTAGCCAAATAACTCAGACCATTTCCAAAAGGTGCGTGAGCATTTTCATTTTCTAGGTGAGTAAACTGAGACACAGAGGTTAAAATTGACTGGCACAGCAAGCCAGGTCCACAAGCTACGTTTCCTGCCTTTCTTATGGCTAGACCAGCATGCTGCCTTTCCATCTATTCTCAGTCATGTGGGTGGATGTAGCACTGCCTTTTTCATGGAGGTTAAAAAGAGAAAAGCATCTTATATAGGCAGTTAAACTGAGGTGCCCCTGAGCAACTCCAGTACTAGTTGCCAGCAGTTAGCCATGCAGCTGCAAGCTGATCTGATTGGTGGAGTATGGATGTAAGGATCCTCTATCCCCCACCAAAACCATTGATAATACACACAGACTTTCCCAGCTCCAAGTCGGCTGAGTCTGTCAATTCCCTTTCTTTTCAGGTGAATTTCAACACTTTCCATTTAGAAAAAAATTCAAACTGCCAAATAAGCTACAGAAATACATTTACAGATGCTATGCTTTAACTAAAACCTTGAATAGCTTTGTATTCTGTGATTAAATACAATGCTGATCTCACTCTCCAGAGCTTATTAATAAAAATCAAAATGTTTTCTTCAATTTTCTGTGCCGAATGCAGCGTTCTGCTGGAGGTTCTGTGTATGAAGTGAGCTTAAACTCAATCAGAGCATTGAGAATAGTCTGAACATTTTATTCGGTATATTGACACTTCGGACTTTTTTTTACTGTTGATCACACTTGTGAAATTGCTTTTGAATGTTAAGCATTTTTTCTGTTAGCATTCTGTCTGCCAAAGGGTTGGTTAGAAAGGGGCAATGCTTCATACTGCTATGCAGATTAAATAAATATTCATGGCATTATAGCAACGCATTGTTCATATTTTCAACCTGTAGGGTCTGGATCTATAAACTACATAGGTCAAGAAGGAGCTCCTTTTGAAAGGCCAGTTTGGGAACTGGGCTTGGGCTAAGGCTTACATGGAAAAAAAAAATTCTGTGCTAAAATTTCACAAGCTATTCTCAAGACTGTTTGGTCCCAAATAGGAAGAAACAGAAGAGAGTCTTTGCACTTGAATTTCCCCTCATGGATAAAGCAAATGTCACAAAGCAAAGCTAGGGTGATCATATGTCCCGTTTTAGCTGGGACAGTCCTGGATTTCAGGGGCTGGTCCCGGCTGGCTGTTGGGAATTACAGTGGGTGCCCTGGAAATGCAGATGCTGTAACAACCCTCCTAGGTTAACTGAGTCGTTTTGCATCCTTGGTGATTCTTTGGGCAGAGTGACCTAGCAGCGCCCATCTCTTCTCCAGGTACAGATGGCTGTCAGCTCACAGGGATCTCATCCGCCCTTTCACAGGTCTTTTTTTTTCAGTCCTGCTGGGTGTCCACACACCCTCCTTACCCAGGCTCGCCCATGTGGGGGTGCCAGTCTAGTCGCTGACAACCCAACCATGGAACAGGTTGTCCTGGTCTACATGATACCAGATAGCAGACGGAGAGAGACATGGCCTGACACTGCAGTACCACAAGACTCACAAAAAAATGAATGAGATCCTGTAGCAGGCAGCTATTGGACGGCCTGTTTCCAGGAGAAGTCTTTCCCTAACTACTAAAAATTAGAGGTCAAAGAAAAAAAATAGAGTTGGAAGGGACAAGAGATGATACAGTAAGGCATGGTCCAGTATACCTAGACCATTTCTAACAGATGTCTGTCTAACCCGGGGTGGCCCAAGTTCAGTGTCACTGAAGACTGGTCATGGCAGTGAAGTGCAGCCCTTAAACCGCACACTGCATGGGGTATATGCTGCAGGGATGACCCCTTCCCACTCCTGTGCAGGCTGCATCAGTAGTGCATGGCACCCTCAGGCCCTCCCTCTACTGGGCAGTGAAAGAGGTAGCTGTGGAGGCCTGCAGACCACCAGTTGGACAGCCTTTCTCTAAGCCACTCTTCAGTGGAAGTGTTTAAGTAAGCTGTTACATCTTTTCACCACTCCAACAGTTGGAAAGGTTTTGTTGTTGTTGTTGTTTTCCCTCTAATATCCAACTGAAGTCTTATTTGCTGCAAATTAAACTGACTTACTGTCCTCTCCCACTGGTCATAGAGAACCTGCCTCTTTAGAACAATATTTTGTATATGGGAAACGATACATCTCTACTCAGTCTCTTCTATTTTTCAGACTAAAATACAATTCCTTCAGCCTCTCCTTATTGGTCATGTTTTATAAAGCTCTGATTCTTTTCAATATGTGCAGCAAGAGACTCTCATGTAAGTCCTGTACAACCTCCAGCTCCTTTTCTGTAGTGGTGTTGTCTAGCTAGTCAGTCCCTGTTTTTTATTTGTTCATTTGATTTCTCCTTCCAAAGTGCAGCAGCTTACATTTGTTTTTCATTAACTTTGTCTCGTTGTTTCAAGATCAATTTCAATTCTGATTCTGGCCTCAGACTGCTTTTGGCTTCTTCCAGCTTGGTGCCAATCTGCAGATGTTGTAACTGTACGATCTCTTCCACCATCCTGGTCTTTAATGGAGGTATTCACGCACGGACCGAGGAGAAGAGTGAGCGGGGTGTAGCTGCACCTCCTTTGATTGTGTGTCATAAGCCATGAGCTCTCTGAGCTCACCAGCTGGTTGGCACGGGCTGTTCCTGGAGCCATTGTGTTCACACAGCTTCGGAGCCTGGAGGGGGGATGCTACCACTGTTTGCCTCCCGCTGGACTAAATTTTGAGGCAGGAAAAAAGAGGGGGTGAACAGCTCTGGTGCTCACCCTCTGAGCTCAGGAGCCCATGCTGACCAGCATATGAACTCAGAGATCTCACTGTATATGCAGCACACAGCTGAAGCGTGCTGCAACCGCACCACCACACACTCCACAACCAGCCGTTACAGGACTCCACTTGAGAGATCCTTTCAGTTTGACAGCAAGCCACCAAAACCTACACTCTGGGCACATCTACATGTGTCATTATGGTACAACAATAAACTCTGGTTCTTATCGTGCCAGAGTTTATTGCTCCTGGGCATGCTGTTTGAACATGTGCCTGGGACCGCAGCACATTGAGCTGGTCAGAGTAACCCCAGGGGGTGAACCTTCCAGACTGGGGCTGCTCCTGCCTGGCTCAACATGCTGCAGAGGGGCTGGCAGGGGCATGACAGTGCCCAACAGGGTCGCATGTGTAGATGCTAAGATATTTATTGTGGAACTCATTAGGCAGCTCGGCAGTAAATGTCCTGTGTAGACGCACCCTCTGAGAATGATTTTTTTACCCAGCTGTGCACCTACTTATGGCAATTATATCTAGACACGTTTATTAGAATGTCCTATAGGACTGGGAGAAAAACTAAAATCAGGGTATATTGTACCTACGTTTTCCCCCTTATTCATGAGACCAGGGTTATACAACAGGCAGCCCAGCGAGCAAGCCCAGTGGCCAGCCATAATTCTGTGCTATACCATTCATTCGTTTCTGTGAATTAACAAGGATTTAACAAGCAGAGCAGTGAGTCCAGTTACTCTTTTTCACCTTGAACTGGGTTCTTGCTGCACAGTGATTCATTAAACAGCGTGTACATCTGCACTGAGAACTTACATTTCATCGATTCCCATTATGGGCCACCCTCCACTGGTAAGAGTGCCTTGCAAGTGGCTCTCCAAGTGTGAGATGCACGCCCCCGACCTAGGTCACTTAACCCATCAGCGATGGACACCAGATGAGTTTATCAAGAACAAATCATGTCAAGCCTCTATTGGTTATTTTTATCATTGTATTTTCTTCTGTGCACTTTTATGAATGGTCAAAATGTTAGGGACTATTATGAAAGGAGCTTTAAACAAAATGAAAACTATCATTATACTCCATGGGTCCCTGGGGCAGCCATACTTTGAATACTGTGCCTAGTTCTGGTCCCCACACTTCAGAAAGGATACAGAAGAACTAGAGACAGTCCAGAGAAGGGCAGCAAGGATGATTAGTGGGATGGAGGGGCTTTCCTATGAGGATAGACTAAAAAAGGCTAGTTTAGTCTGTTTAGAAAAGAGGTGTTTGAGGGGACATGGTAAGGGTTTACAAAATACTAAATGGCTATGAGAAAGTAAATAGGGATTTATTATTTGTGGTGGAGTAAAAATTATTATTTATTATTTACTATTATTTATTATTTACTCTCTCACACAATGAATAGGGGTCACAAAATGAAACTTGTTGGTAGTAAGTTTGCAATTACCAAAAGGAAGTTCTTTTCCACACAGTGTTTAATTAAAATGTGGAACTCATTGCCACCAGCTGTTGTGGAAGCTGATTCAAAAAGGGATTGGACACAAGCTTGGAGGGAAGTTGCATCAGTAGCTATTGAAACTGGGAGGTTAGGGAGACAGCCTCTGAATCAGAACTTCCTAGACTCTAAACCTAAATGCTGGAGGCTGCAAGTGGGAGAGGAGCACTGGAAAAAACCCAGGCCATGCTCAGTTCACTCTCCCTTTTAGCAGCACTCTCTGCCTCTGCCACTGTGGGTATGTCTGCACGTGCTATTAATGCAACACAATAAACTGGCGCAGTTCACACTGGATTATGTTGCTCCTGGGCGCAGTGTTTGCATGTGTCCCCAGCACATTTGAGTTGAGGCAGAGTAGCCCTGGCTGGGAGGAGACCTGCGGGGTCAGCTTGCCAGCCCAGAGGTGCTCTATCCCAGCTCAATATGCTGCAGGGGGCTGGCTGGGGCATGAGTGTGCTACAGTGTGGGGCTAGCCAGCAGGCAGCTCCCTGCACTGTAGCACCCTCATGCCCCAGCCAGCCCTGGCCACTGTCTACATGTGTGTTGTGGTGGAGTAAATAACACCTCCATAGGATAGTACTTGTGTCAGGCAGTACTATCCCACAGTGGAGTGAAATAGTTTACTCTGGCCTAATAGCACTGCACATGTAGACAGTGAGACTTTACTGCACAGGTAATTAGTCAGCTCCACAGTCAAGCATCTTGTGTAGACATGCCCTGTCTGACAGGATACTGGGCAAGAAGGGCCTATGACTTGAGCCAGTAAATGGTAGTTTTTATATTCTTATGTTGGTTTCCTAATTTGTTCCAGTATTATCCTAGAGGTCAAAGTTAGGGTAGCTGTTCTGCAATTCTGTAGGTCTTCTTTTTATCCCTGTTTTAAACAGTGATGTTTAAAAGTGATTTGTCCTTCTCCACTCCTTAGGAGGATGTTTCTGGTCCTCAACAAGTATTCAAAGGTAATCTCTAAGGGTGCGTCCTGGCATGCATGGACGTTTGGTTCCCTGGAGACAAGTAGCAGCGGCGCACCTTGCACCACAGCTACTTGTCCTCGGGGAATGCCCATGTCACGTGCACTTTGGTTCACGACAAGTTACCCCGGGGGCAGTAGGGGAGGCTGGGACCAGCACTGTGCTGACCCCAGAAGCCTTACCTGGGGTCCTGGGGGCTGCCAGGGCTGCAGCTGTGGTGATCCTGCCAGGCAGAGCCTGGATGGCAGCCACAGCACAGCCCTTGGATGGCCTGGCTCCACTTTTCAGCAGTACATGCTACCCACGTGTGCGCTGCTTTGTGTTGTTTTTTTTTATGCAGTTTTTTTTTACCTCTGGATATCCAGGAATCAAAAACCTGTGGGGGGAAAACACCAAACAGAGCAGTGCAGACTCAGGCACCATGTCCTTGCAGCATGGAGAACACTGGGCTGTGTGGCACGTGGCAGTGCAAATGTGTTTGCAGAGCCACATAACACAGGGCCGTGCTCCTCTGGAGGCATCCTAAGGGTTTATAAATTACTTGGGTTTGTTCTGTGAGGTCTCTAGGATGAAGTCCATCAATCCCTGACAGTTTGAACTTTTCTATCTTATCTAAATAGTCTTTGACTTGTTCTCTCTGTATTCTGACCTGCATTCCTATCTCCTTGTTAAATTGGGACCCAATTGTTAAATTATTTTCACCTTTCATGTGAAGATTGAAGCTAAGATGACACTGAGTCCTTCATTTTCCTGTGTCATCTTGTTTGCTCTCCTCTCCTGTTAAGTGATAGATCAATACGTTCCTTTGCTTTGCTTTTACTTCTTTCGGATTTTAGAGAAACTTTTCTGGTTGCCTGTTACAGCCCCAGGATTTAACAAAACTCATGTTGTGCCTTAGTCTTTCTGAGTTTTTCCTACCTGTTTCTGTTATTCCTTTAGACTCATCTTTAGTGATGCGGCCCATGTTTCCTTTGTTTAAAAAAAATGATTCCTTTAATTTCCTTGCTCTTCCCCCAATCACTGAAATAATCCCAGTGTAGCCGTGGGGATCTCATTTTACTACTACTTCTCTCTTACTTCTATTTTCCTTTTTGTCTAACTCCTTAGCCTGTAAGTATCACCCTGCCTTCTGCCTAAATTCATACTAACATAGCTAACTAATTTTCTCTACTCCCTTTTGTTTGCATCAGAATATTTTTCTATTGTGTCTTAATATCAGGTTTTTTGGTAGCTGCCAACACTCCTTTTCCTCTTCAGTTATCTTGCCAAAGGACCCTACTCACCATTGTCCTTTTTTATGCATCTTGTTTTGAAGTCTGCTTTGTCTGAAGTCATTCTCCTTTAGGATTCCTTCCTTAGAACAGGGATACAGGTTGTAGCCGTATTGGTCTACAGGCAAAAGGAATCAGAACTCGTGGCAGAGGTGATATCTTTTATTAGACCAACTAGATATTTGCAAAAAAAGTCTTTATTTGCAAGCTTTTGGGCACACACCCTTCTTCAGGCACAGGAGAATGCAAAGATTGTAAAATTTCTCCTAGGTGGAAATGAAAATTCGTATTTCCTATGGAATATGAGTTTCCATTTCCAAGTAGGAGAAATTTTACAATCTTTGCATTCTCCTATGCCTGAAGAAGTGTGCGTGTGCCCAAAAGCTTGCAAAGAAAGACTTTTTTTATTAGCCCAACTAGATAGTTGGGCTAATAAAAGATATCACCTGTGCCACAAGTTCTGATTCCATTGAACAGTGGATTTTCATGTCATGATCACTTTTATCCAGATTCTCAAGAACTTCTTCCATATTAATCAGAGCCAAATAAAAAAAAACCAGCCATCACATACCACATTCCCTAGTGGCTTTTTGTATCTTCTGAAGCAAAAAGTTATCCTCAGCACTTTCTGAGAATTTGATGGACTGTGTAGGCAGCCATGTATCTTTTGACAAAAGTAATCTGAGTAATCAATCTGTCATTACCACTGGGCTCTATCCTGTGGGTATTTCCTGCTTTTACATGCAAGACTTTTTTTCACATTATTGATATGGCTCACATTAAATTCAATTTATTCAAGCCTTTAGCTGTTTGATAGGATGCTGAAGTAGAAGCATGGGTGCGTGTGAGTGGATATGTGTTGGCTAGGATAGATAGCTGGAGAAGGAAACAATCCTTTATTTTCCTATATTTTATTTGTGTTGTTGCCATTCTCTCAGGCTTCTGTATTTGGAGCAGATGCCACACATTCATTTGGGATGAAAGCAATTCCCTTAATTTCAGACCTAACATCTGCTCTTCCTTGACTGAAGACCTGCTCAGTGACTTGATGTCAGTTTGCTTGCTGTGTGTGACAGGGGACAAGACAAGGCTGTCATTTACTTAGGCCACAGGGAGGCTTTGTCTGTTTTCCCCTGCAACTATGATGTATACCAAAAAACTAGAGCTATTGCAATGAACCCAAACCTGTGTGTCTCTATTCCCTAAGATTATGGCTAACATCCATTCTCCTGGTTGAAAGCGATAATTTATGTGCTTACATACTGCTTACCCCAGAAATTCCAAAGAGAGGAGTGTGCTGTTTTGGAGATCTCATTAGAAAAAAAATCCCAGCATGAAACTTAATTTAATGGCACCCCTTGAGAGCTGAATTTGTGTTCCTAAAGACTGCAAGTAGATCAGGACCCCTATAATCAAGCTCAGAGATCCATTTTGTGAGTTAGTAAGTAAAGGGACAACAGAGTCTAAAAGAACAAGGGTAATGCACCACAAAATGAGTTTGCCGCATACATCATAACAAAACGCAGCTATTTATACTTCAGACAACATTAGTATATCTTGTATAGGGTTTGTACAATTTTGGGAATTCAAGATAGTACAACAGTACTTTTTCCAAGAAAGTCTTTCAAGAGAAGGGAAGGGACTACAGGTTTGTTTGGGGAAATTATAGCATGTGTGAATTAGCCAACTTCTGTGTAATGCTGAGAATGCTAAACCGTTCTTCCTAGCAGTACTTCATACTTTCCAAGGTCAGGGGGGACCTGGTACACAATAATAGATAAACTTCACAGCTGCCAATTTGTACAAGACTATTAAACAGTTTTTCCTGTCTTCACTCACCCATGCTTTCCCCCCTCTAAAATAAGCTCATGCAATTGAAGCTATATTAATAAATTCTTAGCCTCAGAACTCATGTCTCATGGAAAATAAATGGCAGAGACCTAAGAGAGCACTTGCTGGAGAGAGCAACCCAGCTGATTACAATATACACCCCAAAAGGAGAGACTACACCATGGCACTGTGCAATTGGGACTGTGAAATCAGTTGTGCTGCACGATAACGGAAAGAGAGCGAACAGCAAAACTCTTTGCCTTGTAGACCCCAATTGACCATAACAGCCATTGGAGTGTCAAGTAAAATGGAAGAGATGAAGAGCTGTGCCTGGTGTGCTGGATCAAGGTCTTTGAGCAAGTGGGACTAATTAGATGGAGGCAGCTTTGACATTTTAAATTGCTTGACCAAGTCACAGCAAGTTAACAGTATCACTGCTACCTTTTAAATCTCAGTTTTGGTTCAAATGGGGCAAGTCAAAGTGGGGCAGAGGAGGCAAGCTAAGATTCAGGTAGGAGCAAAGCAAAGGATTCAGGCTGGGCAAAGGCTGAGAAACAGGAATCAGACAGAGAAAACAGGAAGCCAAGGTTTATAGAAACAAAAGGAAACCTATCTTATCGCACAACCACACAGCTCTGAAAGGGCTGCCGCTTCTTTGCAGCAGTCTCACCCAAGTACTTTAACAGGGGTCAGCGATAGGCTCTCAAGAAGCCAGTCCCATCCAGACTATGAGAGCCAGCTGGGGCTTCTGTGTGTGGAGAAGCTCCTGATAGTATATTTTGGGGTGGAAACAGACTCTGCCTGATGCCTCATTGGTGCAGCCGTACAAATGGTGAGCAAATAGATGTCCCTACCATTTGTCATGCCACATCCGAGGAAAATCAAGGTTGTGACAAAAGTTTTACAGTGGCAGATGTCTAGTAGTTTTGTGGTGGGAGAGTACGGGCTCTCTGAGCTGCTCACACTCTCCGGTCTCCCCGAACAGGTGCCCTGCAAGCCCCTGAAGCACCTGTCCAGCTTTCCCCACTAACAGAGGGGCACCCTAGGGAATCTCGGGGTGCCTCTCCATAAGCAGGGAAATTAGGGTTCCCTGCTCACCCAGTCTAGGTGAGTGGGGAACCCTGCCCTGCTTGCAGACACACCTACCATTTTGGGCCAAGCACAGAGTGGGAACTACCATAGGGGCTCCCCTCTCTCCACCTGCAGACACATGTATCATGTCCGGGCTTACACATGCACACCAGGCAAAATCCCTCTTCAGTGCAGTTCCCTGGTGCACGTCTGCAGAGCTGTGGCTGCTAGGGCCCGAAAATGTGAAGGGGGATCCCCCTATGGGAGTTTCGCCCTTTCACATGGCAGATGTCCCACAGCGGATACCCCTGCTCCCCAGCAAAGGAGGTGTGTCTTCAAATAAGGGTGTCCCCCACTCGCAGACATGTCCTAAGGTGGGGTGGGACACCTGGCAAGCTCTGCAGACATCTGTGGAGCATGGTCAGCTATGCCATGACATATTGCAACAGCTAATTGAGCTCTGGGCTGAGTCAGTGTCTGATGCTTTTAGGATTCTAACATGTATGTAACTGGCTACAAGCTACATGCTAAGCAACCAAAGCAACTGCACAGAACAACAGCTGTGACTACTTAAACATTCAGAGCAAATGAGATTCATTCCCCCAACACCACTAAAAGGCTGTATTGGGAACAGCTGTGTAAATGAAGGGTTACAGTGCTGTCATCCATCTGCAGCCCTTTGTTCAGAGTGACCTTGTCAGGGCTCTCTCCACTCTTGAGTCTAAGGAGGTCACTTAACAAAGCATTAAACTCTCACTGGTCTTCAGCTGGTACCCAACTCTGCTTCATGCCAGTGCATGGTAGGGAGAATGTCTTTGCTCCTAGCAGCTAAGCCAGGGGTGGGCAATTATTTTGGGCGGAGGGCCACTTACTAAGTTTTGGCAAGCCATCGAGGGCCATGTGACAGGCAGCCAGGGGCAGATAAATATTAATTTTCTACATTTTTTAGGGGCCCTGTGGGCTGGATAGAAAAGCCTGGTGAGCTGCATCTGGCCCGTGGGCCGTATTTTGCCCACCCCTGAGCTAAGCTGTGAGCATAGGTTGAAGGGGAACCCTCATGGTGAGACTGATTCTTCTTAGCATACAGATGTCTTCTTAGCATACAGTTTTGCTGCCTTCTGTCACCCGTTCAATTCCAGTGAATACAGGACTCCTCAGGGTGCACAAGAGTATCAGAATTGCTTTCCTTGTATCAATGGATGCTTAACATAAAAAAAACAACAACCTGGGAACCTTACCTTGAGTAAAAATGTACCCTGACATGTGGGAAGAGTAGTTACAGCAGCACTATTGATGCCTCTGGGCCAAAGTGCTCGCTCACCTACCCCAGCCGAAGTCAGGCTGACGTCCCAGTCGACTTTCTCCAGATTTACAGCATTGTCAGTAGGATCAGACTCAATTCTTGTGATGATTTCATGAACATCTTGTGAAATAGTAGAATAATTCTTTCCTTTTCCCTTCCCCACAAATACAAAGTGGAGGATAGTGGGCTTGGTGGTAGCCCTATAATGAAGGATCTGGGGGTCATGCTAGAACACAAACTCCTAAAGTCATTAATGTGTTTTGCAGATTTAGGCTGCATTAAAGGAAGCATTGCATGCAAGAGAGAGGCCTATTTGGTACATATAGAGGACTGTGGACCTGAGCCCACACAGAAATTGTTAAAGTGGTCTGCTCTGTTATTGGGGAGGAGGGTGCTAAGTATGTACCAACAAAATTACTGGGAAAACTAATGCAAAAGCCAGGGCAGGAGTAGCGTTCAGAGGTTAATAAAGACTGCTACAAGGGGGGATACCAAGTGGAGCAGAGCAGACAGCACTGGACTGTGAATGAATCGAAGGAGCCAGTGGATGCTGCCCTGTGAAACTCTGCCCACAGGCATGAGCAGATGAGGGACAGGAAGATGTTGTCTGGGTTCTCCTCAGCCAGAGCCTCCTTCCAGGTCAGATAGATGACTAGTTTAGCTAGAGTCAGATGAGTCTGACCAGGAAGCCTGGGACTTGGTAAGGCCATGGATGGGGAGTGCAGAGAAGAAAAGATGTAGGGAGAAGGGCATCCAGAACCGTGGCAGGAGGTTCCTGAGGGTGCAATAAAGGGGCTGCAGCCTGATGCACTCGAGATGGCATGTGCCAGGTGTACGCGGGAGACACGAAGTGCTAGTACCGCTCCACTTGATGCATGTTAGGCTTCAGCTGGAGCACTCTGTGCAGCGTGGGGCACTGCATTTTAAGAAGGATGTAAAGAAACTGGGAAGGATTTAGTGGCAGGCAATAAAAAATGATAAAGGGGTGAAAGCCTGAAGCAGTGCTGTATGCCTAGTTTAGAAGAGGGGGAGGGCGTGATACGAGTGTTCAAATATTTACAAGGCTGCCAGAAAGATGAGGGAGAAACATTGCTCTCCCTTGTCACACAGTGTAGGGTACAAGGCAACAGATTTAAGCTACAGAAAAGCTGATGTCGAGCAAATCTCAAGAAAAAAGCTTCCTAACTGTAGTATACGACAACGGAAGAACTAGGGAGGTTATGGAAAATCCTTCCTTGGGGATTTTCAAAGAAAACATTAGATGGGCATCTATCTCAGGTGGTTTAAAAATGATAAATCCTGTATCTGTGAAGACTAGATGATCTCCAAGGACCCCTTCAAGCCTATGATTCTAAGATTCTTCTCATGACTTTATCATCCCCATTATTAGGGATGTAAAACCTTTCTGTAACCCAGCAATATGGTATATGTTCCTCTTTGAGCCCCATCTAGTGAGGGCAGGAGTTTGTTATACTTCCCAGCTTAGGAGTCTGAGCCCAAATTCTCAAAATGCTTGGGTGCCTAATTTTCACTGAAATGGGTAAAACTGAGGCACCTAATGAGGATTAAATTCCTTTTAAGGCTCTGGCTGCTGGCTCTTTAGTCCAAGGCGTAATGATCTGTATTTCTAATTCTGGAAATCCATGATTCTCCCCCTGCTGCTAGGCAAGATGGTGGTTACTTATATCTAAATTATGAGTTAAAAAATAAGGCATTGGTTCTCCTCTTTTGTTGCATTAGCATATGTTTGGAGAAGCTCTGCTTACATCAGTGGATTTGTTTGCAGTCTAATTACTCCACATTTTTATAAGCTTTGACAAGGGGAGAATCAGGCCCTAAGCATTTACCAGGGTATGGTTAAGGCTATCTGAATAATTGATTTTTTTTTTTTTCTGGAGGCAGGGGTAGGGTGGAGGGGGTTAGGAGCTAAACCGAATAATCTAGGGGGAAATCATTTTTTTAAGTCTCATTTTTTTTTTTCTCATTGAACCAAAAAATAATAATTTTATGGCCAACAACACATCACATTAATTTTTAGGATGCTTCTTTACAGATTTTTTTTTTAATTTGGTCAAGCTAAATTTAGGAATGGAGCATTGTTTCAAAATGAAAAGTTGAAATGTGTCATTCTAAAAAATGGTAAAACAAAATCTATGTACCTTTCTGAATCCCTTCCCCTACCCTCACCCCATTTCACTATGGCCAGAACTGTTCACTTGAATTCTGCTTGAATTTGTGAATAATTGGACCTTTTTTTTTAATTTCACTCATCTCTTGGTAGGATAAGCTTTCTTTCATTAACTACACTGTGGGTGCATCTACACAAGATGCTTTACTGTGGAGCTGGCTAATTAGCTCTGTAGCAAAGCATCACTGTCTACACATGCAGCGCTATTAAAGAAATCTCACGAGGTTCAACAAGGACAAGTGCAAAGTCCTGTACTTAGGACAGAACAATCCCATGCACCGGTGCAGGCTGGGGGTGACTGGCTGGGCAGCGGCTCTGCAGAAAAAGACCTGGGGGTCACAGTGGTTACAATAAGCTGAATATGAGCCAGCAGTGTGCCTTTGTTGCAAAGAAGTCTAATGGCATAATGGACTGCATCAGTAGCAGCATTGCCAGCAGGTGAAGGGAAGTGATTATTCCCCTCTACTCAGCACTGGTGAGGCCACATCTGGAGTACTGTGTTCAGTTTTGGGTCCCCCACTACAGAAAGGATGTGGACAAATTGGAGAGAGTCCGGCAGAGAGCAACAAAAATGGTGAGGATGCTGGGCATGTTTGGGGTTGGGCACATGATTTATGAGAAAAGACTGAGGTAACTGGGCTTATTGGGCATTTATAAGCTTGAGAGAGTCCAAAGAAGAGTCACGCATATGATCAGAGTCTTAAAAGGCAAGCCATATGAGGAAAAGGTGAGGGATCTGGGACTCTTCAGCCCGAGGAAAAGAAAGCTGAGAGGGGACTTGATAGCAGCTTACCGCTACACTCGGGGAGTACATCAAGGGCTCAGTGAGCAACTGTTCACCAGGGCACCCAAAGGGAAAACTAGGAGTAATGACCACAAACACTTGAAAGATCAATTCAGGCTCAACGTTAGGAAAAACTTCTTCACAGACAGGGTGTCCAGACTGTGTAATAAGCTCCCTCCAGATGTGGTGCAATCGCCTACCCTGGAAATCTTCAAGAAGAGACTGGACGGTCCCCTCACTGGGGTCACCTGACCCCAGTTGTCTTTCCTGCTTGGTGCAGGGGGCTGGACCCGATGATCTTCCGAGGTCCTTTCTGGCCTTACAATCCATGAATGTATGAATCTATACACATACAGGCATTTGCTCTGATGCATCGGATCTCCAGTGTGTCAAAGCAGACTTGAATTGAGTCTGCTCCGCGTGCGAGCTGGCGCACCTGGCACTGTGTCACATGCATTTGTATAAATGGCAAAATGCACGTCAGTGCTGAGAAAAGGGTGGTGGTGCACTTTGAAACTAAAACACCTTTGTTGTGGAACAGTCATGCGTACAAAAGACCATTTAGTCTAAAGAAGAGAAGACTGACAGGGGATTTAATAGCAGCCTTCAACTACCTGAGGAGGGTTCAAAAGAGGATGGAGCTGGACTGCTCTCAGTGGTGGCAGATGACAGAACAAGGAGCAATGGGCTCAAGTTGCAGCAAGGGAAGTTTAGATTGCATATTAGGAAAACTTTTCTCACTAGGAGGGTAGTAAAACACTGGAACAGGTTACCCAGAGAGGTGCTGGACTCTCCATCCCTGGAAGTTTTTAAGACCTAGCTGGACAAAGCTTTTGCTGGGATGATCTAGTTGGGGATGGCCCTGTTTTGAGCAGGGGGTTAGACTGGATGACCTCCTGAGGTCGCTTCCAACCCTAATTTTCTATGATTCTATAATTAGGCCACAGTAAACTAATTAACTCTGCTGTAGGATAATACGGTCTGACACAACTACGACACTACAGTGAAGTACTTGCGTGCAGTGCAGTGAAACACGTGTAGATGGTGACGGGGCTGCCTGCGGCACCAGGGTGCTACAGTGTGGGGGCTGCCTGCTGGTTAGCCCTGCATTATAGTACCCTCGTGTGCCGGCCATCCCCTCCACAGCGCGTTGAGCCAGGTGGGAGCAGCTCCGTGTTGGCAGGCTGACTTTCTGGGATCCCTGCTAGTTGGGGCTGTGCTGCCGTGGCTCAATGTGCTGCTGTCCTGGGCACACGTGTAAATGCTGTGCCAGGGAGCAATAAATTCCCATCCAAACTGTGCTGTTTATTGTGTCACATTAATATCATGTGTAGATGTGCCCAGTATAAATCAAATCCAGTTTTTAACTCTCCATATTGGTATTGTCTATCTAAATTAACACTCATTTTCCACTTTTTACTGAACTGACTGCTTGCATACCTTGTTCTTGTATTCACTGCCTTCCTAATCACCTATGGCATGAGAAAGACTAGTGTCATCAGAAGGACTATTGGAATCCACCGGTTATTTGGCAAATAATGAAAGCAGCTTTCAGGTTGCATTCGAGAGGCCTGCATTTTTCTAGCAGCCGCCACTGGAAACAGGTATAATTCTGGAAATAGCTGTTTCTGCCCCTAGGTTTTCTCACACAGGAACAAAATAATTACAGCTCTGCAAATTTGACATTGGCTGTGGAATTTCACAGGAATCGTTTCCCCGTTGTGCGTTCCTCCCAGATCTTGCTTTGTCCTCTCTTTCAGCACAATGGCAGTTTTTTACACTGGAAACACCCATTGGTTTTGTTAAAGAAAAATGCAGCCTCCTATAGGTACAGGGGAAAGATGAGGCCACTGTCCTTTCCCAACGGGGTATTTATGTTGGGATGAGAAATAAACCCACAGAAGTTGAACAACTTTCTGGACTTTCTCACTTGAGAGGGAGCAAGAAGTAGGAGAGGAGGGCTGGCCCACTAGTGCTTATGAGAAAAACGCTTCTTTTCTTACATGTGACATTAAGAGGCTGCAAAATAGGTGGGGACCATAATACGACTTGTGCATACCGTGTTCAGGCCCCATCAGAGCCTTCGCATGCTGTGAGCGTTCCCATATGCAGGGATGTTGTGTGCTGTGTACAGTCAGTCACGTCGGGCTCTCTGACACCTGGGAGGGGTTCTGTGGTCCCCAGACCCTGAATTGTGCCTGAGGACCACACAGGCCCTGCCATGGGCAAGTGGGAGGTGGGAGCCAGGTCATGAAGGCTTCTTGCCAGCTGTCTCCTGAGGGGTTTGGCTTTTCTTCTGACTGAGAAACAAAACAGGACTTGAGGCAGGAAGGGCTTTGAGCTTAGGCCCACCATCTGTGCGAGAAGACCACGTGTCCAAGTTGCTATGTCTTGCCCTTGGTGCCCCTCTTACTGGCCAGCCCAGCACATCTTAAAGAGACTGTAAATATCGCTAGTTAATTTTTGGAAGGCAGCCTTGGTTTTCTCTCGGAGATGCCTCCAAGCAGTAGCATAAGGATGGGTGGGTGAGGGGGGCATGAGCCCCAGGTGCTGCCTAAGAAGGGGGTGCCAGAAGGGAGCTAGGTGGGCACCTCACCTCCAGTCCCCCTTATCCCCGCTCTCCTGCCCTGGCACCCTGTACCTTCCCTCCAGCTCTGGCAGTGGGGAGGGCAGGGTGACATCTGAGGTATCGCAGGTGTGTGTGTGTGTGTGGCTTCAGTAACGGTTGTACCAAGAAATGTGGTTCTAAATAGAGCCTTCCTGGTGCTGGGGGACATCACTATCTGTTTTGGTTGCTGAAAACCAGTGTTTTTTTGGAGCTCAACATGAGTGTCAGTAGCAAAAAACATCTTTCCCAGGAGGAGAAATCTTCCCAGCACCTCACACTGTCACTCCTGCTTTGCCCTCCATGCTGCCAGAGCTGAAGCCAGTTAAGTCTCTGCCTCCAAACCTCTGATACCCCCACCTCACATCTGGATGACAAGCTCAAGTGGCCCAGGCCACATCCTGTCTTGCTCAACTGGCATGTGTCTGGGAGCCTCTCAGCCACTCTACCTTGTCCCTCATGAACACATTGATTTCCACCTCAATCAAGATACTTGCTCATCTTCATCGTACAGCTCTGACCAGACACTGGTGCTCTTGCCCACTGGTGCTCTTGCCGTGCGTGGGTTTGTCATGCTCTGAACAGGGTTGTGCTGCACAGAGTATGGTAGCCATAGCTGAAAGATCCAATTAAATCTTTCTCATGCCCAGGCAGGAAAGAAAGTGTGTCTTCAGGATCTACCAGCAGGCAATCAACAACCAAGGTGACGTTCCCATTTGTCACCTAATAGGAAGGCACAGCTTAGACTGTGCTCTGAGAGGGTGATGTGTAGAGGGTTCAGATATGCAGTCTCCATCCACTGGCCATTATCTTTGAAAACTTGTGGAGATTGGGGGTGGCCCTGGATGATTGGAAAAGGACAAAAAAAAATATAGTGCCCATTTTTAAGAAAGGGAAGAAGTAGGATCCAGGGAACTACAGACCAGTCAGCCTCACATCGGTCCCTGGGAAAATCATGGAGCAGATCCTCAAGGGATCCATTGCTAAGTACTCCGAGGAGAAGAAGGTGATCAGGAACAGTCAGCATGGATTCACCAGGGACAAGTCATGCCTGCCCAACCTGATTGCCTTCTACGATGAGATGACTGGCTCTGTGGATGTGGGGAAAGCAGTTGACATACTATACCTTGACTTTAGTAAGGCTTTTGATACCATCTCCCACACCATCTTTGCAAGCAAGCTGAGGAAATATGGGTTGGATGAATGGACTGTAAGGTGGATAGATGTCTGGATTGTTGGGCTCAACAGGTAGTAATCAATGGCTCAGTGTCTAGCTGGCAACCAGTATCAAGTGGGGTGCCCCAGGAGTTGGTCCTAGGGCCAATTTTCTTCAAGATCTTCATTAACGAGCTGGGGTGCTTGTCCACATGATGGGGGTTTAGTCCTCAGGGGTTTATGCTATGCCAGCTAAATTGAAACAGTGGACTTTTAATTGAAACAGTGGGTTTTTAATTGAAACCCACCATTTCAATTTAATGTCATGTTATGGTGAGGAGCTGGAGCCTGCCTGGAGCCAGGGGGCTAACTACCGGTGGGCCAAGCCACCCCTGAGCTGCAAGTTACCCCAGTCCTTCCCTTCGTGGTAATGGTGCCCCCTTGGGATGCCCAGGCTCGCTGCCAGTGGGCCAGGTGCTGCCCCAGCTCAGAGATGGCATCAGACTGATCCAACTGTTCCCTGAGCCCACCCAGGGAGCAGTGCCCGGCAGGCTTCCAGCCTGCAAGCTTGGGGAACAGTTACATCCCATCCAAGCTGTACCCATTCAAGTGCTGTACTCATCCAAGCTGGGGCCATATCCATCCGCTAGCAGCCTGCCTAGGCAGCCTGAGGAGGTGCTGCTGCTGCCATGGAGGGAAGGACTGGGGCCACCTGCGACTCAGGGGCCACTCAGTCCACAGGCAGCTCATCCTCCCCCGACACCCCCGCCATGGGAGACAGGCAAGCTCCACCAAAAAAAAGAGAAAAGGATTGGGCTCCTCACCGCTTCTACCTTCAGCAAGTGCCTGTGAAGGGAAAGGCCTGATCCTTTTTTTCTGCCGAGCCTGTCCACCTTTCCCGCAGCTGGCGGATGAGCTTAGAGCTGCAACACATCATTGCAAACTAGACTGTATCTAGATGTAGTTTAGTTTGCAACAATACAAACTCATCTAAAACCCCCAAAACTTGCACACATGTCAAGCGTGATGCCACTAAGCCACACAATTAACATTTTTGTCATGTGTAGATCATGACAACCATCACATGTACAAGCGCCGCTGGAAAATGGGATGGATTGCAACATCAGAAAGTTCATAGATAACACCAAGCTGGGGGGTGTAGTTGATACACTGAAAGGTAGGGCTAGGTTTCAGAGTGACCTAGATAAATTGGAGGACTGGGCCAAAAGAAATCTCATGAGGTTCAACAAGGACAAGTGCAAAGTCCTGCACTTAGGATGGAGCAATCCCATGTACTGCTACAGCCTGGGGAAGCAGGTCTGCAGAAAAGGATTTGGAGGTTACAGTGGATAATAAGATGGATATAAATCAGCAGTGTGCCCTTGTTGCCAAGAAGGCTAACCGCATAGTGGGCTGCATTGGTAGAAGCATTGCCAGCAGATTGAGGGAAGTAATTATTCCCCTCTATTTGGCACTGGTGAGGCCACATCTGGAGTACTGTGTCCAGTTTTGGGCCCCCCACTATAAAAGGGATGTGGACAAATTGGAGTAAATCCAGTGGAGAGCAATGAAAATGGTTAGGGGGTTGGGGCACTTTTGAGGAGAGGCTGAGGGAATTGGGTTTATTTAGTCTGGTGAAGAGAAGACTGAAGCGGGATGTGATAGCAGCGTTCAACTACCTGAAGGGTGGTCCAAAGAGGATGGAGCTGGACTGTTCTCAGTGGTGACAGATGACAGAACAAGAAACAATGGTCTCAAGTTTCAGTAAAGGAAGTTTAAGTTGGATATTAGGAAAAACTCTTTCACTAGGAGGGTGGTAAAACACTGGAACTGGCTATGCCGAGGTGGTGGAATCTCCATCCTTGGAGATTTTTAAGACCCGGCTAGACAAAGCTCTGGCTCAAATGATCTATTTGAGGATGGTCCTGCTTTGAGAAGGGGGTTGGACTAGATGGCCTCGTGAGGTCCCTTCCCAGTGCTTTGTCCCTATGAGTGACTCAGTTTGGCCATAGTTAAGTGGAAGAGGTAATATTTTTGCCACTTGTGGCCTTTCTAGTTTTTTCTGAGGCTGCATCTTGTTTTTTTCTGGAAGGCTGGCTACATATTCTGAGATTTGTGTTTGTTTTTTTAGTGTTCCTAGCTAATGACAAGCCCTGGCACAGCTTTATATTGCCCTGGGAAGTGTTTGAAAACATTTGGCAATGTTCAAGCCATTTTGGTGATAAGTCAATTTAAGAATCCTGGTGATTCAAGGAAACCTCTACACTGCATGTTCATTAGGGATTTTTTTTAGTACTGAGTCAAGAGCTCAAATTATTTAATGAAGGGAATGCAGAAGGTTAATGTATTCTTTTTAATGTGGTGAAAAGCACAAATCTTTAAAGGCGTTTTAAAATTTAACTGTTCCTTGAATGCCACCCTTTGTCCTCCTAAAGTTTAACTGCCTACTGCAGCAAACTTTTCATTGTATTGTAGCCTGAGAGTTGCACAAATAATTGTTGTTGTGTAAACTCATTTTCCCTGATGCTTATACCACCAATTTTTTTATATACTTGATAGGCAGGGGAAAAGATTATTTCTGGCTTGAATTTAAGATAAAGTGTGATTTAGCAGCAACAACCAGAAAAGGTGCTGCTTAGAATGGATGGTTCAGATGACTGCTAAGAAAATAATATATTTCCTTTCATTGCTATGTCATTGCATGGCATTTAGCTCAAACTAGGAATTAAAGAAAAGTTACTGTTGTTTAACAGTTGTCCCAGGACTCTGTGAAAGGAGCTGGTGTTCTCAGTCCTGTATCCACTCTGAGTAGTGCCTGAAAGATGCTCTCCAGCTTGACCACAAGTTAATGGCCAAACAGCATCCACTTATGGGAATGGGGGAAATAATTCTCTTTGCTGTGGAAATTGCTGGATGAAATGCTGCGGTCTAGACATAGGCCAGGTACAGACATTATACTTTTACAGGTATTAGTGATCAGAAGCTGGTCTATACACAGTGGCAATGCATAGGGGGTGCACGTGCACCTGCTGAAAGCACTGGTACACCCCTTGACTGGATGCGCTTGCCGGTCACTGACTGGTGCTGGGGGGGCACATGCCCCCTCTGATGAAGGCAGCAACAGTCGCCCATGCCTATACCTGTAAGAGAACAGAAGTTTGGCACAGAAAACCGGCCTATATCCATAATATAACAGAAGTTTGGCACACAAAGACTGGTTTAAAAATGGCGGAACCTGGCCATTTGCCACCCCCCCCCCCCAAAGGGCGAATGTATATTCTGTTCACTACTGATCTAAACTATGCTACTTACAGAAAACAAAGCAACTTACATCAATTCTGCCTTAGGCCTTTTGAATGTTTGCACCTAGCCATAACGTCAGAGTACATGATCAGAGTGGTCATTGTCAGTCTAAAATTCTGTGAATCAAGCTTGCAAATGATACCTTTGTTGTTCTCACCAGAGAGACCAAGAACTGAATGACTGCTGACAACCCTACTTATCCCCATTTTTTCTATGGATGACAGCATAGACAGGAGAAGCATATTGAATGGGTTGCTTAGTAGATCTGTGACCAATAACATGTAGTAGATCTAACATATGACTAACAGGTCTAAGCCAATGCCCATTGAAATCAATGGTAAACCCTATTTAGACTTCAGCCCAGTATAAGAAGGCAACACTCATATAGTTATTTAATTGACCTCTCCTCCCCCAAAACAAGCATGCTAAACAAAACCCAAGGTTTTATGCCTATTCTGTTTGAGAGGAACATGGCAAAAATTCACTTTGGACCTTTCTCAAGGAAACTTTTGTCTTTGTAAGGCCCTGTTCTGATACTGATTTTTCTCCTTATTTTATTACATTTTTGCTTGCTTGCATGGCTGCTGTAAGACATCTGAGGAGAAGCCCAAATTGTCTGTAAAACATTATTAGAACCTCTGAAGCTTGACACAGTTAGAAAGTTTTTTGACCATTTCAATGGTTAGTTTCAGCTTGCTATGTACACCTCTGTTACTAAGGTTATTAATGCTTTGTCATTGTGTAGCACCTTCCATCTGAATTTCTTATGGCACTTTATCAAGGGGATAAGTGTTATTATTCCTGTTTTACAGAGGGGAGAACCTGAATGGAAACTCAGGGCATTTTTACATGTGTTGTGGGACGTAGCGCGGGGCGTTTTAATTAGCGAGTTACACTAATTAAAGGCACCCATGTGTTATGTGTATCAGCATCACCATGCATCCCTGTGCTGAAAAGAATGGTAGTGGGGTGCCTTTAACTAAAGCTCATGAAATGCGTTTTATTTCAAAGCACCCCACTGACATTTTTTCAGCACGGAGAATGGCGATACACATGACGCAAAAGGCTGCCAGAATGCGTTATTTCTGTGCTTTAGCAGACTCAATTAATCCAGCCTGCTCTGACGTGCTGGATTTTCAGTGCACAGAAGCAGGCTCTGCACATGCATATAAGAGTCCTTAGAAACTAACTGGTTCAGAGAGGTATGAATTTTTGTAGGTGACAGCGTATTTCATCATACGTTGTTGCCTATAAAATCTCATGCCTCTCTGAACCAGAAAGTATCTAAAATCATTTTTACACGTGCTCTGGGATGTGGTGCTAGGCACTTTAATTAGTGAGCTGTGCTAATTAAAAGTGCCCATGCATCCCCATGCTGAAAAAATGGCAGTGGGGCACTTTGAACTAAAGCTCATTGAACGTGTTTTATTTCAAAGCGCCTTGCTGTCTTTTTTTCAGTGCAGGGACACTGATACACATGACATGGAAGACTGCTGGAGCACATCAATTTCCATGCTCCAGCAAACTCGATTAATTGAGTCTGCTCCAATGCACTGGATTTCCAGCAGAGTTCCCTGTATGTCTATAGGAGCAGGTCAGAGCAGGTTCCCTGCATGTCTATAGGAGCCCTAAGATGTCCCCTTGTCCTATCTTTTGGCTGACTTCAGCTAGACACAGCTAACCACTTCTGTTTCTTTCCACATGGAAGAGCTGTGGGGATATTTTCCCATCTAGAGCTAGATAAAGGGGAATTATATTTCTCTCTCTATTACCTTAGTCATTGGGGCAGTTTTCCTCTTCAACTTTGTTTTACATGTGTAAATTTTCCACATCTTTAATCTTTTGATTCATTATTTTCCAGTTCTGTTTGCTATTATCATTAAAAAATGAAAAGATGACAGAGAGAATGGCTTAGCAAGTATAACAATGTTAGAAATCTCGTATAGTAGATCATTAGCTCTAAGTTCATTGGTAAAGTCTAAAGTAATAATAAACCAATAATAGATCCTTTGCACTATTCTTCCATAGATGTCAAAATGCTAAACAAAGGAAACTGAAGTCATCCCCAAAGTGCCAGAAGGCAAAGGGCCAAGTTCAGCTGAAACTTAAATTTTCCTCTCCTCCATTGAACTCCCTAAGGCCTATCTACAACTACTGAAAACTAGTGTAACTTACAGGATAAGGAGCTTGGATTTACAGTGTATAGCAGAATAATGAGCAAGGCCTCTAGCAGGACCCATCACCTTTTTCACTGTCTCTCAGGCATTCAAGCAGAGTAGAATCAACTAACAAAAGAGTAAGTAGAATAAGATCTGACCTAGGTTCCTCTTGTAGGATTTTCCTTATTAGGTGCCTCTGCCCATGCCAATTTAAGGTGCTTTAGCCATTTTTAAGGCACATTAAGGGTGCAGGTCTGCATGTGCGCACCCTTACTGTGCCTTAAAAATGGCAATTTTAGGCTAATCATGCCTAAATTTGATACCTGCATAAAGTAGATATCAAATTTAGGTGTGAATACTTAAGGAGCCTTAAGGAATGTGTAGACACCTTAAGGTGCCTTAATGCTGTGTATGGCAACTGAGCAGGCTGGAGTCAAGCCGGCAGGGCCCTGAGCTGCTGCCGGGCACTACCAGGAAGAAATGATGGCTGCAGTTCTCCAAGACGCAGATGCTGAAGCTGGAGCAGTGGTTCCAGCAGCAGTGGAACCTGTCAGTGTGGTGAGCAACAGCTGCATGCAGAGGCACAAAACCCCCCCAAAACAACCAAATCCCTGCCTCACATGTGGGCAGGCGGGGAAGGAGTAGTGGCTTCGTGAATTCCCTGCATTATGCAGTGAGCAGAGGAACTGTGCCATACAGAGCCATACCAGTGGAAGCCGAGTCACAAGCAGGGCCAGAGGCAGGTATTGTGCCCCCACGTGCAGTTTTCAGTTGGCACACTGACAGGAACTGCTACTCCAGCTTAAGAGAGCTTCTTCTTGGCAGCACCTGGTGGCAGTTCAGGGCTCCATGGGCTCAGCTCCAGCCCACTCTGGACTGACACTGGGAAGGCAGGAACACAGGGAGGAGGTTAAAGCTGGGGGCAACACCAGGTCTGGGCCAGTCACGTCCAGGGGGACTGGAGGCTCCCACCCCCTTGGCTGGTATTGTGCTGCACTGCTCAGATACTGCAGGCTTCAGGGGGCTGTCCAGGGTGCTGCCCAGGACAGGCTGCAGAGGTGTTCACCCAACAAGCTGCATTAAGGAAACTTAAGGCATGCACATGTAGGCGCATGCCTAAATCACCTCAGTGCACCTTAGGCTAAGGCACATTACATCTAGGTGTGTATAAATTCACATGTAGACGTGCCCATTGTCTCTTATTTGGACTGCCATGTATGCACATCTGTTGCCCTAAAGCCCTAGTAATCACATTTGGCTCAACTTGGGAGTGAGGCCTACAGCAGAGGTTATGAACCTTAGAAAACATGAGCTTCATCTACAGACTTTTTGTAAGTCACTCAAGTAACAGAGGACCGCTGTGTTCCCTAGCAAGATGCAATCTTGGGAGGAGCTAACTGCAAAAGCAGAGAAAGAAGAGAAGGAGTGGTTTACATCATAGAGGGAAAAGGAGCATGAACCCCAACCATGTGCCAGAAAACTGTCAACTATGCCCCTGAAAGGATGCAAATCAAGACGTTAAAAGGTGTATTCAGGAGAAGTGGGCCTTGGTTATTCAACAATCTGGCAGTACTTACTTTAAAAAGCACATTGCCTGTAAAGGTGTTAATTCAATATAACACATTCCATCTCATGAGATATATTTTTTTAAAGTGGAAATGTCACATTGGCTACATTTAAAACAAGTGTTAATTATAACTGCTATCTTTTCTAGAATGCTGTGAAGTATCACAACCACAGGCCACTGCAAATTGTGCTGCTAGAATTCTTTGTTCCTGTGTGTCAATTCCCAAGACCAACTTAAAGAGAGACCCTGTTACTAACCTACATAGCGTAGAGGTATAAGGTGAGTTGTAGGATGGGCAAAAAGTCCATCGCTGTTAAAATCTTAAAAGATCAAATATTAAAATATGTTCTCTGGCCATATCATTTTCTATGAGGTAGGACCCCAAAGACAGGTAACGCCCAACATTTTTTATCTGGACCAAGCCATCAGTAAGCAGGTCACCTAGCCTGCTGGCTTCTGCAGGAGGGTTTTGTTCCCTACAGAGCTCCTCAGCCAGTTCTCCCAAATAAAACACAGCCTTTTAAACCAAGAAAAAATGCAAAACAAAATTCTCTTGTCCTGTTCCAGATGCCAGGAGGGGAATCCCTTTTGCTCTGGCTCCAGTGAAGCAGCCTGGCCCCTCCATGCAGCAAGCAGTTCAGCTCGCAGTCTGTTTCCTTCTTCCTTACAAACTGCTGCTTCACAGCTTGCTATTTATCTGCTCTCTCCTCTGGGGTTTTAAGCTCCCAGTGGGACACTCCCTCATTATCTAAAAGCCCCACTGCCAGGCTTCCTCAACAAGGCTGACTGTTCTCTCTTCATGGGAGAGACCACCCTGTTACTCCATCACAATCACTTTAATTACAGCAGTGCACACAGATTTAAATCAAAAGCAGGGCCTCATCCTACTATGCACTGCATAAATCCATTGTGGGAGAGTGATGGGAGAGAGGGGGAAGAGGGATCTCTTTTACCTCCGATGTGTTCAGGATCCTCCCGGACGGTGGTTTCCTTTGGGAGCCATGCTGGCTGGACTGGGGCTGTTCTCTGCTTCTGGCCATGCTGAAGGGGCCAGTCCAACCAGTAGAGAGTGGCAAAGACACTCGCTGGCAGGGTCAGGTCCCTGGTTTGGAGGTGGAGCCAGAAAGCCACACCAAACATAATGCCAGGCAGCTGGCTGGCTACTGCAAACCCAGTTATTGCCTCATCAGGGACTAAGCCCCAGCTGTACAGTGCAGGCAGGCCTGGATTGGAGATGAGGACCAGCTGGAGCCCTTAAAGAGTCCCTGAAACTGAGGCACAATGGGGATCATATATCAGAAGATGCAGAATGGTGAACAGGTGATAAGCAGCTGAGCGTCTCACCTTTTGTTATATTCATCCAAAATAGACTGCTAGGGATCCCTGGGGTGAAGCCTGGCACATTCAACTACAAGGCTGGGTGTGAATGAGACTTTGAGTAGCTTTAGAACCTTTATGAAGTCTATACATACAGAAGATCGAGGTGGGAGTGTAGGGGCTGGAGGAGTTCCCATTCAGGACCTTAAGGCCTCATAGCTGATCCTGATAGTTCAGCTGTGTGCAGTGCCATAGCAAGTTGGGAGTAAGCAGGGTGACCACCTCGGGCACTGAAGCTAAGGGGTGCCAACAGAGACTGCCCAGCCAGGGCGGGGCATGGGATGGAGCCACAAGCAGCTCATCTGGGGGGGTGGGGGGGGACTGAGGGAAGGCAGCTCCCACCACTGTGGGCACTCCTGGGTGGTGGAAGGCCAGGGATAACACACAAATGCAGGGAAGTGGTGGTAGCACAGAGGACCACAAGGCAGCCTGGGTGTGGGCTCTGGGCAACTGCAGCAGTGGGGGAAGGGTGCACACAGACACAGATGAGCAGCCAGAGACTGCAAGTGGCTGGGAACTGAGCCCAGCTCTGCTGTGTGTGGAGCAGCACCCAGTAGGTAAGTGTGTAGGGGGGGAAGTGGAGGGGAGAGAAGGGTCATGGGGTGGCAGATTGAGATCCCCTCGGTGAGGGAGGGAGGGAGGGAGTGGGGCAGGGGCAGGGGCAGGAGCTGGGGTGAATGGAGCCCCAGGACTGGTTGTTCGAGGGTTGGAGCCTGGGTAGCTCATCCCAGGGTAGGCTTCCCAATCTGTACGCAGGGCAGAGGGGTGCTGCTGTTGCAGGCTGGGGCTCTGCACCCTGATGCCACTGCCCGGCAGCTGTGTAACACTACATGCCTCCCATCACTGGGCAGGCAGGGGCCTTGGCACAGCCAGCACACAGGAGGCTTTTGTTTAAAAGCCACTTCTTAAGAGCAATCCCTTTCTTTTCTCTCCTCAGCAACCAGCCCAACTGCTTCTAGCTGACAATTACTTTATCTATAAATGATTAAAAGCAAGTGTATATAACAAATCTTCACAGAGTGGATTGTACTCTTTTTGGTATGTCATTTACTTTAAATCCTGACTTTGCAAACCCATATGCATGTGAGTCCAGATGAGTGCAGACGTTTGGTTTCCTGGAGAAAACTAGCAGCTGCATACCTTGTGCCACTGCTAAGTATCCCCGGGGAATGCCTGTGCCATGCACCCTCTGGTGCACAGCAGGTTACCCTGGGTGGGGTGAGGGAGGCAGGGGCCAGCACCTGTGCTAGCCCCAGCAGCCTTACCTGGGGTCCTAGGGGCCAGGGAAGGTACAGCCGCATCGCTCCTGTGTGGCTTCAGCTGGCCAGGCTCCAGTTTTGGGCAGCACATGCTGTCTCCATGTACACTGCCACATTTTTTTTCTAGATCTCCCAGGGTAAAAAAACGCCCCTGTGCTGCAAGGTAGCCACAGGGGAAAACACTTGACAAAAAGATATTCCCTGTGACCTAGAGTGATTTCAGTCTAAATATAAGACAAGAGATGGGCACTGCGAGATAGGAGGCTCAAAGAAACAATGAGATGACATAGGGCAGCAAATTAGGCAGTAGTCATAACAGATCAGAAGCTTAACCTCTGTAATTATTTGCGCACATCACGACAAAGGGAGTTCTAATGAGAGGTCTGAAGGACACTAATGAATAATTTGGCAGATACTGACAGGGAGCTTCTCCCCAAGTATGAAAGGCAGCATGGGTAAAAGCACAAAGATATCTATCTGACAACTCAAATTAAATACTTTACCAACTGAGTACTGCCACCTAGGTTGCCTAACAAAGAACAGCACTGCACCCTGCTTATCATGAAGAGGCTGCATAGGTTTTGGAATAGGAAATATGGTGTCTGCACAGGGGATGGAGCTAGATGAGCCTCCTGACTTGTCCAGTCCTGTGATTCTTGAATTCTATCAAGTGCCACCATATATAGCACTTTGACTACATCTTGGTGCAGTGGATGTAATTGAGTTGCTCTGTATCAACTAGGAATGCTTTATGGAGCAGCAGGTCTTAGGGTTTATGGTAATTTCTGTGGTACCTAAACCTGAGCCCATAAATGTCATGTGATATGGTTGTATCTGGGCTGAACAGTTTGGCCCAGAGAAGTTAGTTAGTCTTGGTGCAAGATAAAACAGAATCAACTCAAATGAAAGCTGAACTACTTCCTTGAAAGCTCAAATGAGTTCAAGTAGGTTTCAGCCTCCTGCACCTAATCAAGGTTGTTTTATTCTCAGCCAGCCCACCATGAATGTTTCTGGTGGAGTCTACTCGTTTTTTATCTGCTGAATCAGTTGCTATTGGGAAAGGTTACATACACTAGAGCTTGTCCAAGTTCAGGAGTTCACAATGCCTTCTAGGGTACTTCTAACTGAGCTGAGTCTCAGAACTTGGCACACTAAACTTTTTTAAGTCCAAAAATATATCTCTTTATTTGGTGGAGTTCTAGTAACTCCAAAAGTCTAAGCATCAACTTAGAGAGCTGAGGAAAATGCCTTGTAAACAAGAGACTTAAAGAGCTCAATCTGCTTAGTTTATCAGAAGGAAGATTGAAAGGTGACTTGATTACAGGGTATAAGTACTATAATAGAGAGAAAATACTAAGGGTCTCTTTAATCTACTGGAGAAAGATATAAAATAGAACCAGTCCCTTGGAGGTTGAAGCCAGACAAATTTAAATTACAAACAGGGCACACAGTTTTAACATTTAGGGTGATTAACCCCAGGGAGCAAGCCAGAGGGTAAATGATGGATGTTCTATCTTTGGAAGTCTTCAAATCAAGATGTATGCCTTTCTGGAAGGTATATATTAGGCAAACACAAGTTATCAGGTTCAGCATAGAGATAATTGGGTGAAGTGGAATGGCCTGAGGAAGTCAGACAATGCAAACAATCTAATAGTCTCTTCTAGACTTAAATTTTGTGAACTTTACTGCCAGTGAATATCTAAAAAAATGAGTTTAGCAAGGGTTGTCTGCCCATTTCCTGCTAGGAAGCTTGTTTTAAGGAGATGGATATATTGATGTATTCTAATTATGATGCATGATGCCTTACTGCACTTTGACAAGATGCTGCAAAGTGTTATCAAGTCTTGGATGCTGCACCTGGATTCTGTAGTTTGTGTTGCAAAGGTTGCATCCTCTGGCATTTATCAACTTCAAATACTAGTGTCACTAAGTCATTGTTACCACAATAAGTCCCTGGAAAGAAAAACAAAGTAGCTATAGCTGTTGTAGCTGTCCATGTGCATATTTGGAATCACGCTAGAACTCTTGGTTCAGAGATGATACCTTTTATTAGACCAACTAAGAAATTGCAAAAAAATATATATTTTTCTGCAAGCTTTCAGGTACATGCACCCTTCCTCAGGCCCCGGGAAAATTAAAGATGGTAAAAAGTCCCCATAAGTAGAAAATAAACTTCATATTTGCATGAGTCCAGTGCAAAAAATAATGCAGCGGGGCAACCGGCATGGATTCATAGCAGGTAGATCATACCTGACTAATCTGGTTTTGCTTTATGACCGAGTCACAAAATGCTTAGACATAGGAGTAGAGATGGAAGTCATTTTCTTGGATTTTAGGAAGGCCTTCGATATGGTATCTCTTCCCATTCTCATAAATAAATTAAGAGGCTGTGACTTAGGTGTTTACATGGTCTGGTGGGTGGTAAATTGGCTTGGGGGTCACATCCAGAGAGTGGTAGTAGACAGAATGGTATCAACCTGAAAGGATGTGAGTAGTGGGGTCCCACAGGGCCTGGTCCTTGGACCTGTACTCTTCAGTGTCTTCATCAGTGACTTGCATGTGGGTGTGAAGTGTACTCTGTCCAAGTTTGTGGATGATACTAAATTGTGGGGTGAAGTGCATGCTCCGGAGGGTAGGGAACGATTGCAGACAGACCTGGACAGGTTGGAAAAGTGGGCAGAACATAATAGGATGCAGTACAACAAGGACAAATGCAGAGTGCTGCACCTAGGGTGTAAAAATATCCAGCACACGTACTCGCTGGAAGTGACCCTCTCAGCAGCACAGAAGTGGAAAGGGACCTTGCAGTCATTGCGGACTCCAAGATGTCCTTGGGAAGACCTTTGAGAAAATTATTAAGGAACACATCTGTGGGGGCCTAGTATGTGAGGTAATGCTCAGGGCCAACCAACACAGGTTCATTGCGGGCAGATCCTGCCTGACTAACCTTGTTTCCTTTTATGACCAGGTCACCAAGTCTTTGGATGCAGGCATTGAGGTGGATGTCACCTACCTGGACTTCAAGGCCTTTGACACTGTTTCTTACCCCATTCTCATAAAAAAAACAAAAAACAAAAACTAGGTGACTGCAGCATTGATGCCTACACTGTCAGATGGGTGGCAAATTGGCTTGATGGTTGCACCCAGATAGTGGTGGTGGAAGAGTTTTTGGCCTGGAGGGATGTGGGCAGTGGAGTTCCCCAGGGCTTGGTTCTTGGGCCTGTGCTATTCAATATCTTTATCAGCAACTTGGAGGTGGGCATGGAAAGCATGCTGCCCAGATTTGCTGATGACACAAAGATGTGGGGAGAAGTGGGCACACTGGAGGGGAGGGACAGAATCCAACTGGATCTAGACAGGTTACAGAGGTGGGCGGATGAGAATAGGATGGAATTCAATGCAGACAAGTGCATGGTGCTGCATCTAGAGAGAAGGAACCTGCAACATACCTATAGGCTGGGGAACACCCTTCTCAAGAACACAGTGGCTGAAAGGGATCTTGGAGTCATTGTTGATTCCAGGATGAACATGAGCTGCCAATGTGAGGAAGCAGTCAAAAAGGCAAACCGCACCTTGTTGTGAATCTACAGATGCATCACAACCAGGTTCAGGGAGGTGATCCTTCCCCTCTATGTGGCACTGGTCAGGCTGCAGTTGGAGTACTGTGTTCAGTTCTGGGTGCCACACTTCAGGAGGGATGTGGCTAATCTTGAGAGGTTCCAGAGGAGGACCACTTGCATGGTAAGGGGGCAGCAGGCCAGGCCCTACGAAGATAGACTAAAGGGCCTGAATCTATTCAGTTCCAAAAGAGAAGATTGAGAGGGGATCTGGTGGCTGTCTATAAACTCACCAGGGGGGACCAGCGGAAAATAGGTGAGGCTTTGTTTCCCTAGGCACTACCTGGGATAACAAGGAATAATGGCCACAAATTGATTGAGAACATGTTCAGGCTTGATATCAGGAGGCATTACTTTATGGTTAGGGCTGCCAGGCTCTGGAATGGGCTCCCAAGGGAGGTGGTGCTCTCCCCTACCTTGGGGGTCTTCAAGAGGAGGTTGGACAGATATCCAGCTGGGTTATTATGATCACATCACTTGTTCCTGCCCAGGGCAGGGGGGCAGACTTGATGATCTGTTCAGGTCCCTTCTAACCCTAGAAACTATGAAACTATGTACATGAGTCATCAGTGTGACAAAATCATCAGCAAAGCTAACCGCACTTTATCATGCATCAGCAGATGCATGACAAATAGAACCAAGGAGGTGATACTTCCCCTCTATGTGGCATTGGTTAGACCACAGTTGGAGTACTGTGTCCAGCTTTGGGCGCCATACTTTAAGAAGGATGTGGATAAACTCAAGAGGGTCCAGAGGAAGGCCACTCATATGGTTAAGGGTTTACAGGCCAAGCCCTATGAGGAGAGACTAAGGGACCTGGACCTCTTCAGCCTCTGCAAGAGCAGGCTGAGAGGTGATCTTGTGGCCACCTACAAATTCATTAGGTGGGGCGCAGCAAGGAATTGGAGATGCTCTGTTCACCAGGGCACCTCTTGGGGTAATAAGGAACAATGGTCACAAACTGACAGAGAGCAGATTTAGGCTAGACATCAGGAAAAATTTCTTCATGGTAAGGGTAGCCAAAATTTGGAATGGGCTTCCAAGGGAGGTGATGTTCTCTCCTACCTTGGGGGTGTTTAAGAGAAGTCTGGATAGGCATCTGGCTGGGGTCATCTGATCCCAGCTCTTTTTGTTGCCCAGGCATGGGTTGGACTCGATGATCTGTTGAGGTCCTTTCTGACCCTAGCATCTATGAATCTCTAAGCATTTAATGCTATTTTTTAAGTGTTTTACAAACTTAATTACTTGTTTGTTCCAACACCTTCCTGAGCCATGCAAGAAATTATTGTCTGTAATCACAGATAATGAAACTAAGGAAGCAGTTAAATATTTTGGGTAGGGCCAAAAAGACAGTTTGTGTGAAAGCTGGTATTCAAACTCTTACATTTTTGGATTTTACACCTGTACTCAGGCCACTAATATAGGAATATGGGAACGTAGGATGAGAAGGAACCTACTAGGCCCTTGAATCCAGTCCTGTGTGTTCTCAGGTTACCATTTTCCCAAATAAATCCACAAGACTATCGACTCTGACACCTCTCAGACACCCTACCCACAATGCACCCTTGGCTATAGGTAAAGGGCAGGGGAGGCAAAGGGTAATACCATTGCAGTGATAAGAAATGTATTAGGTTGAAATATGTTTAGAGGATGCTGAAGATATAAATTCAAGCCAATGGTCCTTGACAATCTGACATGGGGAAAAAAATTGCTTCCTAACTCCAAATCAGGCAGTTGGTTTAACCTTGAGCATATTAGCAAGGCCCACCTAATAACTACCACATAATTTATCAGCCATGTCTTTGACAAGCAAGACAAAGGGGAAAGCAAGAAAAACAAACATTTATCTGGGATGTTTGAAATGAGAAAGATTATCTTGAACAGGGGATTGGACTAAATGAGCTCCCAGGGTCTCTTCAAGCCCTATGTTTCTATGAATATTCATGGAGTTAAAGGCAGCAATAATTTACATATGATGCTTAGTATCTCTTTATGCATATAACACATAGTATATATAGAGTTCTGTATCTTTAAGTATGTGCCTATCATTCCTCTCTCCCCCATATGTGTGTGTGTGTGCATGTGTGCGTATGTGCATGTCTGTGTGTGTGTGTGTGTGTGTGTGTGTGTAGATTATTTTTCAACATAAAAATCCAGGCATTCCAAAAACCCATCAAGAATTGCTTCCCACAGTCCAATAGCATAATTTAAATACAAAAACTCATACTTAGTTAATACATATTGATAGACAACAAGACAAACCAAGGAGGCTGACATTGGCTTCAAAGATAAGCAGCTTGAAACCCTTTGGCTCAAGCTACGGGGGAGGAGAAGGGGGTGAGGTGAGAAAAACCTACCTGTAGGTGTTTACTACAGGCCACCAAACCAAGGGGAGAAGCTGGATCTGGATTTCTCTAAAGAACTGACAGAGGCTGCGCATGCAAGGGACTTGGTTGTCATGGGTGACATCAATTACCCAGACACAGATTGGAAGGAACACTTGGCTAGGTCAGATGGTTCATGCAGTTTCCTGACTGTGATTGAGGAGGTCTTCCTGATCCAGGAAGTGCAAGGGCCAAGCAGAGGTAATGCTCTCCTAGACTTGGTCTTGGCCAAGGGAGATGATCTGGTGTGTGGCTTGAACATTGAGAGTAACCTGGGCGACAGCAACGATGAAATTATCAGGTTCACCAGCCACCGCAAGGTCGACAAATCAGCCAGAAGGATTGAAGTCCTGGACTTAAAAAATGCTGACTTTGACAGGCTCAGAGCATTAGTAAGGGAGGTGATGCAGGACCATGAAGGCAAGGCAAATGGGGTGCATGAAGAGTGGTTGTTACTCAAGGATACGATCCTCAAAGCATAAAAGAAAACCGTGCCTGCAAAGAGAAAAAGCAGCAGAAGGGCTGGCAAGCCCTCCTGGCTTAATAGGGACATTGCAATTCTCTTAGAAAAAAAGAGGTATGCACAGTGGAAGCTAGCAATGGTCCTCAAGGAGGACTATACAACAGTGGCCGGCACTTGTAGGAAAATGATCAGGAAAGCCAAGGTGGTAATGGAGCTAAGGTTAGCTACAAGAGTCAAGGACAATAAGAAGTCCTTCTTTAGGTATGTAGGCAGTCAAAGGAAAGCAAATGGAAGCGTGGGACCCCTGCTTCACACTTCGGGACAGCTGGTAACCAACATTCAGGAGAAAACTGAACTCCTGAATGCCCACTTTGCTTCGGTATTTCACGAGACCAAGGGGAAAGTCAAGCGAGATAAGGCTTATAGGGGAAATGCCAGGACGGACATCCTCCCTATTGTGGCTGCTGAGTGGGTGCAATACCAATTAGAAAAGCTAGACATTTATAAGTCAGTAGGACTGGATGGACTTCATCTGAGAGGGCTGAAGGAACTGGCTGAGGTCATTGCAGAACCCCTGGCAAAGCTGTTTCAGAATTTGTGGCACACAGGGGAGATCCCCGAGGACTGGAAGAGGGCCAGCAGTGTGCCCATCTTCAAGAAGGGGAAGAGGGAGGACCCAGGCAACTATTGGCCAATTAGCCTAACCTCTATCCCAGGGAAAATCCTGGAAAAACTCATTAAAGAATCTATGTACGCTCACGGAAGGTAAGATTCTGAACGACAGCCATCATGAGTTTGTCATGAGTAGGTCTTGTCTTACCAATCTCATCTCCTTCTACAATCAGGTCTCTCACCACCTGGACACGGGAGACGTAGACGTTATATACCTAGACGTCCAAAAGGCTTTTGATCTAGTATCCCATGATATCTTCATGGGAAAACTGGCAGATTGTGGGCTCAGCTGCTCGATGGTTCAGTGGGTGGGAAACTAGCTACAGGGTAGGACCCAGAGAGTTCTCATGAACGGATGTGTGTTGTCCTGGCATGAGGTGGCCAGTGGTGCCCCTCAGGGGTATGTACTTGGACTGGTGCTTTTCAACATCTTTATCAATGATTTAGATGGGGGAATGAAAAGCTCACTGGCCAAGTTCGTGGACGACACCAAGTTATGAGGCAGTGTGGTCACGTCAGAAGATAGGTTGCAGATACAGGAGGACCTGGACAGGCTGGAGAGTTGGGCAGACTGGAACCAGATGAAGTTTAACACTTTCAAGCGTAAGGTGCTCCATCTTGGGGTAAACAACCCTCAACATACATACAGGCTTGGTGGCAATAGCTTGGCTTGCACCATGGCCAAAAGAGACCTATGGGTAATGTTTGACCATCACATGAATATGAGCTGTCAGTGCGAGGCGGTGGTCAGCAGGGTAAACAACACGCTGGCATGCACCAACCAATGCATCTTGTGTAAATCTAAGGAAATGATACTCCTGCTGTAGTCAGCACTGGTGAGACCGCAGTTGGAGTACTGCGTCCAGTTCTGGGCACTGCACTTCAATAAGGACATGGAAAAACTTGAGAGGGTCCAAAAAAGAGCCACCTGTATGATCAGGGACTTGCAAGGCAATCCATACAAGGAAAGATGAGGGGCCTGGGCTTCTTTAGCCTAAAGAAGAGAAGGTTGAGAGGGGACTTGATAATGGCTTACCACTATATCAGAGAAGTGCATCAGGAGCTTGATGAACAACTTCACTAGGGCACCCCTGGGGAAGACCAGGACCAATGGATACAAACTCCTGGAAGGCCGCTTCAGGCTTAATACCAGGAAAAACTCCTTCACAATCAGAGTGTCCACACTGTGGAATAAACTCCCTCCAGAGGTGGTGCAGTCCCCTACCCTGGAGGTTTTCAAGAGGTGACTAGACAGCCACCTTGCTGGGGTCACCTAACCCCAGTTGTCTTCCTCCCTAGAGTGGGGGGGCTGGACCCAATGATCTGCAAGGTCCCTTCCAGCTCCTAACAATCTATGAAAAAAACAGCCAATTTATACTTAACCAAATCCTGCTGTCCCATGGAACTCGTTGGGGTTTTGCCTGCCTAAAGACTGAGCAAAAATGGAGTCATAATCTCCATGTTTGGGTTCTAGCACTGAAAGCCTAGGAAGAAATGGCAGATGACTGGCCAGTTGGTTTGGTCTGCATATTTTGTGTTTGTCTGACATGGATAGGACCTGGGACAGCCATCCATCTCACCTACCCTAGCCCCATCATCATTCTCCTCCTTTCAGCAGACACCTAAGTAATGGTTCTTTGCACAGCAGATATCGCATAATGCAGCAAGCTGAATATCCTGCAGTCTCTTTTTTGTTTTTCCTGGGAGGAATCAGGGGCTAACACACACTGGAGGGTTTGATATGTGATATGACTGGGAAGTGACAAGGAATCTGTGTGTGACCTGAAGCAGCGTGGTGATACACAGCAGTGAGAGAGACAGTGGGGGACAGGGAGGAGATTCTTAGCCATCACTCATCCACTGCTTCAGTCTGTAATGATGACTGCCTAGCCCATATGCTGAATGAAATTCAGCCAGCCTTGCCCATCTGAACAGATACATTTTTGTAAACCGTAAGGATACTGAGTATCTTGTGATCAGTAAGATTCCATGGCATCGGCAGCCCCTCCCTTAGCTCTGTGTCTAATTAAGCTAATTACCAAGTTCCATCTGTACCCGGTTGATAGTGGCAGCACTGTTTTCAGTCCAATAGCTGATGCTGAAGTATTGCCATTCAGGTTTTATGACTGGTGCAATCTTTATGGTAATATCTGGCTTTATAAACTACAGGAACAACACTGTAGGTGTCTGCCTGTTCTACTATCAACTCTATGATTGACGGTATGAAATGGATTAAACAGATGTCGTTGGGTGAGAGAATCTCAATACCCTAAAACTGCTACATTTGCTGCATCCGGAACTCCAGGTGTCACTTTTTGCCTGATCCAAGTTCTGCTGAAGGCATGAGAAGTCTTCCCATTGACTTTAATGGGGCTTTGGATCAGGTTCCTTGGGAGCCAACCGTTGCTTTAAAGATATAGTTATGAAAAAGCTTTAAAAATAGTATATTTTTAACTATTACTATTTAACTACTACTACAGCACATAACAGCATTAAAAGAGATATGTAACAGATATATATCTGAGAAAAGAGTTGCTTAAGAGTTGTATTCCTAATATGACAATAAGAGAAAACCATTAAGAGATCTTTCATGGAAACATATACTTTATATTTAAATATCCCCATAGTATAATTTTTCATTTCTATTGTACCAATCAACCCAATAAATCCAAGGATCTTTACACACTGAGGAATAGATTGTAGTTTCCTGTGACTGGAAAAGGGACATCATAGTAGATGGTTCACCAGCAGGTGTACTGGTCACAGTTCCCAGATACATGGCAAGTAGATGCATCAAATGCATCCACTTGCAGTATGAGGTGTGTGCGTCTCCATTCTACACAAGCCTCCCTCCGTTTGTCAGCATACCCTCTGGCAAAGAGAGGATAGATATGACTTCTATTCTCCATTTTGCCACAGATTTCCCCTGTGCAATCAACCAAATCAGTTCATCTCCCCAAGCTTCAGTTTCCTTTTCTATCAAACAAGAGTGTGAGGTCATGCCACCACTTCAAGAATGAGAAAAAAGGAAAAATGACAGGAGCTAAACAACTGATTAGCTGGCAGGGAGGAAAGATCCATGCTGTGGAAGGCTGCTGCAGAATAATAATTTTAAGGACACAGCAGCTTGTGTCTTCAGGTTACAGGAACCAGAAGGGAGCATGATAGAGAGGAAAATTTTAACCAAGGAGAGCCCAATAATATAATTCTCTCATCTGATAACATCTGTTGCATCACATTTCATTATACAAGAGAAAACATAATAGACAACACCTCCAGCTAATTGCACAGAAAAATACTGATTTCCCAACTCTCTGAGAGCAAAAAATTTGAAGGTAAGTAATCCAGCAGCTACTTTAGGTGGATGCATGTACATGTGCTCTGGGCTGGGAGGGGGGGGGGGATGGGGGGGCGGTGTTTTAATTAGAGTGGCTCTTGGGAGCTGATCTAATTAAAACACCCTCAGCATCTCATGTATTCAGCACCCTACATTTCAAAATGGCAGTGGGGGTGCTTTAATGAAAGCTCGTAAAACAAGTTTTAGTTAAAGTGTCCCCAATGCCATTTTGAAAAGTGGGGCACTAAATACCTGAGCTGCCGCAGCACACTGGATTAATCAAGTCTGCCCCGACATATTCTAATCAGAACACATTGGAGCGCATGTACAAATGTTCTGTATATCCATCTTTTGTGTTCTGTTTCATAGATTCATAGATTCATAGATGTTAGGGTCGGAAGGGACCTCAATAGATCATCGAGTCCGACCCCCTGCATAGGCAGGAAAGAGTGCTGGGTCTAGATGACCCCAGCTAGATGCTCATCTAACCTCCTCTTGAAGACCCCCAGGGTAGGGGAGAGCACCACCTCCCTCGGGAGCCCATTCCAGACCTTATACAATAAGAACCTGCAAAAAGGTGGTTGTTTTGGTTACTTTGGCTGAATTGCAACCAGCACCTCCTAAAAGGATTAAGTCTTTACTCAGAAGGGTTGTGAAGTGGATTCGTGCATGTCTCTAACACTTTGAGATCCTTAGGTGGAAGATGCTATAGAAGTGTAAAAGAATAGTGTTGTTAGGTCTAGTCTAAAATTGGGGTTATAGTCAGCTGACAAAAATCCATGCAGCACTGAGGGGGAGAAAAAATAACTCTGGCTTAACCCCAAAATCTAATATATATAACTCTCTGCAAAGAAACAAAACAAGAGATCACCTTCTGCATCTCTTTGATTTTGTTGAATGCAATAAGCCCAGCATGATGAAGTTTGCTCCAGGTTAATGTATGTCAGAAATTTTCTATTTATGCCATAAATGTGTCAGTGCACTATGCTTGGCATCACAATAGTCATTTGTTAAAAGAGACAGCCTCCTTTGCCTATTGCGTAGCATGCCAGGGCTATGAGTTCTGGGCCTCTACAACCTAATCTTATATTCCTTAAAGGGATGTGCTCTTCACCCTTCACAGCTATTTATCTTCTTGTTAGTACTTTCACTTGAGACAGATTGATAAATGGGCTACCCTGCTGCCGCCATAGAATCCCTGTTCCATTTTGAAATTTAATATATACCTTAAATATGTCTTGGACACCATCACATATTTCAAAAGCTGGTTTGCCTTTCCTAGAAGTTTTAAGCTGTTTAGTAAAAATACATTGGGTCTCATTCTTATTTCTAGGTAGGCTTCTTTAAGTCTCTCCAGCAATACAAATTAGCTGTAAAGTATAAAGGGGAATCAAGTCCATTATATTTACTCATGGCCTAAATTGTATGCATGCTGACTTTAAGACCCCTTTATTATGCCAGAAGAATGATTAGGGACCTTAGTAGAAATGAGAATCAGGCTCTGTTTAGGCCAAAATTGTCACATTAGTAGAGTCCAGCCAGAAGCCATGAGAGCACAAAGTTCTGTGGATATGTGAATAGAGCTATGCTTATAACTGTTTCCTTCCACATCAACACCAAAACCAAGGGAGTTATACAATACGTTGCTCACTCCTAAGAAGACAGTTTCCCACAGAGTCTATCTGCTTGTTTTAGGCCAGTGATTTTCAAACCTCCTAAAGTCATGGCACACTTTCATGCCACTTCTGCTGCTGCACAATCCCTATCCCTGGCTCTGCGGGCTATGTGAGCTGTTGCACAGCCAGGTGACCTGGTCCAGCAATGGCAGCACACTACCTCCCGGCCTACTCTGCCATTACACCCAGTCTCTTTGTGGAAGCCCCGATGACCCAGCACAGAGCCCTGGGGTTCCGCAGAACACAGTCTGGAAACCACTGGTTTAGACATTTAAGAGCCTAAGTTTTGTTGGAAGTCAATGGGATTTAGGCCCCTAAATGCCTATCTAACTTTTGAAAATAAAATGAAAACCTAACCTTCCGTGGGACTGAATTCAACCAAAACACTCTAAAGTAGACGCTCTTCCAGTGAGAAAGCAATGGTTCCACTTAGGGAATTCCCATTAATAGAAACTTGAAGATGAGCCACAATACCCACCAGAAAGCAAACCTGCTTTTAGAAATGACTTGGTAACAATGTGCTACCTTCATGGCATAATTAAAGAATGAGATTTTTTTTTGATGATGTCATGTTTGCAACCTAAAACTATTGCCAGTAACCTGTGTTGTTTTGTGAATTCAACTGTTTCTCAGCAGTTGAGCCTCTAGTGCTCCTTGTTGTATAGGTAAGTACATCTTGCTTAATACGCTTGTTATACTGGGCCAAGTTTTTAGGGTAGAGCTGCAAACCATGGATATTCATTCATGAATGGTTAACAACTTTTTCTGGGTGTAGTTTTATCTGAGGGAGTCTCTTTGTACCACGTTGCTGCATTTGTGACTAGCAGAAGCCACTCAGTCCAGATATCTCATAGTTATAAAGAGAATGGAAAAGTATGATTGGAATAAGGTCCCTTGTGTTTGGATTTGGGTTCTGTTGCACTGAATCATAACACTGTAATTTTTAATTTTTAAATCTATTCCACGAATGACTGGATGCTTTGCAAGGTACCTGGAGTTCAGAAGACCTGCTGTAATAATGACAGTAAATCAATAAAATTAATGCCAATCAATATAGAGTATTTGGACATCTTATTTTGGACATTCCGGATTGCATCTCTATTTCAGTTGTCTGGAGAATTAGAGAAAAAACTATTGCATCTGTCATTATAAACAGATTAGTTTTTCATTAATCTTCCTTAATGAAAAAAGCATTAATCCCTTATCTTTTCATTCTTTCGATCCTTAACTAAAGGCGTCCCCCATAAGTTATGTTCTTTAAATTTGCTTTTTAGCCAAATTATGCTCACAGTTAAAAAAAACCAAAACCCTCTAATTATTGTCAGTAGTTTTTTTGAGGAAAAAAGCATTTATGATAATATAAAATATAATCATGTCTTCTTGAATACAAACCAAGCTTTCCTGAGAAATTTGCTCACAATCAGAATTTCTGCCCCGCGGGCTTATTATTTAACATTTTAAAAGCGTTTCAAACAAGTAGGATTTGCATATATTACTGCTTGGAACATTACCACCACTTTTTCCAATATGCTGACTTCCGATGAAGAGAAATAACTCAATGCCTTTACTTTGCATTACATAATGATAGCTTGATTATTTGATGGTAATATAATGACTTTGACTGGCTGCAGGCATTAAGAAATGATGGTAAAATAACCTTAGAATGAGTACAAAGCGGTTGATGAAATTGCCTCTGAATAATCCAAATCACATAACTTACAGTTTTGTATCTTAATTCTATAACTTCTCTACATGCATTCACATTGCTTAAGTCTGTTTCTATTGGCCACTATGAGCAAGCTGAAATGTGATTAAATAAGTAGACCACCTTGGGCAAATCTGTAAATATTCCAAATAAATCAACGCTTGTGGCAACAAACAGATAAAAAGGAAAATAGTGTCACATTATAAATAAGTAAAGATAGTCAATCGAAACGTCAGTTTCAATCTGTAAAATTCAAGCAATAATAATTATCCCACTGTTTCTCTTCATTTCTATGCTTTTTACCTTACCCCTTTGCACTGCACTCTATTTTAGGGCCAATGGAAGCAACCTGAGGATCTTACAGCCCCACCCAGCCCCATAGTGTGCAGCTCTTGTGCTCCTTCCCTAGTCCCTGGCTGCACGTGGTGGCAGGGTGCAGGGCCAGCCCCACCCAGCCCTATAGTGTGCAGTTCCTGCAGTGTGTGGGGCCAGCCCAGGCCGACCCCATAGTGCACAGAACCCCACGCTCCCACCCCCTTGTCGGGTAGTCACCAGATACGGACATGTACCCCTATGTCCTGCTGACATTCACTGGCTCCTCAGGGTGGCTGCGTCCCTTATGGTCAATCTGGGTGGGGTCTGGTGTCCTTTCTTTTCCCACCTGCCATGACTTTGATGATAAGAAGAGGTTTTACGAAAAGGGAGGTGATGACTACCTGCCCCACACCCAGATCGATCGTAGGGGCTGCCCCAGTGCCCAGAGTCCCAAAAATGGATGCGTGGGAAGAAACCACATAAACCAAACTCTTTACTTTTGACCACTTCATTTTTCTCGAGTTCACTGAAATCTTATGACCTTTGTCTTGCTCATCTTCTGGATGTCATCAAGGTCTGGTTCCTGCCCTTGGGCTCGGTTCCCCCCTCCCCCCTCCAAGGGTCTTCAGTGGCTTACTTTGCCCGCTCTGGACTACTCCCGGATACTTTTGTATCAGATCCGGGCTGGCTTAACTGACAATGCACCGGGCTTAATTGATGGTGTGCACCGCTTAACGAGAAGGGGAATCCCTGCTGGGGTGATCAGCTGGACAGGGCACGGTCCGCACCTCTTGGGTTCTCTGCTCGCTCCTGGTCCAGCTGTGGGGATCCTCTGGGTGTCCGCTCCCCTCCTCTTCTTGAGGGAATGCCTGACCCTGATTTGGGCTCCTTAGCCAGCGGGGAGGCAGCAAAGAGAGAGAAAAAAAAAGAACCCCCCCCCCACAGTGGACGGTTTGGGTGGATCTGCCGCCTCCTAAGGTCTTTCCCAGTCAGCCTTCTGCTGCCTTGCCACTTCCACCCTCCTTTTCACTCCCATGGTGAGGGTGCCATCGCATCTTCAGGGTCTGACCACAGGCTTACCCAGTCCTCCCCATCTTCGCCTCGTGGGTTCCACTCCCTACCCTCTCCCTCTTAGTCTCCCGTCATCCTTCTTTGCCTTCCCTGGGTTCTTCCCCTGGCCTCTGGATATTGCCCCCGCCGCAGATTGGCACCAATCCACTTCACCTGGTGAGGGGGTAAAACTGAGCAGGTGTGGATGGGGAGCTCCCGTTGCAGCGTGGACGTCGTGATGTGTCGCGGTTCATGCCCCTGGTTGGGCATGCACCCTATGTGAGTGCCCTCTGGACTCTCACACCCCTTCCCCCAAGTGGGAGTCCCTGACCCTGACTGAGTGGGGACCCTACCTGAATTCCCACTCTTACAGGCAAGGAGGGAGGCTGGAAACAGCCATGGGGTCACCAGGCAAAAGCCTCCACCAGGCAGATGCTTCTTGTCTCTGGTACCCCTGGCTCGGGGCTGGGAGGGGGTCAGGCCAGGCTGGCGTGAGGGGGTGATTGTTTAGCATCCAGAGCTGCACCTCCTGCATGGAGGCACTGATTTACATAGGGCCAGGGCTTATGGAGGGGCCCCACGGGCCAGATGGAATTTCCTGGTGGGCCAGATTCAGCCTGCGGGATGTATTTTGCCTGCCCCTAGTGTACAGCATTAAAAAATACATGATCTGGAATAAGCCTGAATGGAGAAAAGGAATAGCCTATTGACCTTTTTTTTTCTTTTTAGTTCTGTGATGTTATCATTTAAGAACATAATGTAGTACCAAAAAGCATGAGGATGCTTAGTGTGTTTCATAAAGAATTAAACCAGTGCCAATGAAGTTTCATAGTTTCATAGTTGGTAGAGTCAGAAGGCACCTAAGGAGATCATCTAGTCCGAGCCCCTTCCATGGCAGGAAAACTTGAGTTAACATGAGTTTTCTTTCCAGAGGTTGCAAGGTGAGGCTGCAATCTTACAGCATCCCCTGATACTCTTTTTCCTGGCGCGCACTGCAGCAGGTTAGTTACCACTCCCATCTTACCCAGAGCTTACTTCCACAGCCACTTCCATCCATCCTTACATTGACCTTCAGAATTTAAAATCAGGGACTTTCAAAAAAGTCCCCCTCCTAATTTCAGATGCCAGACTAGCTGAATAAATACTTACTGTAGGGCCTTCTAGATGACAATTCACATCTGGAATTTCGTTCGGAAGCAAATTAGAAAGTAGCACAAATAGCTGCCACTGTGTTCCTTGAGATAACTTAAGAGAAGTATGAGGACAGACACATTCTGCTGTGTCAGTGGCTACCAAGTACTCGTGAGCGTGGCACATAGTGTGCATTATAATAATCTGATTTGGTTTAGTTGCAGAAGCGGAGTTATTATGGTGAGATCCACATCAGAGAGAAAATGTTACAACCTTCTGGTCAAATGATGATTTTTTTTTTAGTGTTCTTGCCAGTTCTGTTACCATAAGAGCCTTCAACATCTAGTATTATCAAATAAATGAGATTTTCCTCCCGTCCAGCCTCGGTGAGGCTTGGAAATATTATTCCCCATTGTAGATAGAGGAAGACAAGGTGCAGATTACTTAACTGCCACTCTGACAGTCCCATGGGACGTACTTGGCAGAACTAGAAACTGAACCCAAATCTCTGAGTCATAGGTTAATACCTTAACCAGTTTTTGTTTTCAGCCTTTGCAGTCAACTTCCCTACCAAGGGAAGATGGGAAACTAAGCTCTAATTAGCACTTAAAATTCGTCCTAGGGCCCCTTGATGTCTACGGAGATGATTTGGTTGATATATTTGAAACTTAATGAGAAAATGAAACTGGGTAGTCTTTATTATTTACTGGTTTTCCTGAAGACTTAAATTGTGTTTATGGGTGTTGCAAAATTACTTGTTTCCTTTTTTTGCTAGAACAAGTGTACTACTTCACAGTGAAGCACAGCAGTAGAGAGACCACCAGTTTCAAAGGTCACCATTTAGTCAATGCAGACTTCAGCAGCTGATCCATTACATGTTTCCCAGTTAATCAATTGAAACAACACTAGCTTATGAGAGTTGAAAGTTTACAGACTGAATTATTTCTCAGATTAGTCATTAAGGAAAGCATTGCCTTTAGGCAATAGTTTGTGACGGCTAAAAATGCTATCTTTCATAAAGGCTAATCCCATAAGAAACTACTTATGTGTACTACCATTGTCATTAACATGATCCTTAGGCAGGAAAATGTACAAGAACTTGAAATTTTGGTCCATATATTAGGATCCAAGTTCATATTGTTTACAACAGTGAACATACAGTATCTCTAAGACTTTTCTGTTGTAAGAAAGTCATGCATATCCACAACCCAGAAGTCAGCCACTTGTAATTTTGAATACTGCTGATGCAGTTTTTTACTGTGAGTGCTGGACATGTTCTGTGCCACAAATTGTCTCATCTGGAAGACTGTGTAGCAGGATCGGAGAAAACAAACAGCATTACATAAAAGAAAGGTAAGCTTTGACCTTCTGATCCATCAAAAAGAAGCAATGCATATAGAAGGAATATTTGTCATACAAAGGTCACCTCTAGCTACCATATACTTATTTACAAAATATGAGAAATAAAGAACAAATAGTACATTCCATGTTTTCCTCATGCCAAAGAAAATGAAAGTATTCATTCTCTATAGCCAACAGAACTTATGGTAGCAAGCAACCTGTCTTTTGCTTTGTAATTTTCTCTCAGTTTCATCTAACAGTACACCTTCATTTCAGTTGACAGGATGCATCAGCAGAGATAGGAATCTCATGATAAATAAGAAGCAGAGACACTGCTCTGAAAAATTAGTACAAAAGGTCCCTTTAGCAGTGATTATATAAGGGCCTTGTTACACCTTATATCAGGGGCGGGCAATCATTTCAGGCAGAGGGCCGCTCACTGAGTTTTGGCAAGCCATTGGGGGCCACATGGCAGGCAGCCAGGGGAAGATAAATATGAATTTTCTAAATTTTTCAGGGGCCCCACAGGTCAGATAGAATGGCCTGGTGGGCTTCATCTGGTCCACGAGCCTCATTTTACCCACCCCTGCCTTACACTGAGGTGATCAAATATTACGGTGAGTTAGTGCTAGCTTGAGTCTGCAGCAGTCACATTTTCAGACCAGCAGGGGCCTGGAGGACTGAAAGGTAAGAATCCCCCCTATTTTGGGGTGCCCTTCCCCACCCTTGCCTTCTTATAGTTGCTCACATTGTCTGCCCCAGGGGACCTGGCAGGGAAGGGTTAACCTGCCTGTCCAGCCACTGGCTGGGCTGCTGCTCTTCTCCAGGCTGAGCCTACCCAGAGAGCAGCAGCAGCAATGTTGGCCAGCCAAGCAAGTTGACCCTTCCCTGCCTGCTCATCCAGGATGGACAATGTGGACAGCCACAAGTAAATAAGGTGGGGAATGAGCTGGGATCTGGGATGCTGGGTGGAAGGGGGCGGAGGGCAGTGGACCCAATCCAGGCCTACTGGGGAAGGGAGGGGAGGGGAGGGGAGGGGAGGTGAAGTGTTTACACTAAGGTGTAGCCTAGAGTGGCCACACCATAGTGCAACATGAGCTGATTAGCACTGATCAGAGATAATGCTGCCCTTGAGTGACATCAGGTTGAGCCACATAATGAGTGCTTAAAACCAGTTTCAGGTGTTAAAGTGCAGAGCTCCAGGATCTACCCAAAACTGCTATGTAGCAAGTCCCTAACAGGTACTGCACAAAATTAAAGCCTGGTCCTAAATACAGAGAACATGGGCTGGTTAACACTGCTTTCCTTGAGAGTCTTGATGACTGTAAATCTCTGCCTACAGAAAGCTAGGCAATATAATGTTTCCCACTTCACACCATGTTATTTATGAACTGGAGGGCCCACTTGCAGGTATGAAAATATACATTAATGTCCTTTCATGGCCAGCATGGGCAGATTTCCTTCTCCCTCCTGTCCTGGCTGCAGGATCCAAATCACAGCCACAGTCCTATGGCAGCAGCTGCTGCTTCCTGCCTAGTGATAGAGAGGAAAGCAGGAGGTCAGCACTGTGGCATGGCAATGTCCTGCTCCTTGCTGCTGTTGGCTGGAAGTGGTAGCAGACCAGACAACCCCGTCCTTGTGGATTCAATGCCCTAAGCAGCCTCCTGTGGGACCTGACCAAGATGCCAGATCTTTACTTCTCAATTTAAGGTTGTAGAGGACAAGAGTAAAAGATCTCTCTCCAAGCAAAAGGTTTGGGAAATGCTCATGAAGAGTTTCTTTTCTCTTTCCCTTTTGCAACAAGGAAAATGTGCAGATTTGAGCCTCTGCCAAAAGCAGGGAAGGATAACGGGGCTGTGGCAGGGGGTAAATAAGGCCGAGAACTTGGAAGGACACTGTATTAGCCAAGTATAGGAGAGTGCTGGATGAGCATAAATTTGAGGGGACCCTTGAGACCCACCGAAGAAGGCAATCCCATACGTTAATTTGAGGGGGAGGGGAAAGCCCATGACTCCTCCTAATCCAGCCACACGTGTGAGATACGTGAATATGTTGAATCTGCATGTGAGAATCTAAAGTTACTTTCTGTTGAATCTGCTAATGCTAATGCACATATAGTTTTACTTTATGTTCACAATATATTTTGTGCCTGCCAGTCTGGCAGCACTCTTTCCAACACTTGTGCCTGGAGTAATTTAATTAGAAATGTCTTGGACAAACATAACAGTGTGCCATCCAGAAGTTAACATGATGGTACTAGAGATGCAAGCTCTACAAACGCCAGAAGCTGCAGCACGGAGATTCTGCTTGGTCCCCATACAAGGAGGGAAGCAGACTTCTTAAGATCTCACACTCTGTGCCTGCATTTTAAGGCCATCCACCATCCAGCCCATATTGTTCTGAGGAAATGATATAGGAAGCATATGTAATCAAGACACAATATTTCATGCCATACCCTTGCATTGTGGAGGTCACAATGGCTGGAGAGCAGAAAATCCCATAAATAAAAAGCTCATTCAGCTGGGAAGGCCACTTGATAAAGGTCACTAAATGCTTCCCTGCTGGAGTGTGAAATCAGTGAGAAGTTTAATCTGGTATGATTTGGCAATTTGTCAGGTTGAGAGGAGCTGGGCCAAGCCACAATAACAGAGCAAAGAACATAGCAACAAAATGGAGAAAGGGATAAAACAGAAGGGAGGCAATAATGAAGAGTTGGCTTCCGAGATACAGAAAATAAAGGCAGAGCGAGGCTGAACTCATGCCCACTTCTGCTCTAATTCTGTTACAAAGAAAAAAACCTGGCTGAGATTTTCCCCTCTTGACTTTATTTATGTTTTAAATTAGTTCTGTTTATAGACATATGTCACTGAGCACCCAAGCACCATGCAATGAAAGAAAGGATGTGCTCGTTCTAAAATCAATGGATGGGATTATCTGCAATCCTGAAAAGCCTCTTCAGCTACTGCCTAATCATAGAGCAGGGAGTAGAACTCAGGGCTCCCCATCCCTGGGTGCTAGTCCCTGATCCAGTAATTGTTTGTATTTTATGTTATGACTTTTCAGGAAAATGGTATAAACACAGTCCTAGCAGCCGGCGCTAGAACCAAAAGTCCTCCCTTGCCAAACTGGTAGGCTATAGAATCGTGCATTTTCTTGTACCCAACTAGTAATGAACTGTTTTTCTGAGCGGTGGCAGAGTTTCAACAGAAGGCTTGAAGCAAACAAACTCTGGTGAAATATTCAAATATCTTGGTATGAAAAGTGATATTTAAGTGATAACATTAGATTTAGGGAAGCCAACAAGCTTGTTAAAATAGAGATGACTTTGCCAAACTTGATGAAAACTGAACATTTAGTTTGATGACAGTTGCGGGAATGTTGTTACCAAAGTTCTAACAAAGTTAAACCCCAAAGTTTCGCGTGGTTGTGCATTTCGTTTCTTAAATGTGTTCCCTGAACTTACCTGTAGAAAACTCATAGACACTCATTAGAACTTCTAATTGGATTAATATGAACACATGGATACCGGATGCCTCTGTAGTTGCATGTTTTTCTATATTTTTAGTTATATGTTGCATTTTTCTCTCTGAATTTTTGTGTGATATTTTGTGATATTCCTGCTAACCTACCAAACAGCAAGGCAAAAGGAAAACAACAACCTGAGCCATTTTTAACAATTTTTTCATTTGCCTGACGCGGCTTTTAATCAAAGGAGACATTTGGAGGGTAATGCTGATAAGGGTCACATAGCTAATCCCCTATGCATCATGCAGAAAATATACCTCATATTAACTGCAGGAAATTACAGGCTTGTTTGGAGAAGGAGAGAAAGAGACATGAATTGATGCAACAGATACAAATTAACACCAAATATGACAAAAGGAGTCAGATATGTGATGCTAAGAAAGATTTGACCTGGTGATTTGATTATTAACTACTGCTTTGAGTGTAAGCTCTCTGGGGGCTTGTTGTTGTCCTGGGTTTGTATGTCATCAGCAATCCTTCATGGTTGAGGACGATCACTTCCACGGGTCAGGAAAAGGTTGTAGATGAGTCTGTTTCTGGCTAAGAAGGCCAATCCTAGAGCTGCAGACTCTCTGGAAAATGCCACAGGTGGTGGTTAAAGGGAGGGACAGACCATGGATTTCTCAGTCTTGTTTCCTTTCCTTCCATTTCTGTCCTTTTTCTGCCTCCAGGGCAAGACAGTTTTCCTCAAAGTAAGACATACCTTCTCTCACAAGGCATCACTGTGTAACTTGCGGCACAGCACTGTTGGTGCCTGCCACTTTAAGGGCTGAGCCAAGCAGCCAGCAGGTGCTTGATTGCGGTGGCCATTTTAGATCTCTGGCTGCCTATATAAACAGAGCAGTTTGCTGTTGGCAGGGATGGCTGAAACATTGCTTGGCTGCAAGGCTGAATGCAACATCCTAGAGGTAAAGGCAGGAACTTAAGGGGAGGCTCCTGGTCCTGGGCATGACCTAAAACTGCACCTTGCTGGGGGTGGGTGATCTAGTGGGGCTCCCAGTGGTGCAGGAGCCCCCAGAAAATGTCAGGCCAGTTACCACCCCAGTGAAAGGTGGATAAGGGTGCCTTAACCCCAGCCCTTACCTTTAGGTGGGTTACATTTATCATCGAATCCAGGGAAGGCCAGGTAAGCTTTATGAAATGCCTTAGCCTGCTGGGGTGAGTGACCCCATGGGGCCAGGCACACTTTATGAAGTACCTGAGCTGGGAATGGGGAACCCCAATCCTTGAGTGCAGGCAGGAGGCCTAGATCTGACCCAAGGGGCCTGACTGATCAATGCTGGGGCCAGGATAAGGGTCAGAAGGGCCAGGGGCCCACCACGAGGGATGTCCACTCAGAGCAAAAAAGTTCAGGGTCCCAACTGGCCTGAGATGGGGCCAGGGCTTAAAGGGAAGCTGAAGGTCCCAAGGAGGGGGCCACAGCTAATGGGCGAAGGGAACGATTGAGTTGATTGCCTGAGATGCCATCTGCAAGGCTTGGGCTGTAGTGTAGGGGAGGAATGGAGCTACAGATAACGCCCCCTGGCATTGGGGCAAGAATAGGCATCCTCCCACCTAATTAACACCTCAATTATGTTCCATCAAGGTGTGGGGGGGGGGGGAGGAGGCAGTATGCCCGGATGCAGGTCGGGAAACTAGCATTGTGGTTAGTCAGGGAGCCTCACTTTGCTACAAGCCTTGTCCCAGGCTAGTCTTTCCAATTTGTGGTGTCAATACCACACTTCTTAACATTTGCCTTGAGGGTATCCTCAAAGCATTTCCTCCAGCCACTGCACGTCCTTTGTCCTTGGTGGAGTATAGCAGTTATTCTGGTTTTGTACATGTGCATGTAATGTCCTGTCCACTACAACTGATGTTGAATAATCAATGCTTCCATACCGGTGGCATTGGCCTCAGTGAGGACACTGGTATTTGTATGACAATCTTCCCACTTTATGCCAAGGATCTTCTGGAGGTAGCACTAGTGATGGTGTTCCAGGCTTTTCAGGTTGTCCCTGTAGGTCACACAAACTTTACAGTTATAGAAGAGTTGGGATTACCACAGCCTTGTATACTAGGAGCTTTATTCAAGTCCTGATGTCTTGATCACTGAACACCCAATGATTCATCTTCCAAAGGCAGAGTTGGCACATTGGATTCTATATTGATCTCCTGGTCAATGTTGGCACTCTCAGAGAGATGGCTGCCGAGGTATGCAAAATGTTCAACATTCTCTAGCTCCGGTCTGTCAATAAGGATCTTTGCTGGGGGGGTGGGGGGTGTTGATTTGGCCTGGAGCAGGTTGGTGAAGCACCTTTGTTTTTCCAATGTTAAGGGTCAGTCCCAGGTACTGGGAGAAGAGAGAAGCAGTTAAGGGCCATTTGTAGGTCCTCCTCAATATGCTCAACAACAGTACAATCATCAGTGTATTGAAGTTCCATAATTGAAGCCAAAGTAGTCTTGGTTTTGGCACAGAGGCAGAAAGGATTGAAAAGGTTCCCATCCATCCGGTGATCAATACTGATGACATGTGGCAGACAATTACAGATGAGCATCATGATGAATGCAAGAAAGATAGAAAACAGAATTGGTGCTATCACACAGCCCTGCTTGACACCAGTTCAAATGTCAAAAGGCTCCATAGGAGGCCACTGCATAGGATGAAGCAGCCATCGGATTATGAAGGAGTCTTAGGATGGTGATAAATTACCCTGGGCAGCCAAACTTCAATAAGATTTTCTATAAAGCCTCATACTTAACAGAGTTGAAGGCTTTGGTCAAATTGATAAAGGCCTTATATAGTTCCTGGTGGTCTCAGCATTTCTTATGGATCTGCTGGGCCACAAAAGTCATGTCCATAGTGCCTCTTGATGGTCTGGTCTGAAGCCACATTGAGACTTGGGAAGGATTTCCTTGGCAAGAGGGAGCAGTTGGTTCATCAAAATTTGAACGACAATCTTCCCAGAGATGGAGAGTAGGATGATACCTCAATAGTTTCCACAGTCAGACTTGTCTCTCTTTTTAAAAATGATTACAATATCGACATTCCTTAGGTCAGCGGGGATTTCTGCAGTGTTCCAGATTTTGAGAAACAGTCTGTGAAGCTTGTTGGTCACAGTTTCCCCACCTACTTTGAAGACTTCCGCTGGTAGGCCCTCAGGTTCAGATGCTGTATTGGTCTCTATATGTCTTATCACCTGGTAGACTTCTTCAGAGGTTGGTGAACTGGCAAGTGCTTCTCTTACTGGATGTTGTGAGATGGATTCAATGTTTTCATCAGTCACCACCAATTCTCAGTTGAGGAGCTTTTGGTAGTACTTCGTGTTAGACCCCAACTCCATGCGACGTCCAACAACTACAACGATCCGATTGCTCATGGTCCTGTTACTCATTAGCCAGAGCAGAGCAGGGAGCAAACACCAGCACACATTACTCGCAACAGCTTTATTCAGAATGGAGACAGCTTCGGACTAGCTCCCAAAAAACCAACAAACCGGGGAGCTGCAATGAACAATAGTTCTTCCACACTTATACACTTTGGTTTATACTCATTAACATTTATTCCACCCTGTCCCTCCTTCTGTTCCACCCATTTCTCCTCCCATCTTAAGCTCCACCTCTATTTACTGTTTGCTTCATTAGCATGGAATTGCCTATGCATTTCATTCATTTACATGCCTTTTTGCTGTGACCACATGTCCAAGGCCGTGAATCTACTTCTTTCGGTCAATGGGTGGACTTTGACCAAAACCTGGAAGCTTCTGGAGGCTTCTTCACCAATCACCATTCACCTTCTCGCATATGTTCATCTTGGATTCTGTTACCAATTGTGTTGTCTTTCACATTCCACTCTGTTTTTCCGTCTCTCTCGGGTTGGGCCATCTTCCATATTCCTAAAATTTCACCTCATTCACAGCACACAGACTCGCACAAACTTACTTGCTTCTTTTTTCTCAGAAAAAAATGGTTAACACAATTAAGATGGTTACTTAGCATAGGCAAATGGCTGGCTTAGCATAAGCATTCATAAGCAAAATCTGCTTGCCTAAGCATCTTGCAATATACTTTTAATATATTATTCTGCCTTGTGGTCAGCAGCTCTGCTAGGCCACAGGTTACATCCTTGTATTCAGCTGCAAATCCAGTGCTCCCTAAAATCCACATATGATGATTACCCTAAAACTTCTTCCAGTGATTTTTGTTGGACTCGTCTTCAAGAAATGTACTGCAGTCTTCAGATCTAAGTGGGGTGAGTCTGCAGTACACAGCCTTGATTGCACTGAAGAAGCTCCTCATGTCATAATTGTCAACAAATTGTTGGATTTCTTTTGCCTTCTCTTCCCACCATTTCTTTTCTCAAATCTTCATCTCGGCTTCAGATTTAAACCATCAAAAAGTTATCTGCTTCTTACTGGATGTAGGATGGTTTTGCCAGTCACAGAAAGCTTTTCTCTTCCAACTGAAAAGGGGTTTGATCTCAGCGTTGTTTTTGTCAAACCTGTCCACATGGAATCCTGAAGGAAAAGGGCCAATGTGGTACCTATTTTCAAGAATGGAAGGAAGGAGGATCCAGGTAACTATAGACTGGTTAGTCTCACCTCTATCCTCAAGAAAACCTTTGAAAAAATTATTAAGGATCACATTTGTGGGAGTCCAGTGGGGAAAGCAATGCTAAAGGGCAACCAGCACAAATTCATAGCAGGTAGATCCTGCCTGACGAACCTTGTTTCTTTTTACAACCAGGTCACAAAATGCTTAGATGCAGGAATTGAGGTAGATGTTATCTACTTGGATTTTAAGAAGGCCTTTGATATGGTATCTCATTTTATTCTCACAGATAAACTGAGCGACTATAATATAGATTATTACAGTCAGGTGGGTGGCAAATTGGCTTGGGGGTTGCACCCAGAGAGTAGTGGTGGATGGATTGGTATCGACTTGGAAGGAAGTGGGCAGTGGAATTCCACAAGACTCAGTCCTTGGACCAATCCTGTTCAATGTCTTCATCAGTGACTTGGATGAGGGCAAGGAAAGCACACTGTCCAAATTCACAGATGATACTAGATTATGGCGTAAAGTTAACACACAAGAGGATAGGGAAAAAAGCCAGGTGGAATTGGACAGGTTGGAAAAGTGGGCAGAACAGAATAGGATGCAGTTCAATAAGGACCAATGCAAGGTGCTGTGCCTGGGGAGAAGAAATCACCAGCACACTTACAGGCTGAGGGAGGATCTTTTCAGCAGCACAGCAGTGGAAAGGGATCTTGGAGTCACTGTTGACTCCAAAATGAACATGAGTCGTCAATGTGACAAAACGATCAGTAAAACTAACCACACTTTATCATGCATTAGCAGGTGCATGACAAACAGGTCCCCGGAGGTGATACTTCCCCTCTATGTGGCTTTGTTCAGACCAGAGTTGGAGTACTGAGTCCAGTTTTGGGTGCTACACTTTAAGAAGGATGTGGACAACCTCAAGAGGGTTCAGAGGAGGGCCAGTCATATGATTAGGGGCCTGCAGGCAAAGCCCTATGAGGAGAGATTGAGGGCCTTGGACCTTTGCAGCCTCCACAAGAGAAGGCTGAGAGGTGATCTTGTGGCTGCCTACAAATTCATTATGGGAAGGGGAGGCGGGAGCAAGGAATAGGATATACTATGTTTACCCCTTGGAGTAACTAGAAACAATGGTCAGAAACTGATAGAGAGCAGATTTAAGTCAGACATCAGGAAGAACTTCTTTACAGTAAGGGTGGCCAGAATCTGGAATGGACTTCCAAGGGAGGTGGTACTTTCCCCTATCTTGGGGGTCTTTAAGAGGAGACTGGATATGTATTTGGTTGGGGTCATCTGACCCCAGCGCCCTTTCCTTCCCAGGGCAGGGGGTCAGACTAGATGATCTGCTAAGGTCCCTTCTGACCCAAACATCTATGAATTGAGTGAAAAAGCCAGTTGATTCCATGCATGCCTAGTGGATGGTCTCTATTGGAACTTGTCAATCCTTCTCAACACAATTGTTATCATTTTTGATCCTAAGATTGGCAATTTTTTTACTGAGATATGTTTGTAGGGCTTCATGATGTCTCAGGGTATGAAGGTATTTGATGTTGTACTGTCTTCTGATTGATTTGGTTTGCTTTCAATGTGTTGCAGAGCAGTTAGGTGCCCTGCTCCTTAGAGTGGAAACTGCTGGGGAAAGAGCCCAAGCAGTGAGCGGGGAGCCCCAGCTGCTGGTTACCAGGGCAGCCAGAGGGAGCTAGTGGCCCACACCTGCCAGAGGTCAGCTGACCAGAAGGGGCAGGGCCTGGCCCTCATATAAACCCCAAGGCTGAGGCTAGGATGGCAGTTCCCCACTGGCAGTCAAGGGGTAAGGAGCTCTGCCTGAGCAAGCAAAGAGGAGAGGCCTGACTGCATAAGCAACTCCTGGTACTGGTGAGGGATGGAGCACCCCTGGGGTGGCTTGAATGGTATTATAGCCAGGCAGCTTGAATTTATGCCCAGGGCTTGTGTTTTGTTTGCTGTTTAAGACCGGTGGCTTGGGTGAGGCTATTAGGGGATGGAGGAGGCCTCATAGGAGACCCCAGCGCCAGAGAGGGCGCAGCATTTGGGGGTGCACTGACCCCAGCGCAAGAGAGGGCACAGCACTTTGCAGGGCTGCGGGAAGCCCAGGTGCCAGTGAAGGCGCAGTGTGAGACCGGGGCTGCGGAGAGCCCGAGCGCCAGAGAGGGCGCAGAGCGAGACAGAGCCGCAGAGAGCCCAGGGAGGAAAAGGGGGCTAAATTATAACAAGGCCCAGACCAAACAATGTCAGTGCCATCTGTGAGGCTTGGGGTATGGTAAAAGGGTGGTTGGAGCCACGCATAGCCCATAAGGCTAAGGTGCCCCGAAACACCCATTGTAGAACAGGACCCACAAGGGGTTCAGGAGCCCACAGGGTCAGAGCACAGTAAAAACCGTGTCCAAGAAGACATAAAGGCAGCCTCCCTAATATATATTTTTCAGCAAAGATGTGGTGGGCGAGAATCAAAGGTGCCCTTTGGGCCAACTTGGCATGGGAAGGGGGCCTTGGGGAGATCACAGCCATCCCTCAGGACCCTGCACCATGACACAATGCAAGCCTGATGGACATGACTGATCTCACTAAATTATGATTGGTCAAGCAGTCATCCGCTCCTCTCATGACACGTGTGATATGGACATCTTTTAGATCAGTGGTTCTCAACTGGGGGTCCACAACTCCCTGGAGGGCCATAAGCAGGTTTCAGGGAGTCTGCTGGGACTGCCAGTCTTGTGCAATTGTGATCTCCAAGGTCAGCCTGTGCCCAGGCTGAACCCACCACCACTGCTGCCACCAGGTTCATGGAAAAATATGGATTTTCTTCTTTAAAGGATAAAAACATGGGAAATTATGGGCTTCCCCTTGCAGCCTTGTAGTGCTCCAGTTTGCGAGGGGCTGCTCTTGGGACTGTGAGGAGCAGGAGGAGGCCAATACCACCTGGAATGCCATATATATGGCAGCCAGGAAGCATTGGAGAGCAGCTCCCTGCCGGTAAGTCAGGAGAGGCATAAGTGATGCATCAGAGGGGTGAGGAGGCATATGTCACCCCTCCCCCCTGCTAATTTCTATGCTCACAATGGGCCCAGGGCTGCAGCCAAGTCAGACTGGACAGTGGGACCTGGTGCAGGAAGGCAGAGCGGGGTGGTGAGACTCATTGCCACCATTGCCAGGACCCCTGCACCAGCTGCACTGCCAGCAGTGGGAGGCATAATGGATCAGGAGGAACCACAGTGCCCTTACCTCCTCCCACTGCCAGAGGTGAGGTGAGGTGGGGGGCAGTGTGGGTGGCCTGAGAGGAGCAGCAGCAGTCGAGCCATGTGTGCCTCCTGCTACACACAACCCCACTCCTGCTGAGGGGCATCAGCAGGGCCAAGGGGTTGCAAGTTGAGAGTCAAAGGCACCAGCAGTGCTGGTGGTTGGGTGTGGGTTGGGAGTGAAGGGCACCGGAAGGGGCAAGGGGCTGTGGGTTAAGAGTAAGGGGCACCAGCAGGGCTAGGGGGCTGTGTGTTGTAAGTGAGGGGCAATGGCAGGGTTGGGGGGTGGGAAGCTGTGGCTTGGGAGTGAGGGGCACCAGCAGGGCCAAGGGGTTGCCAGTCGGGAGTGAGGAGGGTCTTGAGTACAAAGAAGTTAAGAACCACTTTTTAAGATTACACGCTCTTATGATGAAGTAGCCAAAGAGGTACCATTGTTTTGAATAGGGTTGTTGCCATGTTGTTTTACACCTGTCATGATGTCTGAAGATAGTGTTAGTAATGACAGGGTCATGTTCTGGACACTTACTGAATAAAAGGATGTCATTGGAATTGGCCTTGCCCATTCCTTCTCTTCCAGTTGTGTCCCTCTACATGTTAAAGTCCGGCCAAGGCTCATACTGAAGTCTCCACGAAAAATAATCTTGTTTTCTTTTGGGATGCTAGTCAGGATTTCATTGAGGTCAGCATAAAGCTCTTCTTTCTGTTCTTCTTCAGCTTTGACTGTTGAGTTGGAGGTGGAGAGTCATGAGTTGCTCATTAATGCCAACAGGGAATTCAGGCAGACAAGGTTCTTTGGGTAAATATGATATCTTTCAAGTTGGTCTAATAAAAGATATTAAATTTCCCAAAGAACCTTGTCTACCTGTCCTTAGACTAACACAGCTACATCCCTAAAATAGAGAATTTAGTCATTCAGCTGACAATCTGGTTCTTAATGGCAAAAACCTACGCCATGTATTGGCCTTTCATTTTCAGGTTTCCCTTTCCAGAAGAACATATAGCCACCCCCCTCCTCTCTCAGTTCATCTTCATCTGCACATCTGGTTTTGCTGAGAGCAGTGATATCGATGTTATATCACAAGAGGTCTGCATAGCCGTTTCCAGGGGGATCACTCTAATTGTGGTCAAAACTAAATTGTCTTTTGCATCCTGGAATGTATGAGCCATGCTAGATGACCCAAACAGTGACAAACCTGAACACAGAACTGCTATTGTCACCTGAGAACTCTTGCAATATAACATCAATATCACTATGCTTAGACCTGCTTACTTATGTGTAGTTTATATAACAGTTGGGGGGGTCTGAGCTATGATGTAGAAACCCAAGATCAATCCTCTGTTCTGAGCTATCAACTCTTCCTAGGCAAATGCTCTCCCCAGGAAGCTTTTGAAGCTGTTCCACTCTGTGCATTATTCACTGAGCCAGAGTAAAAGTGAATATGGCTTTGATTCTCACCTTGTAGACCTGGTGGTGCAAGTAACTATGTTGATCTGGCACCAGGCCTGTATGGCTTGGCTTCATCCTTGGGTTACTTCATGTTCTTTCTTTAAGTTTAATAATCATTACATGGAGGGCACATCTACATAAGATGCATTACTGCACAGTTGACTGATTTACTGCACAGTAAGCATCACTGTCTACACATGTTGATGCTTACTGTGCAGTAAATTAGTCTACTCCACAGTTAATATGCTACCTGCAAATGCAGGTAGAAAATTAACTGTGGGGTAGTTACTTTGCAGTAAGACATGTGTAGATGCCAAACGGGAGCAAATTTGCTTTTGGTCAGCCCCACCACCAGGGGGCCACCCTCAGGCTAGCCCCAGGGCCATGGGGATTGGAGCTCCTCCAGCCCTAGGGCTGGGATGGCTCTTTGCTTGCCCCAGTCCCTGTCCCTTAAAAGGCTGCAGTGATTCCAGGTCACCAATGGCCTGGAGCATGATGGACTGAAAGCCCCTCTGGCTGTAGTAGAGGTGGTTGCTATGGGGCAGGCAGTTAATGGGGATCTGGGTCCCATCCAGGGCCCTGATGCACTGGGGGAAACCCAAGGTGCAGAACCCAGACACAACCTCCAGGGGGTCATGCACTGGAGCTTGGTGTGCCCCAGAACATCCTGGAGGGTGCTGAACTCCTCCAGGATGGCCTCCCAGTGGTCACCTTGCACATGCTGAAGAGGTGGCTGACATAGTGCAGGCTGGTGGGTGTGGCCAGCCGGGTGTCCATGAGGCGGGGCCACCACATGGTGGTGTTCTGTCACTCCAGGTGCAGGCAGAGCTGCTCTAGTAGTTCCTAGAAGGTGGCCCAGCTCATGTGGAATGACCCCAGCCACTTCTTGTCATCCCAGTTGTCCTGAAAAATTGCAGCCACCACAGGCAATGGGGTTTGAGCCCCAGGAGTACATGGATGGCAATGGAGACCTGTGCATGGTTGGCATCCCTACTGGGGTACAGGCAGTAGCAGTGTGGTGGAATGAGGCCTGTGACACTGTGGTGAGCCTGGCCACATGGCTGCACTGCATGTGGGGGCAGGCAGGGCCAAGACTGACCTGGGCCAGGTGGTGGTCACTGTGGTGGCACAGCATGGCAACCAGGGTGTTGAGCAGGACCTTAGGGTGCTGGACATTGCTACCAAGGCCTGGGAGTGGAGCAGCCATCACACGGTGGGCACAGGCTCTGGTGACAGTCATAGAGGGCTATGTGAGCACGTTGCAGCCTGCTCCAGCCCAGAAACGCAGGTGACTGGGGACCAGCCCATGGGGCTGGCTTTTAAAAAGGCCGCTCAGCTATAGGCAACTATTGCCATAGACTCCAGCTCCACCTGGCTGCTGCAGGAGGGTGATGCAAGGCCAGAAGAGGCCAGGACCAAGCTAACGCCATGAGGGCAAGTATCCCAAATGTCCACACATGTAGACATCTGCCCAGGGTGGGTTTACCATTACTGCAGATTAAACCCATATAGCAGCAATTGTGCATATAAACACACCCAGTGAATATAACTAGAGAGCAACTGATCGGACTGGCAGGCAGAAGGGAAGAATGCAGGGTTACTTGTCTGAAGCATGATAGAGTTATATCTTGAATGGTCTAATCAGTAGGCTACAGAGTCAAGCTCTTCCTTCCTTGCTGTCCTTATAGCTACATGACTTGTATTTATGGCAGCATTGTGGCCCAGCTTCTTCAGTGAGAGGTGGAAGGCACCCTTTCTCAAGCCTAGCAAAACTCCTGGTGGTTAGGGCATGAAACTCCTCTCAGGCTGAGGACAGGACTGAACCCACACCTCTCACTTTCTGGGTAAGTGGCCTAAACATTAGACTATGATATAAAACATAGGGCACAACCTTGAAATACAGTGAATGCTATTCAGTTCTTTCAAAGAATACTTGTCAGCACATACTTGCAGAAATTACTTCTGGGCTCTGGATCCTAACCAGATGGAGGTACACCTAATTTGGAGCACTGATTCTACTGGCCAAACACCAGAGAGCTGTAAGAATTCAAACACCACTTCTGTGGTACCCCACTCTCTTAATGCACTGTATAGGGAGCCTAGCTATCTAACTCTGAGTTTTGGGTCCCTCTCCTGGGCCCTGGCTTCTAAAAATTGCCTATGAGTGTCAAACTAAGATGCCAGAAGTAGAAGTTATGCAGGGGTGATGCATCTCGGTCCTTTTGTGATCCCAAGACTTACATTTTCATCAGTCTTTCAATCAAGCCATTACAGATTTGCATAAATAGTACTTATCTCTTATGACTTCTTGTTTGTGATCCTTTTGTAGAGAAGTTTAGTTAATATATACTGTTTGTTGGATCCTAATGTAAATTGCCAGAAAACAGAAATTGTTTGCAGAATTTTTCATTGCAACTTGCAAATGAAAAATTAGAGACATCCACCCACTTTCTGCTTGCTTATGCAAATATCTTATGCCTAGCAAAAGCACATGTATTTTCAGCAAAAGCCATTAAAAAGGCAGTGCTTTCCAACTATCATCACACTTTTGCCACAGAAATTTCCTAATCTGAGAAGAGGGGAAATGTTGGTAAACTCAAATATCACTATGTGGCAGTTGCTGGGATATTATTTTAAAATGATTAGTGCAACCTGTACATTGCAATCGTACAGAAAGTTTATTGTAAGATCACACACACTGCCATCACTTGTGGCCAGGGACTTGGGCAGGAGTTGCATGTTGTGGGGCTGGCCCCGCACACTGCCACCACGTGCAGCCAGACTGGGGTGGGAGCCCAGAAGCTGCATGTTATGGGGCCAGGTGGGGCTGGCCGCACACCCTGCCACCATGTGTGGCCAGGGAACGGGGTGTGAGTGCTATGGTGCTGGACCCACTCACTGCCTCCACCTGTCCCCAAGGACTGGGGTAGGAATGCGGGGAGCTGTGTACTATGGGGCTGGCCCAGCTCTCTGCTACCACATGCAGCTTCAAGGGCTCTGAGGACCTCTCCCCTTGCCCCCCACTCCCTTCCACCTCCTCACTATAACCCCCCATACCCACACACACCCTTCCACAGCCCTCACACACTCATACATCACCCAGCCATACCCACCCCCTCCCACATACCCCACCCCCACCCTCCTTTACACCCCACTCCCCATACCCACACTATGTATGCACACACCCCCACCCCTCTCTCTCTCTCTCTCTCTCTCACACACACACACACACACACACACACTCTTACCACACAAACAATATACAAGAGTAAGACTGTATTTTGAGTTATTATACAATCGCCTCTAGATACACTATGCAAACACACAAATCAAGTCAAAATATTTTTTAAAATAACACTAAAATAAGTTATAGTAGAGGTTTGAATATTTATTTTTTTTTTACTATACAATGTGGGTATTTTTCCAGTTTCAAGATGGCACCCCCACCCAAAAGGAGTACTTCTGGGGCAAGAGGAGGGATGTCCAGTGGCAAAGGTAAGGGATTAGGGGTGGGACTTCTGGTCCTAAAATGGCATCAAGGGGTGAGGCTACCCTTGTGGCTCTCCACAGCTTGCCAAAGCTTGTTAAACAGCTCTCCAGGCAAAATAATTGCCTGCCCCTGCTCTACACAGTCAAGTTTTTTTTTCAGTTTAGTTTAAAAATGTTTTTTCAAAAACATAATCACAGAAATAAAAGACCCAAAAGAAAAGGAAAGAAAAAGCAGTTTATCACTGTTCTTTTAGGTTAGGGCCCATTTTTTTTACTCTGATGTAAGCATCAGATTCTGACTGACATCGGTGTACATGCACATATTCATCTGAAGACAGAGTCTGGCTTTTTAAATGCACAAATTTGTTTTCTTTACACAGAGCAGAGTACGGCAAAGGCAAAATACTTCAAAGGAAAAAATTGTTATGAACTGCTGTCACCTGATTTCTGCACCAGTCACCTTGCACATGCTCTCTTTTATTCAGGTAAAGCTCTCACAAAATGATTTATTTAGATATCACAGTTCATAAATGCCTGCCCTCCCCCACCACCCTTTTTCCTGGAATGTAATCTGTGTTTTATAAAATTTACTGAAACTGTTTCAAGGAATATTCTGTGAGTTATGCCAGATGCTTTTGGAAGGTAAAGTTTTAAGCCTGGACTTTCTGGAAATTGTATTATGTTTAAAGTATAGTTATTGTGTTAGCCTATTAAATTTTTCCAGGTAATAAATGGATGCTTGCTGAGAGAGTTATGCATGCATCTGAGACACTGGATTTGGATCTCTGCTGTGTTTTCACGCTGAACTCCTGTTGTGCTGATGGAATCTAATTTAGGAATGAAATCCATGTAACAATGTTAGTCCATTCTTACCACTAAAATCTCCCACTAAGATCTTCCACTAAGCTCACTGGAGATAGCAGTTTAATAATAGCACAGTTTGAACACTTATATTATGCATTTATTTTTGAAGTGCAGGAACGCATTCTCATCTGATTTCCTTGAAAGAGTGCCAACATTTCTCTTATCACATAAATATTTATAATAGATGTGCTGAAATAGTCTTCAGAAAATACAATGTCAGATGTTAATAGAAAAATTTTACACAGATGAAAGGCGAGTTGCGGCTTTATTTTAAGTGCACTAGAATACCTTTAAATGTTTTATTCATAAATGAGGTTGATGAGAAAGGCTCGTTTAATTCTCCTTCCACAATTCACAGATAACTGTAAATTACAGAATTAAGCACCTCGTGGAAGAGGGGGAGAGCTTTGCCTTCAATGGGAATCCATTTCAAACACACAGCTATACTACAAATCCCACTGAAGTTGCTGGACTCCATCAGGCCCCAGATGTTAATGCTAAACATTGTTCTTTTCATTTTCAGATCATAATCTGAGTAAATGGTAGGCATGTAAAAGACATGTAAAATCAACATTAACCAAAGACAGATTTCTAAGCAAAAAGGACTCATGGGCAGATTTGCATGGAGCATTAATGGTCTGCTGATCCCAAATTGTGAGCCTTCATCTCTATGAAGAATAGAGGTATGAAAAATGACAGTGTCCTTGCAAGCTTACACTATTTCTTTGGAAGACAAGCATGGAAATTTTTAAGCAATCTTGCCCTCTCTTCCACAAAAAGTCTACCTGAAGAAAGGAAAACAGGAAGATAGAGCACGGGTTTAAATAAAGAAGATGCAGGAGACAGGACAGTATCAAGTTTTGAAAAGTTCAAGGTCAAATTCAGCCCTAGAATCAACATGTAGCAACAGTGGAATTGGGTGTGGGGGAATTTTTAATCAGCATCAGCCTTGCAATTGCTCTCTATGAAGTGGAAGTCCTACACCGTGCAGAGGATCTGCTCAAAGGTTAAAACTTTTTAGTTAATATGAACTGGTTTTCCTATGCAGTTGGTTTGGCAGTGATATCCTTGCTGCAACTTGAGCCCATTGCTCCTTGTTCTGGCTTTCTCTTGGGAGGTGGGAGATGTAACTTTGAACCCCTTCAGGTGGAGAAGAGCCTAGAACTCAAGTCTTCCACTTCCTGGGAGACTTTATTATAAGAAGGGTCCAGAGACCAACTAATACTGCCTTGATGTCAGAAGAGGGATATCATCATGAGAGATGTCAGAAGACCCATTATTTTTCTGGAAATTGAAAAATCAGGCCTGGGCATCCCTGTCATCAATTATCTCTCTTCACCTGATTTGTCCATAAGCCAGCTGTGTTTTCTCAGTGTGCATTTTGTATTGATGGAAAGATACTGATGAGTGTAGCAATAGCTGAGTACCTTAGGTTCTGAAAGATTCATCTGGAAAGCTTCTCATTTCTATGCCTCTCCCCAGAATTAACACCTCTGAAGATAAGCTTGATCATGAAAGTCGCTGCGAAGTTGAATGATTAAATTTATTCATAGTCAATTGATTTCTCTCTCTCTCTTTCTCTCTGCAAGAACTCTCAATGATCTGCAAAAAAAAAATTAGTCTTGCTGTTGACACAGTGGTGTGCCAACCACGTGCAGTAACTTGGTGCATTGTGTATGCCAATATCAGAAGTGTCAAATAACTGTTTTGCCTTCAGGATATATTGCTAGGGGAATCTATGGTGGGGGGAGAGAAAAGATCTACTGCTATTAAGCTTTATAATATACATTTATTTCATTGCTTTTCTCTTAATCTAATGTTTCTAGGTAAATTTCTCCTTTTTTGCTAAGATGACCCTTGATTCAAGCTCAGCGAATCTGAACTTCTCCCTAATTACAGAATTCCAAAGGACTGATAATAAGAATACAAAGCAAGTTCAGTTACCTGGGTACTCGGGTTTTTCTTGTGGCTGCTACGTGTATCATTTTATGCAAGAAAGATCATATCAGACTAAACTGCGCGACAGAACTACTGATTGATTCGACAAAGACAATGCAGTGGGATCTACTGTATCTGGGTTTAAGCAAATCATTTGATAGTATGCCTCACAAGAAAGTATTATTGAAAGCCAAAAAAGATGGGCGTTAATATTGTATTTATAGAGTCCAAATGGGTGGCAATAGTAATTTTAAATTATGCCAAAAAGGGATTTATTGAGTTGGAGAAGAGTTACTAGTGATACTCTTCAATGACTGGTCTTGGGATCAATCGCATCTAACAGTGTTATTGGTGACCATGTACAAAAAACCAAATTTGTTCTTACAAATTTTGCACATGGCAAAAAGTTGGAGGAGACTGCCAGCAGTGAAGAGGACTCAGTTGTCCTATCGGAATATTAGATAATATTGTGGATTGGAGTAACAGAAATGGTATATGATTTTAAAGTGCAAAGTCATGCACTTAGGGACAAAGGACAAGGACTTTGCTGTAATTCATCAGAGAGTGAAGGTGGCAGAGGAAGAGAAGAGGAGAATCTATGTGCTACACAACACACTGAGTCAAGTGACTCTCTAGCCTGCCCAGATGTTCCTCTTTAGGCCTAATGGGCAGCTTACTCTTACCTGTTTAGGTCTGCTACATGCACCCTTTGCCTCAGCTGCCTGTCTACCTATGCAGAAAGTTAGCCTGCTGTGATTTCCCCTTCTCAGTAACAGGAGTCTTTGGCTGCATTACAGGGCAAAGATTCTAAATTGTTTCAAGATGGGGCTTGGTAAGTTCATCATATGGTTTAGTGGGAAAGGGTAGGGCAGTTTAGTGAGATAGGGTAGGGCAGGGGTGATTTTGGAGTTAATAATTCATGCTTCTGATAAGACTCTTTAAGTGATTCATTTTTTTTTGGTGTTCCCCAGAGAAGGACAAAGAGACTCAATCACCATAGGGGCTGTTGTCATTCAAAAGAAATCTCTTATACCTTCACTGATGATATGGAAAGAATTTGGTGACAAGCAGAAAATAAAGAAAGAGGCTGAAGGCTGAGAGGCAGCTTTCCAGCAGCAGGGAGAAGGCAGGCATTGGAGAAAGTTTTACGGTGGGGTGGTAGGCTGCCAATATCCTGGGATTTGTGAGGGGACTTTAATGTCTTTTTGTAGATGTGTTTTAGTTTTAATTACAAGGAATTCTATAGTTTCCTTATGTTTGTACCATAGGACATTGTATTTAATTGATTAATATCATGTTTCAAGGCTTGTGCTGGTCAATGATAGGGATCAAGATTTTTTTTTTTTCCCCTCCCTTAAATGAGTAACTAGCCTCCTTTATTTCAACTTCTTCTGAACCATTGAAGGAAAGGTAGGGTTTACTGTTGTTCTTTGTATTACTATGAAACCTCTGTGGGGTGGAGAGTCCTTGCCTCGCTGGTGGGTCTTTTCCCCACCCTCTGGGTCAAGTCATTTGCCATATTTTAGTTCAGCAATGAATTTTTCCCAAGGTCAAGCTGGCAAGGACTATTGAGATTTCTTTGTCTTCCTTTGTGGTGTGCAGGCATAGTCCACTTCTAGACCCATCTCAGTTGTGCACATCTAAAAAATTACCTGTCAGTTAAGGGACTTAAAGCATTAGCAGCCTCCTTGTTCTGTCTTGCTGTCTTCCTGTGACACCTTGTAGTTTCTGAAGCTTTTTGGTTTGTTTTGGGTTGTTGTTTTTTTTTTTTTTTACGAATGACTCTATATTATTATAGTGTGTTAGAAAGTGCTTTGTGGTCATAGTGTGTAGGAGAGCCTGGAGTAGATACCTTTTCTGGTCTACTACATAGTGGCTTGCAATTGGAGGGGCCTGATTTAGTGACCTAGGTGGCCCCTTCCATTCCCATATTTCAACATATCAAGGATAGTATATGCCCTAAATGTAAACCCCATACATTAATCTCTCTGAATTTTTAACAACAGCATCATATACTGAATCTGGATTCCCAGTCCCCTTGGCAATCTGATAGACTGAGCTGACCCTGAGATCCAGACATGCCTGATATTTAGAAGGCTTAAAATCCAAGTCTGGATTTGAATTGTGTGGCTGAGGCTTGGCTCCACAGCTATCTCACATCTTCATCTGGTTTGTCAACTGGTTGAGTCCCTAGTTCAGTCTCAATAAATGTATGAGTCAGCAGCAAATTATGCCATTCCTGAGGGCTGGGGCAGACCCCAGCCTCATCCCCTTGCTCTAGCTGATCTTCCTCCTCTAAGAGCCCCTCCAACTTGCTTTAATATGCTGGATGGAGTAGTATTTGCCCCTAGAGCAAGCTAGTTTCTTGCACTTGCTGAGAGGTGAGGAAGCAGAAATGGCCTGACAGTATGCAAACATGTAAGAGGGTATTTTTAAAACTATGATTAAATTTTGGAAGAAAGTAAATCTGCTTGTGGGAGGAGCATTGTTTAAAAATAGAGTTTTCACACTTGGTAATTCAATTAACAATGGCATTTGGGCTTTGATTTGTCATCAGTCTAAATAAACATCCATAACCATATTTGTAAACCTTGTATAATATATTTCCCTTTTTAATCAGATCCTTTCAGGCGGCAGGCTGCAAGGTGGAGGTGTTGTCACGTAGCCTTGTATCTTTTAAAGGTCAGTGGGTTTGTAGTTATCTTTAAAGTTCACTAAACTGCTGTCACTTTGGGGAAACTGCAACTGATTCATAGACTGCAATTCTTCAGAAAAAAAGGCTGAATAAGAGGTGAAAGGGAAGCAGGGATAGCAGGGAGAAAACTACACAGAGAAAATGAGGCCCTCACAGTGGTCACTGCTATAGCTAATCAATAAAATATGCTGGGTTTCATCAAAAGAATATTACTGGAAATGGAAGGACCCACACACTGAATGCGACTCTAGTACTTTAAAAGAAAATGCAAAAAGGCCCCTCTTTTGATCATGGAGATAATTTCTCTTTTAAAGAGGATTTTGATGGGCAGTGGCGAATCAAAAGCAGCCTCTGGAACATACTATGGAAATATGCTTCTACCTTTTCTTTCTTTCTTCAGTGCTTCTCTGCCAAGTAGTTATTTGCACACTTCAACCCTGCTACATCCAACCCTGGATCCCAATATGTGGCTTTGGATTTTGACATGCACTGCCCCACAATATGGGTGGGTTTGGATACAGTGCCTTGATGTGGTCCATATAGAAAGCAGCTGCTTGTGGAATGTGGGTCTGGGTACAGGGTTCAGTTTTAAACTCCCCCTAATTTTTTGTTTGAAATGTCTAGAAATAAAAGACAAAACTCAGTGATAAGCAGGTTGCAATCAAAGCCACGTTTGAGTCTTGTAGGAATAACCTTGAGTAGTGGATGGAAAGCCATATTCCCCAGTGTAGAGGGGAAAACACCAGAAGACCTGGGTTCAATTTCCAGACATTTATACAACTACGGCCATGGAGGCACCAAACATTTGGACTCAGTCTGGTCTTTGGATTCTGTCTCAGTGGCCTAAAGGGAGGGTGGCAGGTCTGGGCAACCTCCACTCCTCCAAAAATTCCTGCCCAGGCATATGCATTGAAGGCCTAGGTGGCCCTCATGCACACTCTACCATCCAGGAGGATTGCCATTATATATAATCTGTTGACTGGCAACTAGATTCTCTCATTGCTCATCTTCTCCACTACATACAGCTGACCTTTTTCATTTGTAGCTGTTTTCTGGTGAGTTATGAGGTTATGCCCTTTACTTCTATGTCGGTGTCTACGGATGGACATATTCTGTTAACTTACATAGGGTTTAATGAGAATGAGGCAGGAGTGTGTTTGCCCTAATAAAGTGTCTTGTATAATTAAGGTATTCTAAGGTTTTAATTATCTTCAAAAATATGTGCACATACCCTCAATTTTTGTAGGGTTACTTATTATTTTTGCTTGGAGACATTTTGTTATTACGGTTTCATTATTTGTACTTCTGCAGTGCTCAAAATATAATCTATGAAGACAGATCCTGCCTTTTCAGAGCATCGGTAGTAAATCTGCTGAGCAACAATAAAAGAACAAGAAACTGAATGAAAAAAGGAGATTAATTTTCGTCCTGTTTAAAGATGTCTACACAGCTTTGGGCTTCAGTTACTGAAAGTAATAAAGATAAATATTATATCCAAATATTACTGCAACAAAAACATGGCTTGCCAGCTTGTGACCTTGCAAGGTGGCATATGGTCAGATATTAAGGCAAATATCCACACTCTTGAGAAAACTGGCCTGGGGAGGGATAAATTCAGAAGTAATGTGTAAAGGGGTGTACATTATATCTAAGGACCCTTCTACATGTGCAGATAAAGGCGCGATAGGATCTAATGCACAATTTACACAATCACATCTCCTGCCATGCCACACATGCACATGGAGGCACAATTGTGGGATCTCACATTAGATCCCATGGCACCTTACTGCCAATGAAGGGGAAGCTTGATGGCAAGAAGCCAGCTGGCACTGGCAAGAAGCAAGCTCCCACGGCTGGGAGTCCCATGCACCCCAGTTGAGGGGCTCCAGCCATGGGGGGGGCCCTCAACAGTCTCAGGGCTGAAGGATAACTGTTGCAGTGATATCCTCATCCTTGCGGTGCAGGAAACTTCCAGGGCCAGAGGATCACCTTTATCCCCAGGGTGCGGGGAAACCCCGGGGCTGTAGGATCACTGCAGGATGATCTCCCCACCCTAGGGGTGTGGGAAACCCCTGGGGCTGGAGGATCATTGTGATCCTCCCGCCATTGGCATTTGCCACACCGCAGAGCCCTAGGGATCAGCACAGGGTCCAGGGCTTTCCCATACCCCTGAGCCCTAGGGACTGTGGCAGCCACAGTCCCTAGGGCTTGGGGGTGCAGAAAGCCCCCAGACTCTGCAGATCAGAGCTCCCTAGGGCTCCAGGGTTTTCTCTTGGGCATGGTGTACCCCTGCAGCTGGGAGCCTCATCAGCTGATAGGGCTCCCAGCTGCAGGGAAGACCCTACTACATGTGCAAATTAAAGTTTGATAGCAACCAGCTATAACACTAGTACACATCTTTTAGGTCTACCTTTATAGCTGGTTGGAGCTTTTTACTGTGTTTATTGACAGCTACTTTGCACGTGTAGCTGGTCTCCAGGTAATCACAAAATGAACCAGTTAAATGCGCAACACCTGTACTGTGTAGAGGCAGCCTAATCAGACATTGTGACACTCCTGTGATATGCCTACATCTAGTTGAGGGCATTTGTAGGGGAGTCTAAACCAGTTGCTTAAATACGAAGGAGCTGGAAAGTTTGTGGCCAATTAAAGTAGGACATGGATTATTTTTAACCCTCCTATTTCCCTCTCCCCACTTATCACTCTTTCCCCTTCTGTAGCTTCAATTTTAAGCAGCCCTCTGCAGCTCCCTATAAATTGGCATAGTTTATCTGGCCTGACTCCCACCTCACAAGCTTCATTTCCCTTGCGATGCAGCTTGCTTTCAGTTTGCCTCACTCCAGTGCAATCAGTGCAGCCAGATGGAAAGGGCTTTGAAGCTCACTTTTTAAAATGGGAGCTTTAATTTCTCCTTTGATGTTTCTCATGGAGTTTTCCAGTTGTCCTTGCCCTTCCCATCCAGCCACAGCTTTTGCTCCCTGGTCCTTGCTTACTTCAGGCTTCAAGTCCACAAGTACCTCTATTTGCACAAATGTTTCTGTCCCAGTGACCTGTCACTTGAGCAGTAATCTGCACTGCTGCCAGGTCTATCCCATTAGGACAGCAACAGAAAATAAACCTACAAAATCTCCTGATAGAGAATTTTCTCCAGCTGCCAAGAGTAGTCCATCACGGGTGGAGCAAAGTCCATAGAGCAATGGTGCCGAGAACTCCCCAATGGGAGGCAGTCAAATCTTGTGTGTAATATCTGAGATACATGAACAAGTGTGTGCAATATCTGAGATACATAAACTGGACATTTTTAATTAACATTAAACTCTTTATTTAACTTGTAACTTAAATCTTACTCACATGTACATGGCTCCCCTTGTTTACTTGGCTTCTTAGTCCAATTATGTCTCTGTTCTACTATATTATCTTCTTCTGACCACCTCCACTCTCACAGGACACAGTCTGGGTCCACTTCAATGTTCCCGCTCTTATTACGTTGTGCATTCTCCCTATATTAAACCATGCCCGATGCACAAGACTCAAGGAGCCCTTGCCCCTTGCTCACCTGCACAAAGATAAATCATAACTGCAGATCTTTAGTTATGTGGTTGCAGGAAACTGCTGGTTTCAGACATGATGAAGGAAGCAGAGTGTACCTTATGCACAGCTGCAGCTGGTATGGGAGGATTATACCTAAACTTCAAAAAAGGAAACATAGGAGTGTGCCTTTAAGTGCGTTTTCCCCAGAAACACGAAGGGAATTCTTCCTTCCCAGACACTCGGTTGGCAGAGTGTATCCAGGGATGGTAAGATGTGCCAAGCCCTTCTGCAGACACAATCCCCACTGGGCTTTTACCTTTAGGATCAACACTATCTCCATGCCGGCCCCAGGAGCACTGCATGGACACATGCCTTATCCTCCTGTTCCTGCTCTGTGACTCTGCCAAATCCAGGAAGTGAGGCAATGTAGGCTCCTTAAAATGTCTCTGATCATGCATCAAAGTGCATGGATGAAAGAGAGAGCCTCAGGCCATGTCTAAACCTAGCATGTTTTCTTCGAGGTTTTCTTCAAATAGGTAGTAGAAGTATCCCGATCACGGGCCCAGTTTCTCATGGGGGACTTCACGCACCCCAGCATCTGCTGAGAGGGCAACGCAGAAGTCCACAAGCAATTCAGGATGTTTTTGGAAAGCTGGGGACAACTTCCTGGAGCAAGTGTTGAAGAGGCTAATGGGGGCCATGCTCTTGTTGATCTGCTGCTCACAAACAGGGAAGAATTGGTGGGGAATGTAGTAGTAGATGGCCACTTGGGCAGCAGTGACCTCGAGGTGACTGAGTTCAGGATCCTGAGGAATGGAAAGAAAGAGAGCAGCAGAGTAAGGACCCTGGACTTCAGAAAAGCAGACATTACTCTATCAGGGAACTGATGGGCAGAATCCCCTAGGAGGCTAGTCTGAGGGGGAGAGGAGTCCAAGAGAGCTGGAAACCTTACTGAGGATGCAGGAATGAACCATCCTGATGTGCAAGAAGACTAGCAAGACTAGCCAAAAAAAAAAAACAGTTTGGTTTTCAGTGAGCTCAGACATCAACAGTAATCTTACAAGAAGTGGAAACTTGAACAAGCGACTAGGTAGGAGTTACAAGAGCATTGCTCAGTCATGCCGGTATGAAATCAGGAAGGCCAAAGCACAAGTGGAGTTGTAGCTAGCAAGGGATGTGAAGAGTGTAACAGCTGCTGCTGGATGTGCAGCAGGGCTCAGGATCCCTGAGCAGGAAAGTTTGCAAAGTTGTTGCTTGCAAGAGCATATACATGATTTTTATTGGCTCCTGAGGCAGGAGAGGGGAGGGAACTCAGCCCTGGGGACCCACCCAGGCTCAGAGAAGGGAAGGAGCCCCAGGAGCACAGAGCTTGGGGAGGAACCACCCTGCAGCCTGCCTGTGAAGTGAACCTGCCCTTAGTGACAGGGAGAAGATAACCTGATAGCCTTTTTTTCCCCCTGTGACACAGAAGGACCCATGTGGAGGAAAAAGGGTGGCAAGGTAGACTTGCCTAGGAGGGCAGGGTGTTGATCTGGGAAGACTCTGGGGAGAGTTAACTGAGAACCAGGCTGGGGCTGGGTGGATGATAAACCCAGGGTTGCTTCAGTTATCAGCACAAGGGGCTGTGTCTGGGAATTGGAGAACGGTGCTTTTGGGGAAAGGGGATGGTGTGTGTTTTTCTGCAGATACCACAGAGAGCTGGAGCAGAGGAGAGCTTCTCTTCCCCATGAGGCTCTAGCAGAGAGCAGGACTTTCTGAAGCAGCAGCACCAGCCATGGTGGTTGTGCTGCCAGCGTGAAGGAGAGCGGATGTCTTGTTAACTTGGTGCGGTCCTGCTGAAATTCACTGGAGACTCAAGGTTTAAGCTAGGGAGTTGTACTGAGGGTGCCTTTGATTCAATGTGTACAGAGTGTTTTAGTGCATTGATACCTGCCTTCGACAATTAGATTATTGATATCCTGTTCTGCTATTCATTTCATTCATATGTTGACTGTTTTGTAAATAGTAAACTGTGTAAATAGTTAGACTGTATGTACTCCAGTGTGTGGAGAAACCACAAGAAAGCACTCCACGGAGAGGGGGCCCCAGCCTTAGGGGCTGGGAGGTTGACCGAGGCTATTTGACACCCCAGGACACTGAATCTGGACGTGGTCGTGGGTAGCACCGTGGCTAGCGTTACAAGGGTAACAAGAAAGGTTTCTATGAGTATGTCAGCTACAAGAGGAAGATCAGGGAAGCATAGGTCCCTTACTGAATGAGGGAGGCAACCTAGTGACAGAGGATGTGGAAAAGGCTGAAGTATTCAATGCCCTTTTCACCTCGGTCTTCACAGGCAAGGCCCACACCCAGACTACAGCACCAGGCAGCATAGTTTGGGGAGGAGGTGAGCAGCCAACAGTGGTGAAAGAACAGGTTAGGCACTATTTAGAAAAGCTGGATGTGTAAAAATTCATGGGGCTGGCCACGATGCACCTGAGGGTGCTGAGGGAGCTGGCTTATGTTATTGCAGAGCCACTGGCCATCATCTTTGAAAACTCCTGGCAATTGGCAGAGGTGCCACATGACTGAAAAAGGGTAAATATAGTATCTATCTTTAAGAAAGGGAAGAAGGAGTATCTGGGGAACTACAGACCAGTCAGCCTCATCTCAATTCCTGGCAAAATCATGGAGCAGATCTTCAAGGAATCCATTTCTGAGCAATTAGAGAAGGAAGTGATTAGGAACAGTCAGCATGGATTCACCAGAGGCAAGTCATGCCTGACCAACCTGATTGTTTTCTATGATGAAATGATTGGCTCTGTCAGTGCAGGAGGAGCAGTGGATGTGATATACCTTGACTTTAGGACAGCTTTTGATACAGTCTCCCACAACATTCTTGCAAGCAAGCCAAGGAAGTACAGGTTGGATGAGCAGACCATGAGTGGAGAGAAAACTGGTTGAATCAGCAGGCTCAAAGTGTAGTCATTAATCAATGATTTACTGTTTAGTTGGCAGCTGGTATCAGGTGCCATGCCCAGGCGGTTGTTCCTTGGGCCAGTTTTGTTTAATATTTTTATCAATGACCTGGAAGATGGCATAGAGGGCACCCTCAACAAGTTTGCAGATGACACCAAGCTCGGGGAAGTAGTAGATACATTGGAGGGTAAAGCTAGGATTCAGAGACATCTACAAATTGGAGGACTGGACCAAAAGAAATCTCATGAAGTTCAACAAGGACAAGTGCAAAAGTCCTGCGCTGAGGACAGAACAATCCCATGCACCAGTACAGGATGGGAACTGACTGGCTAAGCAGTAGCTCTGCAGAGAAAGACCTGGGGTTTACAATGGACAATAACCTGAATATGAGCCAGCAGTGGGCATTTATACACATGCTCTGGGGCACATAACGTCTGAGAAGAGGCTGAGGGATCTGGATTTATTTAGTCTGGAGAAGAGGAGACTGAGAGGGGATTTAATTGTAGCCTTTAACTACCTGAAGAGTGGTTCCAAAGAGGATGGAGCTGGACTGTTCTCAGTGGTGGCAGATGACAGAACAAGGAGCAATGGGCTCAAATTGCAGCAAGGGTAGTTTAGGTTAGATATTAGGAAAAGCTTTTTCATGCGAATAGATAGATTACCCAGAGAGGTGGTGAAATCTCCATCCTTGGAGGTTTTAAAGACTCAGCTAGACAAATCCTTGGCTGGGATAATCTAGTTGGGGATGGTCCTGTGTTGAGCAGTGGGTTGGACACTGGATGATGTGCTAAGGTCCTTTCCAATGCTAATTTTTCTAGGATTTCTATGTTCAGCAGCAGTAAGTTCAAGCTCAGTTATCTAAGCAGTGTTCTTGGCAGTTGATCTCCTGAACCCAAATCAGTGGAGCAACATCCAGGAGGTGCTGCAGGTAGGCAAATCAGTTGGAGAGGTCCAGTTGATACTCTCCTTCAGCCGTCCCAATTAGCCTGCCAAAAGTTCCACTGTCCAAAAACTAGTTAGTCTAGTCTGCCCAACCATTGTATCTGCTCCTCATGTATGCTTCCTTTGCCTTTCTCAGCACATAGTCAGCTGTGAAATGTTGATTAAACCAATCTGAATGTGGCAAAGAAGGTGTTCCTGAGCTTAGCTCAGCTCAGCTTTCTTTATAAGCATCCTTTAAAAATGATCTATGTCTAAACCACCTCCCTGCCATGTTACAGACTATCACTAGCAATCAAGCCTTACATATTTGTTCCAGCTCTGCCTGCTCCTAGGCCAGGTAATTCAGCAGAATAAGTGGCTTAGACGGGTCCTGACCACAAGCTCCAGTGGTGCTCCCACTCTGTCTCATGAGAGAGCGGTAGTTGGGGCTTAATTCTCAGCTGTGTTTCTGGGCTTGGCACAGAGGTGGTGTAGACATGCTAATGCTCTCCTATCTTTCATGACTTTATTTCCACAATAGCGATGCCTCCTTCAGATGGAGCAGAAATCTGGATCTTCTTTTTGAAAGCTGGAAGAGATATTTATGATTCTAACAGTCACATTCACCCTTGTCTTCCTGTTTTGGTTTTAAACTATTGTATTCACACTTGGGATTAGTCATTTGGGCTGTAATGAAGATGTTTCATAGCTTTTTTGAATAGCCTTTTTGGGGCGGTTCCAGATCTTTGTTGTTATTTACATCAAAGTGAATTTCCACTGAGATGGCAACAGTTGTCATCATCCTGCAACCTGCCAAATTCCTCAAACCTCTGTTGTTTGCCTCTGTTGCCTTGCTGTGGGATTTCTTCTGCAAAATGTATGTTGAGCTTTGCACCCCATGCAAATAGCAGCAGCATCAGAAACAGTACAAGTTGCAATGACCTAATTGTCCACCAAACTCCATTTGGGACACGAGTCCTAATTTTTCTTTTGACAAATTATGACTGGGAGTTCTTCTAATGGTTGCTGACTCTTGCACTACCTCCTCACCTGCCAACTCAGGCTGGACAAGAATACCCCATTGCCTGTGGAGAGGGGCAGGTACTAAAGAGCTAGCTATGGCAGCTATATACCACCTGGGAGTCCTATATGTCAAAGGAATGCCTACCTGTCCTATATGAGATATCCTGGCAGAGCTGTGATGTAAGGGGAAGGAGATGCAAGCCAGATCTGTAGACTTACAGTTTGATTTTCCTCTTACCAGCACTGGTCTAAATCAGGAATAAAAATGGATGGTGTGAAAAAGGCATGAAAGGAGAACAAGGACTTCCAATTTAAATAGAATAAAGAGTCACATAAATCTGTCTCCCACTCTCCTCTTGAGAGGAGCTTTCCAGTTCTGACTTCTGGTGTTAATCTGTTACTGAACCTCAACCTGAAATTATAATACTAATAAAGACAATAATGTTGCCTAACTTAACAAATAGCCTAAAGTAAGAGGATACTTGTGGAGAGGTTTTCTCTTCAGCTATACAATAATCTGATATTAGGTAGCTGGCCAGGGAATATTTCATGCTGCCACCTAACTGATTTGATAGCTTGATTGTGTTAAAGTAATTGCTAAGTTTGTTCCTGCTGGCTCTTTGCTGGTCCCCTGAAGTAATCTCTGCTCAAACACACTTGAGGCAAAGAGATTATAAAGTAAGCCTTCTCCTTTTAAAGTCTGACACCTTTAATAACACAGTCCACTTTAATTAACTTTCGTAAACATGCATCATCCAGGCAAGTAAGCATTATAAATAACCAGTAAGCAATATAACAATCAATTGCTTCAGGCTTCCCACATTTTGAAATATCCGCTTGAATACAGAATTACAGAAATATTGCATAGTGCAAATTACAGCACCTTGTTTCCTCATTATTTTATGACAACAGCATTCGGGAAGTGACCCGTTGGCATGGGAATTCATGGTGATGCATCAAGTCTGCTTTTGGACATGCAGACTCAGAGCTCTTAGTCTGCAGATCTGTGTTAACAATTTCTGGAAATATTTCCCAAGCAAATATTTGTGCTTTTCTGTTTACAGCTCTGTGCAACTTGCACAGATCTTAGACTCCAATCTCTCTGATTTCTAGGACTATCATCCATTTAAGTTCTGAAGTTGCTGATACTCTACACCCACTACTTTAATTCTCACAACTGAAAATACAGGATCAAACTGAGGTTACATAGTTTTCTGCCTGACTGATTTTTGAGTCTTGGTCTCATATTGCATTCACGATTTAGGCTTTGGAAGGCTAGAAAGTAGGGGGGAAGATAGCTCTTCATTCTTAAGTATTTCATTTTCTACAATGCATAATCCTCCAAAAGGCTTTTACTCCCAGTGGCCAAGGGCATGTTAAATATTTTTGTTTCTGAACTTGCCCCAGCCTGAAGATCCCCATGTCTGGCAAGAAGAATGAAATCTGTTCACTGCTATCTTCCTGGCAACTCAGCAGTCATTTATTTGCCATGCAGCATATGAGAAAAATAACATTAGAACTAGTCACTCTGTGATATTGTGGGTGTTGGTGCTGAAGGTCTAACACTTTCCTGTCTATTGAAGTTGAGCAACCTTTTGTTATGAGCTGGTAACAACTTGTACTATAACAAAACTTGAACCAAAGTGGGTTTTTTTAATTCTAAAAAGTACGCTTAAGTTTTTCGCCTCCCTCCATATTTGTTGTTGGACACTTCTGGCCTCATGCTAAAATGTATGATAAAACCCATTCTTACATTTCCAAGTTAGTTTTGTGCACCCACAATGCCTAGGGCCTGGTCCAAGTCTGATTCAATGGTTCTCCGAATCAAGGCTTTCAAAAATAAATAAGGCTGAGCTGAGTATCCGAGCTTCCGAGTGGTTACAAGACATCTTGGTGGTCTATCGCAAATTCTTGACACAAAGATAGATGCAAGAAGGACTGGAAGAGTCTGTCAGAAGTTAAGTATCGCAAAAGATTTTTTCTGTTATGGGTGAACACATTGGTGTTCATAAGTGAAAGGTGAATAAAACTGGCTAGGACCAAACTAGAAAACAGAAAATCACTATGTCACAACCCAATGATTTTGGTGCCTCGGCACGATGGAATTCTCCCGCCACATAAGAGTCTCTGTGCACAGCAAAAGTTTTCTGCTGCAACAGAAAACCCCGGTGCAAGAGAGTTCCCGTCATTCGCATGCAAATTTGTGTCCCACTATTGGCCAGTTCTAAATTATTCCTACGTGGCGGCTAGCGATTGGCTTGTTAGCCGTATAAAATTTGGTGCGACTTCCGCCCAAGTTGGAGAACTTTGAGCACGCTGCAGAGTGCCTTTAAAGATTCCTGACTTGTGGCTGAGCTGATCGATAGCCTGATCACCTATCGATTCTTCTCCCCGTCGCCGAGCACAATCCTTCAACATACCCTTTCCCTGCCAGCCTGACTCATGTACGGCCTGAGCCTTGACAGATGGAGCAACTCATGTAGTTGTTTATGCGACCGGACCACCTGCATCGTGACTACTAGCGGCGTAAGTAAAGCTTTTTGCAACCAATACGCTGTGTTTGCCTCTCCATTCACCAGCCCACCCAACGACCGAGTAATTTCTAAATCACCTCAAGTCGGCTCCGGCCGTCTAAGACACACTGCACAAGCTTCCTCCCATTCCTCTGCTACCTTGAGCTTCAAACAGCCCTGCGATTATACTCTAGATCCTCTCTTGAGCATGAAACACCAGGAGTAGGTACAGATATTCAAAAAGGCCAAGACGGAAATGATCTAAATTATGTGGTTTTCTGTAAGCGGTGTAGTCTAGATTGGTAGAAAACAGAATACACTTTTGTCCTTGGGGACAGGGTGGGGGGAAGAGGGAGGGCGCAATTCTTAGACTGGGTTCTGCCATTTTTAAACCAGTCTGTGTGTGTCAAATTTCTGTTCTATAATGGGTACAGACTGGTTTTGTGTGCCAAAATTCTGTTCTGTTATGGGTATAGACTGGTTTCCGGTCACTTATACTAGTAAAAGTGTAACGTCTGTATCTGGGGTTAGGTGTTCAGAAGAGAGACAGCTATGCAACAGCATAAATTCTTCATGTAAGCAGTAGTAGTGGGGTGGATAAACCAGGCATATGCCCCAGCACCACCTAAAGGGAGGGGCATCTGGATGTTGGGGCGGTGGGGGGGGGGGGAGGGCACATCCCAGGGTTGCAGCCTTGCTATGCTAGCCCTTTCCTGCCTGAAAATGTATGTATGACAAGGCATTGATCATTTCAAGGAAACTTGCCTTGCTATTGAGGTGGATAGACAAGAGACAAAGGGAAATACCCGGGACCTAACTAACACCACCAGATCTACTCCTTCCTCCTAGAACTACTATTGCATCTGCAGTCAAACACGTTGATCTTGGATTGTCCTCTTCAGTCACCTGTGGACCCAATGATGACTTTCCGATTGACTTTGGTCTGTCATCCTCATACTGAGGAACCATTAATAACAAGGATTTCCAAAATGCCCTGTACTCTGCCAGGCTCTCTGCTCTATGCCTGTGCTTGAAGCAGGTTGCAGGGGGAGAGGGGATGCTCAGGGCACACGTTTTCCACACAATGCCTCTGCATATAAGACACTATAAACTCTTAATTCACAATATCATTTAAGAATTCAACCGTGGTCTCCAGAGATTGTAGGCTAGGGCACTAGGCATTTTTATTACTAAGCCCAGTATGTGAAAAGAACTCAAAGCCAATAAAAGTGAATCTTCAAAGGAAAACTGAGTGTGATGACCTTCACTCTGGCTGAACTAAAAGGAGGACTGCAGGAAGCCAACTAATCCTCCATTTGTCCTTTTATACAAAAATGTATAAATGTCTTCGTTCTACATATTTTTGCAGTCAATAACGAGGTTTCAATACAGGATACACATTAATATTTATGCTGTGTTAGTAAACCTCAGAACATTTCTACTTTATGGTTATTTACTTTCTAGAAAGCAACCTACAACGATGTAAAAATGGGAGCTATAAACCAGGGAAATAAGATAAATTTAATACTTTATGTATATGAGCAGTGACAAGTTGAAGGAGGAAAGCAAAGATAAAGAGTGAGTCAGCTATATAAACAGTATTTAATTCATGCTTACAAGGTTTTATTATAACGAAATAGGAACTTTAAGGCCTAGGGAATCAAATAAAGAGCTTTGGAGCTTGTCACATCCAGTATATCCCAGGAAGGCAACAGCTATAACTCAGTAATACCGGTGTCCATTTGGTATGTTCTTTGAAAGGAAGTGGCGTTTGCAGTCAACTTCTTAGTGAGGAAGGTATACGTAGCATGAAAATAGCCAGAAAAATGGGGTGCCACAGTAAACTGTAAGGACAGAATGGACGAATATGGAAACCAAACGGTTTTATTTTCACCAGTGGAGGCACTACTCTCCTCTTACCCTTTCTTAGCAGGAAGAGAGAGGGGCATGGCTTTCTCAGTTCTGGATCTTATGTCTGTAGTGAGGATAAACCTGCCAGAAACCACCGAAGCCCAAGTCTGTCTCTTTTTAGAGCTCAGCTGAGATTCAGCTTTTCAAGAAACAGTAGAAAGTGCAAAGCATAGGGTTGATTTCCAAACCACCGTGAATGATTTTCATTTGACTTCACAACTGACAGTTAAAGTATAGACTGACATAACAAGGGTACTGCTATCAAAGGAAATTGATACAAGCAGTTATGATGTAGCTGTTACATCTGCCTGATTTTGTAGCTACACATAGGTAGCAAAACTTCTCCAGCCCGAACTCTGCTTTTAGGGCAATTCCATTAATTTGCATAATTACAAACTAATGGGACACCACACATCAAAACAGTGGATGTGCAGTTTTGAATGACAGCTCATCCTCTCACCCCACACCCCCCGGGTTCTTTTAAAGTGATTAAAATGTATGTTTGCCTGGCCACTTAGTTAGTATGGTGATTGTCACCCCATAATAGCTAAACAGTTGCTTTAACAATCTTGGCCAAGCACTTACTTCATACCTTGAGTTCCTGTCCACTCCAGATATATGACTTTTATGCAAAACTAAAGTAGTTTTGCCTGGAGGGAGGGGGAATAAAGGGAAAATGTTCACTTTTAATTTCAGTGAAAAGTCAAGTGCAAATATGGTAATATCTATGCACAAAGGGGAAAAGCAAGTTGCTTCAGCATAATTCAGTGAGCAGGACAATCAGGCCAGAATAGTAGTGGTGTCCTGCAGTTGCCAAAGTAGACCTAAGTTTCTACCTCTATCTCATTACCCAGGGACTGAGACCACCGCTTCAACAACAGCCTATGTGGTAAGGAGACAGAAAGGGGACTGTCAGCAGAGGCTTAACAGGAGGCTCCTCCATTTTTCCAGCTAACCAGGGAATCTGTAGAATTTAACGTCTTGGAGAGCTTAATAATACTTTAAAAAATGTTCAGCACGTGAATGAACATGGCATTCTGGGGAGAAATCAACCTGTTATTGTCAAAGGGAAATTATGCCTTATCAACTAACTAGAGTTCTTTAAGAGCGTCAATGAGCAAATGGATCAGGGTGATCCAGCTGACACAGTATATCCAGACTTCCAAAAAAGCCTTGGATGAGGTCTCCCATCAGAGGCTTTTGATGAAGTTAGGTTGTCACTGAATTACAGGGAAGGTGCACTTGTCGATTAGAAATTGTTTTCAAGATAGAACACAAAGAATAAGTAGAAATGGTCAGTTTTCTGGACGGGAAGAAGTAAACAGTGGGGTCCCCAGGGGATCTGTGTTGGGACCACTGCTGCTTAACGTATTCAGAAATGATCTGGAAAAGGGGGTGAATAGGGAGGTGATCACATTTGCGCAGGAAAAACCAGGGCAGACTGTGAGGAATTGCAGAAGGACCTGGCATGATTGAGTGAATAGGAAATGAAATAGCAGATTAAAAGCAATGTAGATATATGTAAAGTGATGCACCTGGGCAAGAATAACCCAAAGTATATCCACACTGTGATGGCCTCTGCATTAGCTGTTACCACACAGGAAAGGGATTGAGGAGTCATTGTAGACAGTTCTCTAAAACATCAGCTCAGTGCCCAGCAGCTGTTGAAGAGGCAAGCAAATGTTAAGGATTGTTAAGAAGGGAATTGTAAACAAAACAAAGTATGATTATGCCCCTTATAAATCCATGGTGCGTCCACACCTTGAATACTGTGCCTAGTTCAGTTCTGGTCCCCACACCTCAGAAAGGATCTAGAAGAAATTGAGAAGGTGCAGATAAAGGCAACAAGGATGATTAGTGGTAGGGAAGGGCTTCCATATAAGGAGAGACTAAAGAGGCCAGGGCTATTCAGTTTAGAAAACAGATGCTTAAGGGGGGACATAATTCATAGATTCATAGATTAATAGATTCATAGATGTTAGGGTCGGAAGGGACCTCAATAGATCATCGAGTCCGACCCCCTGCATAGGCAGGAAAGAGTGCTGGGTCTAGATGACCCCAGCTAGATGCCTATCTAACCTCCTCTTGAAGACCACCAGGGTAGGGGAGAGCACCACCTCCCTTGGGAGCCCGTTCCAGACCTTGGCCACTCGAACTCTGAAGAAGTTCTTCCTAATGTCCAATCTAAATCTGCTCTCTGCTAGCTTGTGGCCATTATTTCTTGTGACCCCCGGGGGCGCCTTGGTGAATAAATACTCACCAATTCCCTTCTGTGCCCCTGTGATGAACTTATAGGCAGCCACAAGGTCGCCTCTCAACCTTCTCTTGCGGAGGCTGAAAAGGTCCAGTTTCTCTAGTCTCTCCTCGTAGGACTTGGTCTGTAGGCCCTTAACCATACGAGTGGCCCTTCTCTGGACCCTCTCCAGGTTATCCGCATCCCTCTTGAAGTGCGGCGCCCAGAATTGCACGCAGTACTCCAACTGTGGTCTGACCAGCGCCCGATAGAGGGGAAGTATCACCTCCTTGGACCTATTCGTTATGCATCTGCTGATGCACGATAAAGTGCCATTAGCTTTTTTGATGGCTTCGTCACACTGCCGGCTCATGTTCATCTTGGAGTCCACTAGGACTCCAAGATCCCTTTCCACTTCCGTGCCACCCAGTAGGTATAAGAAGGATACAAAATGCTAAATAGGGAAGAGACGATAAATTGGGCTTTATTATTTACTACCTCTCTCAATACAAGAATTGGGGGTCATAAAATGAAACTTGTAGGTTGTAAGTTTATAACTAACTAAAGGAAGGGTTGTTTTTTTACACAGCATACAAATAAAGTGTGGAACTCATTGCCACCAGAGGTTGTGGAAGCTGATACTTATCCAGGTTCAAAAAAAGGATTAGATAAATTCTTGGAGGAAAGGTGCATTGGTAGCTATTGAGCATAAGAGCTAGGGGCACAGCCTCTGAATCACAACTTCCTAGACCCAGAGTACTAGCGGCTGCAAGCGGGAGAGGAATCATAGGAAAACCCCTGGTCAGACCCAGTTCACTCTGCCTCTCAGCATCCAGTGTCTGCCACAGGACACTGGGTTAGGTGGATCTATGGGCTGATCCAGTAAATGGCAATTCTGATGTTCTGTATATAGCTGAAAAGATGTTGGCTTCACAATTAAAGCTGGTTGGGAATTTTCTGTTGGAAGGGATTTTTATTTAGTTGTGTTTTACTTTTACAGCAACAGGAATGCCTGTCAAATAGAAATTTCCCATGGGCAAATTCAGATTTTGCCAACTTTTTTTCTTCTTCTTATTTTCTGCTAAGAAACTTTAAACAAAATGTTCTGTTTCGGTCATATCAAGTGAAACCACAATATTCTGGCTTCTCAAACTGAATTGAAATGGTTTTCCTCAGTTCAATGTTAATCTGTCCCTTTGCATGTCTGCTTTATATGGTGCCTCACAGAAGCTGAAGTTTGGATGTTTCCTGCTCCTGCCAGGCTCTCTCTCAACTACACCTTCCATAATGCAATACAGTCTCCCCTCTGGTTGAGTCTCTAAGAAGTACCAGGGGAGCAATGCAATTATGAGGCATCCAGCTGGAAAGCCCAGTCCATCAGAAAGAATAGGGACATGAGGCATTGCAGCTGCTCAAGGAGATAAGGACTGGTGTTAGACCAAGGCATAACAAAGTATTCTGATGTTTCTGATTTTTTATCCCTTTGTCCTAAGTTGTAGTAAAGGTAAATGTGAGAATATTATTATAGTCTGATTTTGACCAGGCCTACTAGTATGGGTATCTACCCTCCTTCTCTCCAATGTCCCCTTTCCATTTACTTATCTTCCCATTAAGCTTATCCCTTTCCAACTAATTCCACGACCAAAAAAAATGTAGAACTGACAACATTTTCTGCTACCACATTTCTCACTTGGTTTGTAGTGTTTCCTGCATCTTGTGTCTGTGCTATTTAGATAGCAACCACTTTTGGGCAAGGGCTCACTACTCTGTGTGAGGCTGCTCAATGGACTAGCCTCCACAAGGAGGTGCTCCCAGCCCTGCCTAGCCTATGGCCTGCTGGTTTGGTTTATGTGTTTCATGTGAGAGGTTAGAGTTTCATCCCTTCGCGGTGCGTTGGGCGCAGAACCTTGGTTCTCCAGGTCTCCCTTTGTCCTGGGTAGGTGCTGTAACCGCTGGGCTGTCGGACAAAGATTTGGAAATGGACACTCACGAATGGGTTTCGTTTGACTAATGTTCTTTTAAGTTTGGATACCTGTACTGCACAAAGCAAATAATCATGCCCTTTCCTTTGGTAGGTCTACTGAATGTACTTTGGCTTTTTGTAGAAATAACAATGCAAAATAGTAGGTAATGAGATACTCTGGGGTTTGCACCAATTGTTAGTTAAAAGTGTGAAACTATTTTTATTGTAATTATAACTTGCTTTGCGGCATTTTCAGTTTACCTCAATATCCACAGCTTGATGTTTCTTTGAGAGAATGACAGTGATCAATATATCTGGCACTGTTAATGCATTCACAGTGTGTGCCATATTGACTGGGACGAGAGAATGTGCTGGGGTATTATAACTCTGTTTGATGTGATGTTCAGTTGGTTGTTATCAATCAAACATTTTACTTTATCTCAATGTTGTCTAATTTAGATAACACCAAAGCTACATGTTATTTAGACATCACTGAAAAACACAGCAGGCGTAGTTTCATAGACTCATAGACAATTAGGGTTGTAAGGGACCTCAGGAGTCATCTAGTCCAAACCCCTGCTCGAAGCAGGACCATCCCCAACTAGATCATTCTAGTCAGGGTTTTGTCAAACTAGGCCTTAAAATCTTCCAAGGATGGAGATTCCACCACCTCTCTGGGTAACCTGTTCCAGTGCTTCACCACCTTCCTAGTGAGAGAGTTTTTCCAAATATCCAACCCAAACTTCCCTTGCTGCAGCTTGAGACCATTTCTCCTTATTCTGTCATCTGTCACCAGTGAGAACAGTCTATATCCATGTAGTTTTCATAAGAATGTTTTAAGCTCACTATTAAATACACGGGTAGAATATGTACGTAGATTGCAAGGGGAAAGGAGAAGAAAGAAAAGGTCAGACCCCACTCCCCCTAATATCTATTGGCTCATTACTGATTCCATGGTAATACACTGTTGTCCTTCTAGGGACCCATTCTGAAGACCACAGATCTGGAAGGGAGATGAGTTCAACCAAGAACTTGGCCAGCAAAAGACCAGGTGAGCTCATGCTTGGGGACGCTTTAATTGACCAGTCCACAACATCATGATCTTTTTAGTATGTAGAAGGCAGGGTAGATTTTCACCATATGGACTAATCAAAGTAGAGTACATAGCACAAGCTTGCATGGGTTGAAGCTCACGGCATCAAATGCTGCATCTGATATCTGCTTGGGGTAGTCTATAAGTGCAAATCTACCTTGCCTTGCACCTGACTTCAGACTAACAATGACATCTTTTAATATCTGTCAAATTCCAGGAAGATGCAATTACTCTTCTTCCCTCCAGGTCATTTTAGGTTCTTTGGGTAGGTGAGGGAATTAGGAAGGGCAACATGGAGTCGAAGGGCAGAGGGAAGCCAAGACGTTTTCATGCTTGGCCACTGAGCTCATTCTGGCCATGTACAAGTGTTGTGTTTATACTGGGAGAATCGCTATTCTTCCAGTAGAAACCACAAGTGTATAGATGCTCATGGTGTTTCTCCCAGACCAAAAATAGTGGTTCTGGGAGAAAAATAACCAAACTCCAACCTAGTAGAAGTTGTTCCTGGGAAAGTGAAAGCCAGTACACTTCCCATGGCTTAACTCCTCCCAGAGACCAGGAGAAGACAAGCCATGGAGAAAGATTCCTGCCTTCCAGAGACCAGGGTCACCATTAGCTGCCCCCCAATGTCTACTCATGCACTGTGTGAGAAGCTGGAAGTGGGTTTACAGTGATGCTTTCTCTGCTTGGTTCTTGGTGTTCAAGAGTTGAGCAGACAAAGCAGCACAGCAAAGCCCATGGGGCCTTTCCTTCAGGGACTCTGGTGTGATGAGCTGGTAGGAGCTTACCCTGCTGCTCCACTCCCTGGAGTTTGGTGCACTGGAGCAGCCACTGGTCCTCATGTTTCTCAAAAGGTACAAGAGAGGTTGCCATTGCAGGCAGTTGCAGACAGTACTGCTCCCTTTCCAGGAGTCACTTCTAGCAGTGGAAATTTTCCACCAGTAGAAATAAATACTTGTATACAGCCTCTACAATGCAATTGTACAGATGTCAAGTCATTCACCTGAAATCTTCCAGCTAGTATAAAGGGAGCAGGTGCAGTGGATCAATGCTCCCTCTAAGGTGTAGCGAGCCGTGAGCGCGCTGCTTCGGTCTGTGAGTGCAATGCTTTGGTCTGTTCCCAAATTGGTCCCGTCTCCCCATTTTGGCACACGCCAGGGGAATGCTTGCATTCTGGAGTATAAGACTAGAAGGGACCTGCTGGGAAATCCCAGGTGGGGCCCCTGCACATGCTGGCAGACAACTGTGCAAAGGGGTCCACAACATCCACTCCAGCCCCTTTCATACACTGTAGATCCAGGGCAGCCCCTTCCCCAAAACCCCACTGTGGGCCACAGGATGGAAGCGGGACATACAACAGGAGCACTGAGACCTTTGCCATGGCAGTGGCAGGGCATTTCTTAGGCAAGATGTAGTCAAACAGCTGACCTTGTCCCATGCTAGATAGACAGACATGCTAGATAGACAGCTGACCTTGCCCCATGCTAGAGGCAGGCAAAACCCCCACAGTCCTTGTACCTAGGAGGTCTCTCAATATGTCTGGGGGCACCAGCACCCACTCTCCCTGCCCATCTCCCACCTCTGGCTGTGGCCAATGTCCAGAGCTTAACACTGAGAGGCAAGCTCTTCCTTGCTCCTTCAGGTGATCAGCAGAAGCCCTGAAGCCTGGGACTACGACCCACCAATCTCCGCTCACAAGGCAGCCCCCATGCAGCCGAGTGGTAACTTACCGCTGGTAAGTGTCCCGTGGCATCCCTGGTGACTCTGCCATGATCTGCACCCAAAGTTTACAGGAAGCCACAGCCAAGCTCCTCTCCAGGTAGGTGCATGGCATTAAAAAGTTACTGCGTGACGAGATTTTTTTATTGTACGTGGCTGCGCATGCGCGCAGCTTAGAGGGAACCTTGCAGTGGATGTGGGGAGTAGAGGGAAAAGGTCATCATAGAATGAAGCACCATTACACCCGGTTTACCACTGCCTTTAAAGCCTCTGGATCTATGCTAGCGGTGTGAGTAAAAGCTGCCACCCTTCAGATTGCACTGAAAATTATGCCTGGTCCAAGGGGCTTAAGAGCAGGAAGCCACAAGCAGCTTTTTGTCAGCCTCCCTTTCCACTGCAACTGAGCCTCCCCTGCCTGAATCAAGCCCAATATCTCATAAGAAAACCCAAATCCTTAGGTAGGCAATACCTCTGGCACAAATAACTTGAATAAAGCAGTAAAGTCACCACAGTTTGCACCCTCTTCGTCAAGCAATCGAAACAACCCACTTCTCTGTTTCAGAGGATACACTTGGTAAGCTGTTGAGTCAGATATTATAATTTAATTGAGGAGACTAGCTCAAGGGAGAGCTGTATGAAATAAATGGTAAGATACAAGGTATAGACTTCTCCTTAATCACACTGTCTGGATTCAAAATGCCAATGGGCTATACAAGGCAGGAAGAAAGCAAAAGGTAAGTATGAAATATGAAGGAATGCCTCATGGCTTCCCAAATTAACTAACACCGGTGAGATTTACTGTGTAGATAAACAGGTATCTTTACGCAGGACTTCTCGACAGGCTGCCAAAAAGATATTGGTTTTCTGACGAACTGTTGGTAAATAGCTGAAAATGCCCAATTGGCATTAATTAGCTTGAGGAGAGCTGCTCTGTATTCTGCAGATCTTTTTTTTTTTTTTTAAATAACCAGGGTCCTTTGGTATAGAAATTTTAGTAATTAAAGGAAGATTTTCCATTTCCAAAACCCTTTCAGCTTATCTGAAATGTGTAGGGTATTGCCTCTTGCCTTCTCTTCTCATTTTAAAGAGCTTCTGCCTTAATTGCAAGGATTACTACAGAGTGAGCAAGGACAGAGTTATGAGCCACTTGGAAATGCACAGGTGAGTGAGTGCTGCTCTCTCTCCTGTCTCTGATTATAGCCCCAGATACTGAGGTCGTGTGATCACTGTAATGATGTGTGCTGTTAAAGACGTCCACCTTCTTGATAAAAGCATATATTGGTAATAAACCATTTTTTATAAAGAAATTACATTAGACCACTAACATTAACACTGTTCCATAAATCTTTATGGTGCTTGGCATAGTCTGTTTGATCTGCGTGATGCTGCTTCAGCCTTCTCAGTGACTGAAGCAGGTGTCTGTTCTCCCGGTGCCTCTGAGTCTCCTCTGAGCAGCCTTCCTGATTCAGCTTGTGTGTAGTCACCAGCAGTTGTCTCCTCCTATCCTCCTCCCCTTGTTCAGGAATGCATTGCAAGCATAGAAAAGATTGTCCATCCTGAGTCGATACGTCGTAAAGTCATGGAGCATCCTTACAAATAAACCATGCTTTCTGTTTCCAGCTTTTGCCATTATAAATACAAACTGTATCATTGGACTTCAGTGCATGCAATACCCGTGACCCTTTGTCATAGTACAATTTTTCTTTAGCTATGGCCTTTTGCTTATACCTATGCAAATTAGTCCTGTGATTTTTTACTGTCAGTCTGGGTAACCTACTTCTCAACTTTCTATTAAATAAAATCCCAGCAGGTGACAGGCCATGTGCTAGAGCAGCTGATCTGTAATTCAGAATCGTTAAATATGGATCACCACCTGAATCATTGGCTTTCTTTTAATAATCTCTTTATTGTCTTAACATTATTTTCCACAAGCCGGTTAGATGGTGGGTATCTCGGGCTCCATGTAACATGCCAAAAACCATAGTCCCATGCAATTTTTTTAAATGTGTGCCCTGAAAACTGGGAGGCATTGTCAGATATAACCTTATGTGGAATTCTACGTCTGGAAAAGTTTGACTGAAGGTGCAGTATAATCTGCTGTGCAATGATATCATCCAATAAAGCAACTTCAGGATAGTGAGAAAAAAATCATCTAAAACCAACAGATAATCTTTGCCAGCTAGTATAAACAATCAATTCCCACTTTGTACCAAGTCTCTTGAATATCATTGTCTATCCACATTGGTTCCTTCTTATTCTTAGGCTGCTATTTCTGGCATGCGTCACATTCATAGACAGCATTTTCTAACAGACCATTCATGACTCACTAATACAATACCTCCCTGGCCCTCCTTTTGCATTTTTCAATGTCCGGATGACCCTCATGTGTTCTTTTATCTCATATCTGCTTGTAGTGCTTTAAGGCGTGTGTAGGTGAAACTGGGGTCCTAAATTGAAGCAGTGGGTTTTAAAAAACACCGCTTCAATTTAGGGCTGATTAAATCCCCATGTCATGCACACACACTGAATTACCTACTTCTCTGGCAAGCTGCCAGTGGGCAGAGCGGTCCCTGGGCTGTGCAGGGACTGGTGCTTCCCTCCATGGCAGCAGCAGCCCTCCCCACCCCTGCAGACAGAACCTGTCCGCAGGCATCCAGGTCGGGTGGTCCTGGGAGGGGGCACCGCTGCTATAGACGGAAGCACCGTGTCCCTGCACAGCTCAGGCAGGCAGGCAGGCTCTAGGGGAAAAAAAAGAGAGAGAAAAAGATAAGGCTCGCCACTTCTTTTGCATGGAGCCTGCTTTCCCGGGCTGCTACCAGGCTGCCTGCAGGGGATCCTGCAGACCCGCAGCACTGCATGGAGCCCAGTGCTTCGCTCTGCAGCTGTAGGGGCAGCAAATTAAAACTCCTTGAAGGTGCATTATGCCGCCGAATTTCCTCAGCAGCTGAAATTAATGCATAATATGCTGCCGAGGCGTGCAAACACCAACACCATTAAAGCGGTACAAAAGCATTTAGCCCTCTTTAAAGTGTGCACACTCGCTCCTGGTTTTGTCTACACGAGGCCTTAGGTATTAACATCTTGCGATCCTTGAAAAAAGGCCATCAATCACAGAGAGCTCTACTTTAAACAAAAAATATGGACTTGGTATATAATGGCCAGGCCATCCAGTGGTGATAGCTTTGATAACCTTCTGCACTATGCCGTCCTGTGCTGTATCCACTACAAAGTTTTGCCGCATCTCATCTGATACGGAGTAATTTTTTTTTAATCCTGTTGACATGCACAATGTCAGATTCCACATCAGCATCATCAACGGTGTTGTCAGCTCCCCAGACAAAATATCTGCAATCACTAGTTCTTTGCCTTGCTTATACTCTAATCTCAAATCATATAATTGTAACTGAAAAAAAAAAAAAAAAGCCTTGGTAATCAGGGAGGTGTATTAGCTAGCCTCTTTCTTGCAATGGTGACCAGAGGTTTGTGGTCAGTTTCTGCCACAACTGGTCTTCCATATATAAAAACATGATTTTTTTGTTGCACCAATGCACCAGAGCTAAAGCCTCCTTTTCTATCTGTGCATATAGGTATTCTGCTTCTGTGAGGGCTCTGGATGCATATGCCACTGGGCTCCAGTGTACTTTTGCAATAGGGTTGCCCAAATGTCCTCTTCTGAGGCATCTATGGACAGCTTGGTTTCTGTTTTACTGTGAAAACGTCTGAGGACTGGAGCCAATTCAATAAGTTTTTTTAACTTTCCAAATTTGTTGTCCATGTTAGCGTCCCATAGCCACGGAGTCTTCTTTTTCAGTAGCACACTCAGTTTGCTAGTGTGCTCCACAAGGTTTCTATATACCTGCCTACATGGGTGACCATTCCCAGGAACATTTGTACCCCTTCCATATCTTTTGGGGGTAGCACTTTTGATATTGCCCTTATCCTCTTAGGATATACTTGCACCCCATTTTCACAAGAACACAAATTCTTTAAATCTAAATTTGTATTTCTGCTTATTAACTTTCAGCCCTGCCACTCTTGCCCTGTTGAGGGCTTTCTGTAGCCTCAAATCAAGTTCCTCTTTGTGTTTGCCCCATACAAGGATGTCATCAATGTACACCTTGACACCTGCTACACCATCAAAGATTTGCTGCACTTTCTTGTGAAAGGATTCAGGTGCTGACTTGAGGCCAAATGGGAGCCTGCAAAAGCAATATCTCCCAAAGTGTATTAAAAGTGCATAACCCTGAGCTTTTTTCATCTAAAAGGAACCTGCCAAAATCCTGAGGATCTATCCAGAATTGAAAAATAACACCAGCCATTTTACTAAATATATCCTCTCTCATAGGCATGGAAAGCATTCTCTTTCTACTTATTTATTGAGCTCTTTTGAATCTAAGCATAATCTCAGTGTCCTAACTTTCATTAGAAATTATAGAAAAGAATGTACCCATTCAGTGGGTTCTTCTACTTTGTCAGTTATTTCTAGTGCCACCAATTGGTTCAGCTCTTCTTTTAGTCTCCTTTTAATGGTCAGAGGAAACTTTCTTAGGACATGAATGATCACATAATTGGGTTCTGCCAAGTCAATTTTATATTTAGTTTCCAATCAACCAATTGCCTCAAAACCATTGAAATATTGGTCTTCAATAAGTGTGTCCTTAGCATTTGCTACCATGTATATTCTCTTAATTAAAGCCAAATTATGGTAGGTTTTAGCCCCAGTATTGGCATAGTATTCCCTATGGCTATTACAAAAGTTATCAGTTCAATTTTCCTGACACTGGATTTATGACACAGATACCTTGTTCTGGGCAGACCCAAACCCTCAGACTGACCACAAGCTCTCCATTTGATTATAGGTGAATTTTATTGACATACAGTGACAATAGATAAGATTAATGCAAACAATTCTATATCTAGCAGTCCCAGGGCTGTCATCAGAGAGAAGGTACGTCTGGCTAGTATGCAGGCTTCCCTCACAAATGTCAGCAGCCTGGAGGTTGGATGCTGTGACCCACCCTCACCTCCACAATAGGGTGGATGAGACAGGCTGGTGGTGTGTCCTCTGTCCATGGTGGCCTCAGGTTCCCCTCTTAGGGACTGGTAGATATAGAATTGTTACAATAAATAATTGTTCAGCCCTGTTACTAGAAAGTGGAGTGGCCCCTTTAAAGGCAGAGTTTCAGAGCATAGCCTGCCAACAGAGCAGGGATTAAAAGATACCCCAGTAGGCCAGTTAGCTGACTGGGGGCAGTCACTTGACCAGGAAAGAACTCAGGCCAGAGCTATATACTCCGGCCACAGCCTTGGGTTGAGCCAGCTAGGGGGGTAGCCATCCCAGGCTGTGGCCAAGTGTGGGGTCCTGACTGCCCAGGAGACTGGAAGAAACAGCTCTGTAGCCTGGGGCAAAGGACACAGTGACCCAGAGAGAAAGACCCAGAGAGGGGCAAGCAGACACACTGCCTCTATTAGTTTTCTTCTTTGTTATAGCCCAGGGGCTTAGCATTTATGTTGTACTTTAAACCAGTGGTTTTGTTGGGACTATAATGGGAGGTTTACAGAGGTCCCATTAGTGCCTGCGAGGCATGTGATAGCCTTGAGCCCTGCCAGGGGCAGGCTCAAGACTCAAGCAGTTACTGAGCCCAGAGTGGGCAGAGAGAGAGAGTGCTAGGCAGTAGCCACACAGGGGCCTGGGGCCCAGCAGACATGGGCCAGGGGCCAGTATAAATGTGAGCTAGAGCCTCAAAGCCAGGCCTGATGCAGTGGGCCTAGGCTAGATGGCCTAGCTAAAGTAAAGGAGCAGAGGCCGGGGAGGTCAAGGCCCCAACAGTGATAACAGTAACATCTGCAAGGCATGGGGCACAGTGTAGGGATGGTATTAGACCTTAAGGCAGGAGCAATTATTAGATATGCAATTAGACCTTAAGGTAGGAGCTTCTCACCTCCAGGTGTTCTTTGTAACAAAGACCAGATCTGGGAACTCCTGGGCAGCCTCCCCTTTGAGAACCAGAAGAAACATCAAGACATGGCAGGCGGGTGAAGGGGAGACTGTGCCCAGAAGTGAGTTGGAATAAGGGGGACTCTGGGGTGCCTCCAGGGGGTTTTAATCACCTTGGGGACGGTGCCCTGTTATACTGGGTCATAAATCCAGGGCCAACAAATTTGATCATTAACTTCAAGCTATAGTTTACATAGTCCCTTGGTAAGAATCATCTCCCCATTTTAAGCTCTTAGTTTTACATTTCTACCCTTGATCCAGTTTGATTTTTGTTTTAATGTGTTAACAATTAGTTCTGGAAGCACAGTTACCTGTGCACCTGTGTCCATTTTGTACTTAATGACCCTTCCATTCATTTCCAGTGAATGAATGTTTTTTCTATGTGCCTCAAGGTACCAGGTGGCTCATGAATGCTGCGATGGTGGGGTGGATGGAACACGCCACAGGAGCTTGGGGGGTCCCCAGCACACTTGGTGATGGACCTGGAAGTGGACCAGAAACACTTCCAGTCCACTTCTGGGGAGCATGCAGCCCCCCCCCCATACCCTTGGCTTGGCAACTGGTGCCTCCTGGGTCTGGGGGGTACCCAGGGTCCCCCTGTGGCCAATCACCAAGCCAGGGGGGCATGGGAGGGCCCCCCAGTGGACCCAGAAGGGAACCGGACATACTTCTGGTCCACTTCCAGGTTCAACACAAGCATGTGGGGGGCCCCCCCATGCTCCTATGGGATGCTCCATCTGCCCCACCATTGCAGCATTCAAGAGCCATGCCTGATACCTCAAGGTATGTAGAAAAAACATGTAAAGGTGTGTCTATGGCTGAATTGCTGATTCTCCAAATCAGCATCGAATCTGCAGATTTGGATTCAGCCAAATTGAATCGAGGACAGTGATCCGAATCAACATATTGAATCACTGTCCCCAACTCAAGCCAAATCCAAATCAAATATGGCCCATTTCACACCTCCCTAATGGAGAGTAACTTCTGCTGCCTGGCACACACACACTGCTTTGCCTAAGGTCAAATTCACATCCTCCAGGAGTTTTCTCTGTAGTTTCAAATCTCCAATTCCTATTACAGTCTGATCTGTTATGATAGACTCAGTTAGCTGCTCAAAGTTGCAGTCTTGGCTCATCAGCTTCAAGTCTGTTAGGAATTCCACAAAGGATTCACCCTGTTTTTGTACTCTTTTGTGAAACTTGTATCTCTCAAATGTCTCACTTGTATTTGGTATGCAGTATTGTGCAAACTTCTGTAACACAGCCGCATAGATATTCCTCTCATCCTGGTTTAGCTGCATGGTATTAAAGACATCAACAGCCTCAGGTCCGGCTATATTCAGGAATGTGGGTATTTTCTGCTTATCTTCCTTTGCTGCATACCCTGTTGCTTGCATGGATATGTCAAAACTTTGTTTATATTTTTTTTTCCACGATTTAGCAGCTTTACCTGTCAGTTTCAGCTCTTTGGGGGTTTTCAGGTGCTCCATCTCTTCAGCAGTTTCTTATCTTCCCCTTCACTTTCTTTGCACCCCACCCCGGTACCATGTAATGATGAGTGTTGTGAAAGAAGTACACCTTCCTGATAAAAGCAAATCTTATTTATTATCTTCATGAATAACTCTTTACACCAGCCAGCAGCTCTGGGCTCTCAGCTGGTCTCCGCCAATTCAGAATAACAAAACTAACTGCTCTGCTTCAGTTTCCAGGAACTGTTCTCTTAAAGAGACAGAGTACTATCCCCACAATCACATGAAATGTTCAGCTTACATTGGGGAGAAAAGTAAGCTTCTTGCCTTTGTATTTGTTAAGAAAACAGAAGTAAAAAAAAAAAAAAATGAACTCCTAGGGCTCAAAATCAGAGGAGAAATAAACCGACCCCAAATGTACTATTTCAGAATAAGAAGTCCTCATTTTTTTAAGCTAATGTCATGATTTTGGGGGCCAGACTCATGTCTCAGAGTGCATAGTACTGGCACGAGTGTGATTGTGCCCTCAGCTTTGTGCCTGTAGGAAAGTGTCACAGATGGGGTCCTACAGGAGGGCCGTGATCTCCTTAAGGCCCCCTTCCTCTGTGCCAAGTTGGCCCAAAGGCACCCTCTAATTCTCGCCCGCCACGTCTTTGATGTTTAAATCAGTTTAGGAGGCTGCCTCACGTCTTCCTGGACACTTCTCAGTGTAGATTCAGACCCCGTGAACTCCCAGACTCTTCGTGGGTCTCACTCTACGATGAGTGCTTCCCGGGCACCCTAGCCTTATGGGCTACGCATGGCTCCAACCACCCCTTATACCACGCCCCACGCCTCGCAGTTGGGATAGATGTTGTTCGGTCTCTCTCTCTCTACATACACGCCCATCTCTCGGGCCTTCTCGGTAATGCCGCCCCCTCCTGGGGCTCTCCGCACCCACTCTGGGCCTTCTCTGTATGGTTGCCCTCTCTCTGGGCCTTCTCTGTACTGCTGCCCCCTCCTGGGGCCCTCTGTGATCACTATGGGCCTTCTCAAACAAACCGCCCACTCCTAGGGCTCTCCGTGGCCTCACTGGGCCTTCTCAGTCTAACAGCCCTCTCTCGGGGCTCCCCTATAATGCCACCCTTTCTGGGGCTCACCGGTAAGCTATCCCCTTCTCTGGGGCTCACCGGTAAGCTGTCCCCTTCTCCGGGGCGCACCACACCCGTACTAGGGCTTCCCAATAGTGCCCCCTCTCTGGGGCTCGCCACGCCTGCCCTGGGGCTTCTCAAATGCCTCTCTCTAGGGCTGGGGTCTAAGCACCCTGTAAGCTGTGCCCCTACTGGTGCTGGGATCCCCATGCTACTGTAGGTCTCCTATGAGGCCTCCTCCAGCCCCTAATAGCCTCACCCAATCCACCAGTGTAACAACAACAAAGCAAAACACAAGCCTCTAGGCTATAACATAACTTAAAGCCGCCCGGCTAAAACCAAATGGCTCAGACATCCTAGAGCTGCCATCCTTTACTTAGCTTAAGCTGTTCTTGAGGTCAGGCTTCTCGTCGCATCATTGCCCCAGGCACTCCTCTCTCTCTGGCTGCTGGCAGGGAACTGCCCTGGCCTCAGCTCCCAGGCTTTATAAGAGCCAGGCCTTGCCCCTTACAGCCAGCTGACCGCTGGCAGGTGTGGGTCGTTTGCTGACTCCCATTGCCCTGGCAACCCACAGCTGTGCTCCTTATTCCCTGCTAGGGCTCTTTCTCTAACAGTTTCTGCCCTCTAGGAGCAGGGCACCTCAGTGCTCTGTGACAGAAAGGAAGAGAAAAATGGTACTATTCAAGTCTTTTGTTCCATCTGCTACTTACGTCTGCTGTATTTGCTTCTCTCCCAGAGGCCTGAAGAAGGATACCGTGATACCTGAAAGCTTGATTATCTCCATCCCAACCATGCATTTGGTCCAATAAAAGATACCACCCACAAGAATTCTTGTTTCTTAAGCATTTCCTGAAATGTCACAGCAACAGCATCATTTCAACGGTACCACTTCTTACCCATCAAATTATCATCTGGCTAAGAGGCAAGAGAAAAAAGACAGTCACATTTTATGCCTATATTGGTATATATTATTCTTCTGTAAGTAGTATATGCATCACCTTCTTATTTAAGATTAAAGATTTGTTAGGAGGTCTGAGTCAATGAAAATCTACAACATGTTAATAAAAATTCAAATATTCTAAGAAATAATTATTTTTGATGAATGTATGTACTGTGTCAAAAGAAGTAGAATCTAATGTAATTTCGCTACATACCCTACGGATCCTCCATTTCTGCACAGCAATTTTCCTGAAATTAATTTACGCAGGGTGACAGGTAATGATTTATTGATCTGTCATTCATTTAGGGCTCTAGTCTTTGTAAACATATTGTCTGGAACATAAACCACAACTCTGCTAGAAAATTGTACAAATTTGCTTGACCTGCATATATTTCTTTGTCACTATTCTTTTGTTTATCTAAGTCAATATCCCCACCCCGCTCCTTTTTAGTGTTTTGCATTCAAATTCACACTTGCTTGGATTCAGTCACAGAGTTTAAATGAGGCAGGACAAACCAAAGAAGACAGGAGTTTGCTGAATGAGTTTGGTCAATGACTTTCATAGATTTCATAGACATTAGGGCTGGAAGGGACCTCGGAAGATCATCGAGTCCAGCCCCCCCATGCGAAGGCAGTAAGTCAGCTGGGGTCATAGGATCCCAGCAAGATAAGCATCCAATTGTCTCTTAAAGGTGTTCAATGTGGGTGCTTGAACCAACTCCGGTGGCAGGCTATTCCAGACCCTGGGGGCTCAGACAGTAAAGAAATTCTTCCTTATGTCCAGCTTGAAACGGTTTTGCAGTAGTTTATAACCATTTGACCTCGTCATCCCTTGGGGCGCTCTGGTGAACAATCATTCCCCCAGATCCTGGTGAACACCCCGATAAACTTATAGGTGGCCACCAGATCACCCCTGAGCCTGCGCTTTTCCAGGCTAAAGAGTCCCACTGCTCTCAGCCTGTCGTCGTAAGGTCTGTTTTCCTGACCTCTGATCATGCACATGGCTCTTCTCTGGACTCTCTCAAGCTTCTCCACATCCTTTGAATTGTGGAGCCCAAAACTGGACGCAATACTCTAGCTGTGGCCTCACCAAGGCCGAGTACAACTGGAGAATGGCATCCCAGGATTTGCTTGAGAAGCATCTATGGATGCAAGCCAGCATTTTGCTTGCTTTACTAGCTACAGCATCACATTGAAGGCTCATGTTCATTTTGTGGTCAATCATGATCCCCACATCCTTTTCAGCCGTAGCGCTAGTCAGCATAGCACTACCAAGCCTATAAGGATGCTGCAGGTTTTTCCTCCCAAGGTGGAGAACCTTGCATTTTTCGGTGCTAAACACCATCAGGCTCTCATCCGCCCGTTTCCAGAGCCTGTCAAGGTCAGCCTGGATCACCCTCCTGTCCTCAGGTGGGGATGCTTTACCCCAGAGTTTGGTGTCATTGGTGAAATTAGCCAATCCACTTCTGACTCCAATGTCCACATCATTAATGAAGATGTTGAACAATATGGGTCCAAGGACAGAGCCTTGGGGGACCCCACTGGTCACAGGGCACCATGATGATTGACTTCCATCAACCACCACCCTCTGGGTCCAACCACAGAGCCAATTCCCCAGCCAGTGGTTCGTGGTGGACCTGAGGCCGCAGTTGGCCAGTTTTGCCAAGAGATGATCATAAGATATCAGATTGAAGGCTTTTTCGAAGTTAAGATATATAACACCAATCTCCTCTCCCTTGTCTAGGTGATAGGTCACCTGGTCATAGAAGGAAAAGAGATTGGTCAAGCAAGATCTACCTGCAACAAACCCATGCTGTGTATCCCTCAGGATATTGCCATCAGCAAGTCTGTTAAGGATGGCCTCCTTGATAATCTTTTCCAAGACCTTGCCCAGGATAGAGGTCAGGCTGATGGGCCTGCAGTTTGCTGGATCCACTTTCCTTCAGTTGAACTTCTGGTGTATTGTTTTCCTTCAGGTATCCTTTTTGTTTTGTATTAATTGGCTGTGCTAATTTGTAGCTGTTATTTTGGCTTATATATTTAATTTGCACTGTTTTGTTTTTTAAGTATATATTTAATAGCAGTCACTGGAGACAGTGAATACTGACAGAAGTTACGTGACAAGTTTTGTGACCCTGACATAGGTAAGCAATTGTGACCAGGCAAAATGAGGTATCCTATAAAACCAACACTGTTTTAAGACCATATGTATATACAGTATAACTTCAAAAATCCAGCTTTCAAAATTCCAGAATTATCAAAACTGGCACTTTTTACAAATACAGTGAAATTTCTCCAGAAGTCTGGCACTTCTCTGACTGCCATTGTATTTGTTCATCAGCCTACAGCTATTGTTTCAAACAATACTCAGTTGTGTATGGTGTAATACCAAAGAAAATTCTCCCAAGGCTATGCACTTTCCTTATGTTTCAAAAAGCCAGAATTTTCAAATTTCCGGCAAGTGCTAGGTCCCAAGGATGCCAGATTTATGAGGTTATACTGTATATATGTATGACCTTGGAGATACATGTGTATATGTGTATATATCAAAGATATATCATATAGAAACATGCACAGAAGCTCACAGTACCCTACTTCTTATTTTTTCCTCCTTTTACATTTCTAGTTCTCTTTATTAAATTTTCAAAGCAACAGGTCAAAGGACAGATTAATGTTGCACAACTCTTTCCTTTCTCCTTCCAAAAGCTTTCTAGAAAAAAATTGTTTTGGATCTATCCCACCTAACACAGACCTACTGCAAAAGAGGTTGTCTCCTTTAGATAAACGTTGTTTTCGGGGGGGGGGGGGGGCGGACAGGCGGGGAAGGAGGTTCGTTGATAGTCTAAGAAAGCTAAAACTAGCTAACCTCATGAACTTGATATCTGATGACACATTAGTATTGGGTACCTTGCTTTTCACTGGCTGCATCTATGCAAGATGCTGACTGAGCAGTAGCTTGTTACTACTGTGCAAAAGTAACAAGCTACTGCACAGTCAGCCTCACCAAAAAGCTGTTCAGCGATGCTGCTGTGCAGGAGCTCCAGTTACTCTGCAGTCATTTAGTACTTGTGTATGCAAGTACTAAATGACTGCACAGTAACAATGGCACAGACATGACTACTGATAATCAAAATCTTTATTCCATTCATCTGTTGAAATGCTTTCATCAGGCATTTTCCACACAAACATGGAAACTTCTTCAAATAATAATCACAGTGTTCCTCTTCCATCACGCCCACGCTTGGCATTTCCAAGGACAAAAGGGCACATAACCCACCACTGGCAATGAAAGTTATGAACAGGCACCAAGCTGGGTTTGTATGAAGTACATAGAGTACAGCCTTCTGCCAGCTAAATTTTATTTTGCTGCCCACACTTGTAATTAATCTTTAGAGCAATGTATATTATTCTGATGGGCATTATTGAGTAGTGCATATTAAAGTGCAATGTCAAATAGTAGTGGTACGCATGGCACTACCCACCATAAAGAGGCAAAGCAGATTACTAGACAAAATGAATCATAAGCTTAGTAAACTTCCCGTACAACAGCTAAGCCCGCATCCTACAAAGACCTATGATTAACTGTAAACACTGAAAGAAACATTAAGCATTGACTTCAATGAGCCTACATAGTGTCTGAAAAATCAATGATGAACGTAAATCTTTGAAGGAACAAGTCCTTACTGGATGTCTCATTTTAATTCATTCTAAGAAGGGAGTACCACGGATGGGTGTGGTTGCTCTTCCTTTTAACATCAGGATCCATTACAATCCATTACCAGCGCTTTTCTTCTCTTGAGTAGTAGCAGCTGTTCAGGCTTCCCAGTGGAGAAGGAATCAGAGAGCCAGTTGGGGCATGGTCTAAGTGTAACTTGCTTTATTTATACTCATACACCAATGTTGGAACCAAAATGACTAAGCAAATGCAAGGCAATCACTTGGTTATGCATTTGGGATGGAAAAATAGCATGCACAAATGCAGGCAGGGAAGTGACTTGCTAGGTTGCAGTACTGCAGACAAGGACCAAGGGGTTAGGGTAGACCATAAGCTGAATATGAGTCAACAATGTGCTCTTGTTGCAAAAAAGGCTAACAGCATACTGGCTAGTATTAACAGGAATGCCATTTGCAAATCAAAGGAAGTGATTCTTCTACTCGGTTAGCACTGATGAGACCTCACCTGACATCCTGCGTCCAGTCTTGGGCCTTGCACTTCAAAAAAGGTGTGGACAGATTAGAAAGAGTTAGCACAGAGCAACACAAAGGACTAGGGGCCTGAGAGATGTGACTTATGAAGCAAGGCTGAATGAACTAGGATTAGTTAGTCTGGAGAAGAGAAGATCAAGTGGGGATTCAAAGACCTTAAAGGCTATTAGAGAGAGGATGGAGATGGGCTTTTCTCTGTAGCTGTAGGGGACAGGACTAGGAGCAACGGCCACAAGCTGCAGCAGAGGGGAAGTTTAGGCTGGAGATTAGGAGGAGTTTTCTGACTGTGAGGGTAGTCAAGCATTGGAACAGACTACTTAAAGAAATGTTGTAATCTCTATCCTTGAAGGTTTTCAAGCACAAATTAGATGGACACTTGGCCAGGATGGTTTAGTACGGGATGTTCCTGCCTCAAAAGCAGGGCTGGACTAGATGACCTTGTGAGGTCTTTTTCAACCCTCCTTTCCAATGATCTAGGAATGCCTAGTTTCCAGACAGCAAATGTGCTTCAAGTATTGAATCTCTCTTCAAGTACTGAAGAAAAAGTGGGGGGTTAGACTAGATAGGGCTGGAAGGGACTTCCCAAGGTTATTTTTCTGATTCCACACATGACAAAAATCTTTTTCCTGCTCAAGTAAGATCCTCAAAGGATCTTCCTCTCTGTACAAAACCTTGGATAACCACAAATTAAGGCACTATATCTTCTGGAGGCAGAACATTTGATCCTATCTTAAATAAAAAGGATTTATAACAGTATGTTCAGCGGGTGCCACCTATGCCTACATATCATCATGATGATTCTGGATTAATTTTGAAGTCTTTAGCTATAATAATAAGCTATAAATAACTGTTTTATATACCAGTGTCCCTCTTCAACACTCACAACACTCCTGCAAGGTAGATCAGGGCTGTCCAACTTTGGTGCTGGCAGGGGCCACACACAGGCTGCATGCTACAACAGCGACCCCTCGGATGTCCACCTCGCAACCATATAGTGCCGCCAGGAAATGGCACCTCTACCCTACACAATGTGGGCAGCACATATACTCTTCCTGGACCCCTTCTCCACCACACAGGAGCAGGAGAGGGAATGGTCAGGGTGCTGGGACCACATGTTCACCAGTTGTAGGCTGTGCACAGTCCATGGGCCACATACTGGCCCCTCACAGGCCACATGTGGCCTTTGGACTGCCGGTCAGACAGTCCTGAAGTAGACATTATTTTGTCCAAATTAATGCCAGGGAAACTAAGATGGACATATTGGGCCAGATACACCAAGCCATGTCCCATGCTGCTCCAGCATTGCAAAGCATCTGTACATCTAGTTGAATTTTCCAGTGAATCCAGGTTTTCAGCTGCCTTTGCCTGAGTGTGGAAGACATGAAACACCAGGGAACGTGGCCTGTGCATATACACACATAACTTACTTAGGCTAATGCAGCAATTATAGGAACAACATGGCTCCCATCTGTTGTGGGAGGAAGTGTTTTTGTTTTTGTCCGTTTTTGGGTTTTGCTCTTCAGGAGAGGTCTTTGTTGGCCTCCCCCAGTTAAAATACAATAAAATAAAAGCCAATAAAACTTATAGATGGCTGAGGTAAACATTTTTCCTATTAATTGATCTGAGATTGCTTTGAGAAACTAATTGCAGGCTTCCCAGAAATACCAGAGTTAAGGAATCTCTGAGAGATGTTAAAGCTTTTGTTTTATATTATGATTCTGGCATTCTAAAAAGTACATATATTGAAATACAGATCATTTTAGCTATAACAGCACTAGAAGAAATTTTGGGCTTTCAGCTTGGGCAAGTAAACTCTGAATTTAACAGACAATATTGCCTGATTCCAAACCAATTAATAATAACATTTGATATACTTCATCTCATCTAGCAGCTACTCTTCAAATGATAAAAGTTATATAGTCTGTAAGACTATAGCACTTAGAATCCACAGCAAAGACCCAGATACTATGGATGGAAGTCCATTTGCCTCTGCCTGACTAAATGGCAGTTTTTAGCTTAGTAAATGCCAAAAAATTGACATCTAAGTAGTCGTTCTATTCACTTGACGGTGTGGACACATAAGTGCATGTCTAGATTAAGCATATGCACTACTACACTGTGTATTGGCTGAGCGTATATATGGCCAGGTACACAGGGCTGATGTGGATACACACAAGTGTCTAAGAGATGAAAGCATAGGTGGCTAGAAACCCATTAATAGCAGATATTAGTCTCAACAAGAAGAGTCCCCTCCCCCCATGTTTTAGCCCTGAAGCAAGGTATGTAGGTTTTAAGGCCTTCTTGCCCAGAGGAGGTTTGAGCCTGCATTTCTGGCTTCCCAGCAAAGTACTCAGGCCACCACACTACATATTAGGCATTTGCAAGAACGTTCTCTGGCACTCCTTTTTGAAGTTGATCTGCTGGGCAGTCACGGGAGATATGCCAGACCAGGAGGGTCAAGTTCACGATCGGGTCAGAGATTGTGTGGTGTAATGAGATAGCAGCTGAGCTGGAAAGGAGCAGGTGTTGACTGCGATACCTAAAGTTTCAGAGTTTGCTACTTTCCCCCCAGCCTCCAATTCTGTCCAGTGACCATTAAATGGAAGAAACAATGACTCCGTTTCAAAAGGAGTATTGAAATAGTTTTCTTACTTCCTTATATTCTCACTTGAGTCTGTGTCCATGTGTTGTCCCTTGTTTTCTGATAGAATATAGGCTCTATGGGGAAGGGACCTTTTTTTAGTTCTGTGGTTGTACAGTACCTGACACAGTAGGATACTGGTCCAGCAGGCATAATGGGGAAGACCACATTGATTCCATTAGTGTCCAAACAGACTTATGTAGAATGTATGCACCTAAATTCAAACTAGCTCTGCTCCAGCAGGCACGATTCACATAAGATGCTTAAATTCATTTGCTGCCTCTACTTTAGACTTCAAAATGATCTGGGCAGATTTGATAACCTAGGCACATAGCTACAGCTTTAATCCCATCGCAATCTAAATTGCAATGGGATTAAGCCCTGCCAAAGTCCCCAGGGAGACCCAAACCATTAGGTATAGCCCAAGCATCTTAACTCACATTGTCCTCAAATTCAGATTAACACCAATAGCAGATGGTGGTGGCAGTGCTTACTTCTTTGCAGAATAGCTCAGTACATTATTTACGGGAAAGAAGAAGAACTAGGTTCTGGGCCCTCCTCCACTGAAACCTGAATGGATTCAAATTTACATCTCCCACGTCCCAAGAGAGTGACTAATGGCTACAGGGGATGGTTGGGTAGGAGTGCTCGAGTCCTATTGAAGAAACTGTCCACTATGCTACCAAGACTGCAAGGGTAATGGGGCCAAAGAAAGAAAAAAGTGGGGGAGGGAGGGAACTCTCTAGACTAGTGGTTCAGGCACTTAGCTTGGAGGAGAAAGAACAAGCTTCAGTTTTCTCAGGGAAGGAAACCCCCCTCCCCTTACCCAGGGGAGTACACTCATCACTGAGCTACACAGTCACTCTGCCCCTTGCTTGCTTTCCTTTTCTCTCTCTTCCTCTTATATTCCTGGCTGCATAGTGGGGATGCTTCTTCAGTAAGAAGGCAGGAAGGTGCCCCTGTTTAAACTGTTCTGTAGCTTAATAGTAAGGGCACTCTCTTGGAAAGTGGGAGATGTGAGTTAAAATCTCCTCAGGCCTGGAACCAAGGTCTCCTATTTTCTGGGCAAGGGCTCTACCTCTCAAGCTATTAGGGGAAAGGTAAAAACCATCACCTCCCAGTGAGCAGCTTGGTCCCAGGTACCTACACTCTGGAGAGGGACAGGAAGGTAGACATACCCTGTGCTTGGGGTTTCCAACGAGCTGTAAGGGCCTCCAGGCTTTCTGAGTCACCCTTTGGTAGCACCTACCTTTCCCCATTCTCTGTATAAAGCACCAAGGTACCAAACCCTACCTATGGGGATCAGTCTTGAGAGGTCCCTAATTATCCCAGTGTCTGCCTAGGAAACCTAGGTACTTAAACGTGGTCAGTGTAGATCACCTCCTGTAATAAGACATTCCAGAAATCCCAAAATCCTAAGTGTAAGCACATATATGACCAAACCAGATCTAGCTTTAGGACAATACAACCCCCTGCAACCAAACATCATATTTGTGGCTGGGCCAGAAACAGAACTATATCCCTATTTTCCCTGTTTCGTGGCTTATCCGATAGTCAAGGCTGCCTGATCCTTTACTGTTCATACAGTAGCACAAAACCATTAGACTGCAAGGACACCTTATACCAGGAAACCCTCTGGACTGGAGAATTCCTGCATCGTCTACTTCAATGATTTCCTGTTCTCTTATTTTCCTTCTCCCATCTCAGACCTGTTCAGCAATAGCTACCTCACAGGTAGCATCCAGTTTATATAAACTGAAAATCTTGCTACTCCCATCTCCCAAATGAGGAAACGTGTCTTTTGATACCACAAGATAACTTGCATTTTAAAACTGAAATGCAAGTTCCCAACCGGGGATAAACCTGCTTTTTTTGCTAATTAAGCAGAGGTTGCAAAGCACAGTTTCAAACCTTATGGGCTCAGGTGCCAGAGGGTTCACAGTCTGGTACCATTCAAAATATGGCAAATAATTTCCCCCTTCCCACCTCTAAAAAATTGCTTCATATATTATTCCCTGCCATAAACTCTTCTACTTTGCTTAGGCTTCAAATACTTTCTACCATTTATATGGCTTGAAGAAGAGGTTAGATAACTTGGTACTCCCACCCAGTTTCTAGTTTGTTGCAGAGGAACAGCAAAATTGAAGAATTTGAAACTTTAAATGTTCACTCAAGGAAGGAAATCCTTGGGGCCAGATCAGTATGAACCTAAATCTGGAGTAACTCAGATGATTTTAGTGGGGTAATTCGGATGCACTCTATTTTAACTGAGATCCGAATTCATCTCACTGCAGCAGGCCCGATGGATTGGATATTCTATTATCAATGCTAATTTTGAGAACCAAATAGAGAAGCAGTTGACAACCTCTCTAAGGACACTTTATTCTGAGAAAGCAACACTGTGATGATTGCAATTAGTAAGGCAAATCAACATGACAGTTCGAGTGGTAAGACAGTAATAGATACCAAAGACAACTTCATGGTTGTTTTACAAGAATTTTAAAGGAAAAGGAGCTTCAGAATAAAAATCAGTTTTAAAAACATTACACTCATGGGGAATCACTTAACATAAGTGCTGTTAATGAGAGGTTGATAACTGTTAATTTTACACATGCTTTACCTGGGAATCTGCCCCTCCCACATAATAGTTTCTGCAAACAGGAGGTGGAATCTGCACATGCCAAATTGACATGATGTACATAATGGAGAATATTAGATAAAAATCAAAGGGAAATATTTAGAAAAAGTAACACAATACATAACATTTGGGAGCCTATGCAGTGGAAAGCAAATGCAGAATGGTTTGCATTAATTAAACAGAAAGCCTAGCACTCATGATAATGTGAACAGTAGGTAAAGCTGCATTGCTCTTACCATTATTTGTGAAATAGTGGTGAAAACGTGGAAGGGACAATTTCTTGGTGGAGCCACACTAGCAACTCTGTTTGCTGTTAGCAAATAACCTTATGCATGCTAAGTGAGAACCAGATGTAAGGGCAACAATACAGAAGCTCTTGCATCAACCTGCTACAATATGGTGATGGTGTGAGCATATGGGTTTGTCTCCCTTGGCTAGCCGGAGAGAGGATGAAAGACCAGAGCTGAAAGAAGGTCCTGTCCAGATTAAGTAGCATGATCTGTGTGGGGTTCTCATTCCAGATCCAGAAAACAGCATATTTAAAGAATGAATTTTCCTGGACCCTCAGCCATTTATGTATTTTTTCTTGATTTGATTATGGACTTCTGTAGAAGAAGTCAAAATATGCTGAGTCCCAGCAGCTTTAGACTGTGCTCTGAGTTTAGGGGAGGCAGTCAAAAGAGGATGACAAATACAATTTATCACCTGGCTCTGAATCTTCTTCACAATGGTCTCACCAACACGTGTGTGTGTGTGTGCATGTGTGTGTTTCTGTCTGTCTGTCTGCAGCTCTGTTATACTGCTTCACCACTTACTATATCTTTATATATACAGTCCAGGTACAGTGTCCCTAGATGTTTTAACTGACCTGAACCTGTTCAGCCTTCACAAGAGAAGACTGAGAGGGGACCTGGTCGTCGTCTATAAACTTACCAGGGGGGACCAGAGGGGAATGGGTGAGACCCTGTTCCCCCGTGCACCTCCCGGAGTAACAAGGAATAACGGCCACAAGTTGACTGAGAGTACGCTCAGGCTAGATATCAAAAGGCACTACTTCACAGTCAGGGTGGCCAGGATCTGGAACCAGCTTCCAAGGGAAGTGGTGCTGGCTCCTACATTCGGGGTCTTTAAAAGGAGGCTTGATAACTACCTAGCTGGGGTCATATGATCTTAAACTTACTAGGGGTCATGTAAGCCCAGTATTCATTCCTGCCCATGGCAGGGGGTCAGACTTGATGATCTGCTCAGGTCCCCTCTGACCCTACATCTATGAATCTATGACTAGCACATGACACTAGTGTAGTTTAAATCTCTCATGGTGGTTCAAACTATCCAATCTTCCAGAAAACGTATATAGTTGTATTTCTCTCCTTCTACAGGTACAAGTTTTCTGGAGCAGTTCTCTTATCCCTGGAAGGAATTATCTGCTCCATTACACATTCGGCATGCAGTTCAAGCCACTGCTGCAGAGAAATACCACTTTTTATTTTCCCTGTGGCAACATTAAAATTGGGCACAATCTAGCTCAATATAAATTGGATAAACAATACAATTCAGACACATAATATGCCTGATTCCGAGAAGATGTCTGATTTCTAAGTGGTACAGATTACTTTGGAACCCAACATTTAATGCACTTCTTCTTATGATAAGTTCAAACTGATTAGTCTAATGGAAGAAGTGTTTAAAGGAAGAATTTGGAGAAGAACAGAGTAGGTGACTGGTGTACAAGAAATTCTGAGAATAAAGATGTGTCACAGAGCACTTAGGTGCCCTGCTCCTTTTAAAGAGGGGAAACTGCTAGGGAAAGAGCCCTAGCAGTGAGTGAGAAGCCAGGGCAACCAGAGTTAGCTAGTGACCCACACCTGCCAGCGGTCAGCTGACCAGAAGGGGCAGGGCCTGGCTCGCATATAAACTCCAGGGCTGAGGCCAGGTTGGCAGTTCCCTGCTGGCAGCCAAGGGGGAAGGAGTTCTGTTGGAGCAAGCAAAGGGGAGAGGCCTGACTGCACGAGCAGCTCCTGATGCTGTTGTGGGATGGAGTATTCCCTGGTAAGGCTTGAATGATGTTTTAGCCAGGCGCCTTGGATTTAAGTTATAGCCCAGGGGCTTGTGTTTTGTGTTTGCTGTTTAAGACTGGTGGCTTGGGTGAGGCTATTAGGAGATGGAGGAGGCCTCACAGGGGACACGCAGCAGCATGGGGACCCCAGCGCCGGAGAGGGCGCAGCATTGGGGGGTGCACCTGTGCCGGAGAGGGCTGTGGTCTGTGAAGCTTGGGGCATGGTAAAAGGATGGTTGGAGCCACGCATAGCCCATGAGGCTAAGGTGCCCCGAAACACCCATTGTAGAACAAGACCCATAAGAGATTCAGGAATCCACCAGGTCAGTGAGTACAGCAGAGCCATGTCCAAGATGACGTAAAGGCAGCCCCCCTATTATCTTTACCATCAAAGACATGGTGGGTGAGAATTGAGGATGCCCTTTGGGCCAACTTGGCATGGTAAGGGGGCCTTGGGGAGATCACAGCCATCCTACAGGACCCCATGCCATGACAAGATAGTTTCAGAGAAATGGAAGGCAGCCAAGGAGAAAGCAGTAGAGAAGAAGTTGAGATGGGCAGAGAGGTATGTGGAATCTGGGCTCTGAAGCTAGGAAGCTTGAACTACATGCGGAAGTAAGTAGAAGGTCAGCTTACCAAGAAGGGGACAGCATAACTTTATCTGTAGGAGAAGAAAGTGATCTTAGCAGCTAGTTTATGGTACAGATGAAGTGGGGGCAAAACATGACGAAAGGTGGCCAGGAAAATGATAGTGAAAGTTTGGCCAAGAAACAGGGATGAACATGGAGTTCTGATGCAATAGAGAAGGTCAGAAGGGTGAAGAAGGCAGGGATGGAGTGGTGCAGTGGATTTCAGATTCACCAATATCCTGGATATAGAAGAAGCCATGAGAAGATAGTTGGCTGCTCAGGGACAACATGTAAAAATGTTCTAGGAAACTGTTAGGTTATTAGACAGCTACCACTTAGATATTTTATCTTCAGGGGATTCTATATATTTCTGGGCATCTAGACTGTATCAGAGTATTCTCCCAAGAGCTCTGCTGGATTCAATACTAATCCAGAAGCACTATTGTGGCAGAGCACAGCTCCATAGCAGAAAGAACCAATGGCCGACACATGGTATTTGGCCATTAGGCCTTCTGCAGGTTGCAGAAAATGTAGAGGGCAAAATGAAGAGCAACCGAGAATGTGAATGGAAGGAATATTGAATGGTGGGGCCAGCTACCACTTCATATATACCAAAAGAGAATAAAGCAAATTAAAATCTGAAATCTAATTATGAATGCCTTGAAAATCTGCCTGGCAACTGACTCCCCAGCCCAGCCCAGCCCCTGGCGTGTTTACTTTTCATTCCATCCAGGACAAGCACACACCAACTGCGGCAGCTTCCTTAGCCTGACGAAGGGTTTTTGAATCTGAAAGCTTGCTTAATAACTATTCTCCAACCATTTGGGTTGGTCTAATAAAAGATATCAAATTCACCCAAGGAACCTTGTCTGCCTTGAAAATCTAATAACTTTCATGCAAAAAGACTACATTTAAAGAACTACAAGACCTTCTGCTATTATTTCCACATAGCCCTTGCTTTGCTTAATTCTTAGGGTGGACAGAGGGTAAGGGAAAGTTGTTGTGAATTTTTTTTTTTTATGATTAGCAATAGGAAAAAAAGTAAATAGTTCTTGGCACCTGCACCATTTGGACAAGCTATCAGCAAAGCTAGGATCATGAGTAATGGCTCCTAATTCTGAGTTCAGGGTTTGCACCAGTATCAAAAACAAAGAGCTCTAAAATCTGGTCTTAGCAGGTAAAAAGTCTTTTGAATTGAAAATAAATCTGGCATTTTAAAATTCTGCTAGGTTTATGTCTAATCGTATTAATGCTTCAATCTGTAAACCTCATCTGGAGTTTAAACTTAGAAGAGCTTGTCTAGAGTTTTTTCATCCTTAATTATAACTTTGCAATTAGAATGGGGTAAAAAGTACAGGCCTCGCTAGAGAGTTGATCAGTGCCTATACTGATCATATATAAAGGGGTTGGCTGAACCAATGACCAGCATAGGCCTCACTGGAGCCATGACTGATATGCAAACTGCTTACACAATCTTAAACTGGAATATGCATACACGATTAGGTTGTGCAGATTCATCACAGGTTAGCTGATAAGGCTGGTACTGGGTGGTCTAAAACACCTAAGATGATGGTAGATTGTGTAAGGCAGAGGAGGATTCATATATGGGCTAGGAGGATCTTGTAAAATGTTTTAAGTTAAGGCAACAGGCTGTGTATGATGTAAATTGGGTTTGTTGAGATCACTCTTTTAAAAGGAGAATTGGAAACCCTTGGAATTCCTGGCGGATCCAAAAATTTGGTAAGTGGGGTATGGGAGCAACGCTAGTGCTGTCAGGGTTGCTGCACCCTTGTTGCCAGCCTCCCACCCACAGCCATGATAGGCAGGCCATTCATAGAAACAGTAAAGTCCCCAAATCAGGTACCCACTCCCCCTGCCCCCAGTATTGGCAGCATCTCCCCTCCCCTGCCCACCTCACTCTCTACTTATGCCCCTGACTGGAGGAAAGAGAGACCTGCCACTATTATCCTGACCACTCCTGCCCTGCTGTAGCTGGGGCTACAAGGAGTGGCTGTATGGCTGTATGGGGAGTTAGCCTCCTCTGGGGACAGCAGTGGTGGTGGGGAGAGGTTCCCCTTCCTGAGCCTGCTCCCAGGTAGGTAGGGAACACTCAGAAGGATCAGGTAGGGATGGGGAACCTACCTGTCACCCCCACCGATGTTGTCCCCAGCTGATCCTGGATCCCTGCACAACCTGGCTTGAGTGGGAGAGGAGCAGCTCTGGAGCTCTCCCAACTACTTCCCTCCCCCAGGGCAGCTGAGGACCACAGCTGCGGCAGGAAAGGGAGGGGGAGAATGGGAGGGAAAGTGTTAATGAGTATGGGTGGGAAGGGAGCGAGAGGTGAATTCTTTCTTGTTTCAGGAACTTAAAAGTCCCTAGCTGCTGTTCCTATGGCATGGTCTGAAAGGGAGGATGCAACTGTGCCACAACACCCCTGCTGGATTCACCTCTGAACCCAGTCCTAGGCCTAGGGGATGCATGTGAGTGGGTCCCGTATCTTACCACAAGCATCCAAGGCTCACTCTATGCTGCCCACTAGTATGTGTTATGGAATATGTAACAAGGCTGACTAAGCCTTTGACTTTGAACTGAGCCTGTGGTCATTCTTTCTACAACAGTGGGGTCTTCAAGGGAACACACACTGCCTGCAGCAGCAGTACAGATAGCACTCCCAAAGAGCATGCATGCAGAGAAATACTCTAGCCACATGAAACAGCAGGATGGCAAAAAATATTGTATTATTCTAGCACTGTAACATCTCCCTTTGACATTTTTCCCCTGCTTTCCTCCCCCTCCCTTCCCTGCTTTTCCTTTTTTGTCTTGCTTATCCCTACCTATTTACATTCTCTCTGACATCCTGCTGCACTTTTAGCTTCTCTCGTTCCTTGGAGTCTCCGACCAACAGAGACTTCCTATGCCTGATGAAGGCTGACTGCACCCGAAAGCTTGCTAAGAACTTTTTTCCAACTACTAAGTTGGTCTAATAAAAGATATCACATCTACCCAAAGAACCTTGCCAATCTGGAGAAATAGTGCATTTTTCCTCAAAAGATTGTACCTTGGCAGTATTCAGAGTCATATCTTCTGATTTTAACAACTTAAGTAACTTTTTCTCATCTGTAGGGCAGAGAGACTAGAAAAGAATCATTCTGCTGACTCCTATATGCATGGTCTGTGCTCTACTTATTTGCAGTCAGTTATGCCTTTATAAAAGTCACTACATTTCCATGGGTACTGCTGAAGGCAGAAGATGAAGATCACAGGGCTGCATAGGTACCATTGAACTTTTACTATGAGTGACAGTGAGCGAGATGGAAAGAACGAAGGTCAGTGTTTGCAATCCAGGCTTGCTGCGTCTGGCTGGCATTCAGGAAAACAATATTTGTAAATTGAGTGTTTTTATACTGCAGCCATTAAAAAATATAGATCTCCACAGTAGCATTTAGACAGTTAATTCTCAAATAAATTCTCCTGCTGCTCACCAGCTAAATATAATTCAAATGGGGGTAATTTAGCTACAATTTCTTTAACTGTTCTGATTCTAGCATTAACAGCATGTAGGACTGGAGCACTCGTAGTTCATGTTATCTAGAGAAAATCAGGTCTGTGCAAGAGAGAAGTAAGAACCTTCCCCACATGTTCTATTGCAGCCTTGCCTGCTTCTCTAACTCGTGCTGTGAATAAGAACCTTCTTTCAATATTTCTTATGCGTGCATGCTCAAGGTTGAGTTGGAAATCAGATGAGGAACCTAGACTTTTCCTGTGAAGTTTTCCACATGTAAGAAGCCTGGCTAGATCTTTGGACTCTCTGGAAGAATCCCTACCTTTTGCTTGACTAGATCAGTTCACAGCAGATTCGGTTTCAAGTTTCAGAGGACTTCATCAAGAGCACCATACCAAAACCCTTTTGCAACACAGGATCTGGTCATACCTTCCTGACAAATAAAGGAAACTACTCGGCTTAAAAGCCTTTATCATATATCCTTCTATATTAAGGCTTTATTTGGGAAACTGTCATAGGCTGGCATGATTGGGACTGGTAAAAGGATATACCAGGAGAGAAATACTATTTGCAAATCCAGTAGTTAGCCACGTCAGCCTGAAGTCAGTTAGTCTAGAAGATGTAAATCTACCCTGCCTTCTCTCTTGCTAATAAGGCACAAGAAACAGAACTTGTTTTCTGGTCAATAAATACCGGAGTCAGAGGCGAGGGGGTAGAGGCCAGAAACTCTAGAAACAGCCAGGCTGTGGGAGAAAGTGTTGGTGGGGGTTTGTCCCCCTAAAGGAGTGTGCTTGATTTTTCCATAGCTCTCATAGATTTTATATGGAGCATGATGGGAACGGTAACAGATCACAAGTTCTACTCTCTTCCAATTTAATAGGAAACTCCAACCACTAATTCTAAACCCCCATCATAAATATATACCTATTCACTCCAGATATATTTCCTTCTCACCCCATGCTGCTCATCATGACCACATGCAATGGGTAAGCACAAACTGCCTCTTGGACCCCAACTGGACCACTTTTCAAGGACTTAATAATTCTGTCCCTAAACCAATAACCTTTAACTATCTTGAAGTGAAGGCATGCTAACGTCTCACCTTGTCAGGTGTGCAATCGTTCATATAATCGTAAAGGTAATGATCTAAATGGCTCCAGTGATGATATTGTGGATATATAGGTATCTTGAGGGATGGGTAAAGTTACAGGGTTTCACAGTGAGCTGCAATTAAAGGGGAAGAGGCTGCTGGTTTTAAAGAAGTAGCTCTTGCTGATGTCAACAGGCTTCTTTTTGTTTGATTGACAAGATGTCTGGTTTGGATTAAAAGGGAGGTCACAGAGCAGACCCTGTGCTTCCCTGGCAATGCATAGGGGGTGCACATGGGTGCATGTGCACCTCTGAGATTGGTTGTGCATCCCCTGGAAATGCCAGCTGCAAAACCAGAAGTGCCAGTGGAAGTGCATTTCTGTTTTCTTTGATGGTGATTTCAGGCTTGGCAATCAGCTGCTGAGAGACACCCCCACCCCCCATTGGTGATTGACTGCTGGGGGACCCCACTCTCAGTTGGCAATCTGTTGCCCCCCCCTCCCCCAGCTTGGGAGGCACCAATGGCTCATGCTGACAACTATTCCAGAGAGTTGGCTGTGACCTCTGTAGCTGCACTTGCGCATATTCTGCAGAAATATTTTATTTTTAGTTTTACTTGGGAGGCTTTATATACTTGATGCTTTGCCTATGGGCATAATGCTAGTCCTCTGCAGAGTTCTGTGCACCTGGCCTTGATTATTATTTCTGTTCTCTTGCATCCCAGGTCTTCAATGAACCTAAGAGCAACTCAAAAAGATTTACTAGTCTGCTGTGGACCAGTGAGGGTAGCTGACATTGTACCTCCTAGAAAGCTGTTTTGGTCCATTCTGGTTGTACTTACCCCTCACTTTTCCCAGGCAAGATCCTGTATCAACTTGTTAACACAGTCACTGGTTTACTATGTTTGATGTTTTCCTCTAGGGACTGACACTGGGATCTGGGTTATAAAGTGTTAAATCCTATAGTGGAGATATTATAATGTTAGTATCTGTATCCTGTTCAATTTTCTCCAGGTTTCTTCCTTCTTTGCTAATAAGCCTGCCAACAACATTGTTATGTGTCAGTACCTTCAAGGGAATTTCATCTGTAAGTTTGGTATCCTGAACTTCTTTTTACATGATCTCAATGATAATTTTACAAGCTGTTGAGCAGCCCTCAGGAGTAGAGTGGATGGTAATTGGTTTCTCTGCAGCAACTGTATTTTCTTGATGATGAATATCAATTTTGGACTGTGACAAATTAGAAAGAGTCCAGTGGAGGGCAATGATGGACAATACACTTAATAAGCTGAATGTGAACCAACAGTGTGCAAAGAAGGCTAACAACGTACTAGGCTGCATTAGAAGGAGCATTGCCAGTAGATCCAGGGAAGTGACTTCCCCTCTATTTGGCACTGGTCAGGACACATCTGGAGTACTGTGTTCAGTTTTGGCCCCCCACTACAGAAAGGATGTGGACACATTGGAGAGAGTTCAATGGAGGGCAATGAAAATGGTCTGGGGCTGGGGCACATGACTTCTGAGGAGAGGCTGAGGGAACTGGACTTATTAAGTCTGTAGAAGAGAAGACAGAGATGATTTAATAGCAGCCTTTAACTGCCTGAACGCGGGTCCAAAGAAGATGGAGCTGGACTGTTCTCAGTGGTGACAGATGGCAGAGCAAGGAGCAATGGGCTCAAGTTGCAAGCAAAGGAAGTTTTGGTTAGATATTAGGAAAAACTCTCTCAGGAGAAGGATAGTAAAGCATTAGGACAGGTTACCTAGAGACGTGGTGGAATCTCCATCCTTGGAGGTTTTTAAGACCTGCCTAGACAAAGCCTTGGCTGGGATGATCTGGTTGGGGATGGTCTTGCTTTGAGCAGGGGGGGTGGACTAAATGACCTCCTGAGGTCTCTTCCAACCTGAATTTTCTATGATCTGCTACTTTCTCACAGCTCAGGTTTGAAAAGTGAATTTTCCTTCAGTTCAGGTGGCGTGCAAGCCTGTGCTTTTGATGCTGAAGATTCCCAGTCCAAATCCTGACAGTCCTGTGTGCTCCATAGCTATAACTACACCAAGCCAGTTTGAGTTTCTATGCAGCACTGCATCATTCAACATAGGCATACACAGTTTGTGTTCAGCCACAGCTCATTGCCCACTGAGAATAAGAAATATATACAGTCCTTTAAGTATATGGAGTCCTTTAAATACAATTCAATTTTACCCTTGAGGAAAGAAAAATGGATGAAAGGTGTATATAGGAAACAGGCTGGAGAAAGATTCTGAAGGAAAACTGCTACAATCAAAATAACCAAAGCTATACACAAAGGCTATTTTCTCAGTGGCTTAACAGAAAAATGAGCACACATTTCATTTGTTCCTGGAAACCTCCCAGACTTAAACCTGCCTTCCTCGCTCACATGAATGGTCAAGGGGCCTGACCCGGTAAGGACTGCTACACATGCAGCTAAGGTTGCAGGGTTGGTATCAGAGTAATCATAGCCTCAAAACATCACCTATGCAAGCTGGATGCCTTACAACCAAGTTTCTGAGTAATCTGTCCAAAAAAATAAAGACTGTTTCTGTTCAGTGATTTAATGTAAAAAAACCCTCATTTTTTCATACCTAAAGGGAGGTCTGTTTTTTGTTTTTATTATTCTTTTTATGATCAAAGAATTCTTCCAAAGGCTGTGCTGGCTAACATGGATCCCTACAACTATTATTTATTGCATTTCTAGTAGATATTTTATCTTCCTTCCTCTTTGTTTCATTTTTAACATTTCTAGCTGAAGTTGAACACCATTATAAAAAGCAGCTTTAATTGACTTTCAAACCCTTGCTGTTCTACCTGGATTCAAAAGAAAACAGAAACAGGTTGACTCCTCTCTAACTTTTCTTCTGGTAGAAGGTAGGAGAGGGTGGCACCTCAGGGTGCGTCCCCACAAGTAGGAATGTGCATTTCTCTGGGGATAACTAGCAGCAGCACGTATTTGTGCCACTGCTAGTTGGCCCCAGGCATGTCCCTGCACACCTACTGTGGCACGCAGGAGATTGCCCCGGGTGGGGTAGGGAAGGCTGGACCAGCTCCTGGGCTGGCCCCAGCAGCCTTATCTGGGGCCCTGGGGGCCTCCTGCGACTGCAGCAGCAGCAGCAGCAAACTAGGTGCACAGAGCCGGGCCAGCAGCCAGAGCAGGGCTCTGGACACCAGCCAAGCTCCGGTTTCGGGCAGCACATGCAGTAACCGCATGTGCTGTGCTGCTTTTTTTGGTGTGTGCTTTTTTTTTTTTTTGACACTGGGATATTTCAGTTAAAAAAACAAACAAAAAACCAGCAACAAAACTCACCACACTGCAAATTAGCAATGCGGTGAATGGGTGCACATGAGGCGTGCAGTTTGTGGTGGCACAGCCAGGTTTGCAGCGCCGCAAACTGCACACATGTAAGCTCGTGGGGACGCAGCCTCAGAGACTAACTGGTTGAAAGAAGCATGAGCTTTTGTGTCATCTGATGAAGTATGTTTTTGGCTATGAAAACTCATGCCTCTTTGAACTAGTTAGTCTAGGAGGTGCTTCCCTTCCTTACCTATCGCCTGACTTTAGACTGCCATGGCTAACCACCTCTGGTTACATCCTGGTGAGAGTCATATTTTGTTTCATCCATTTGCTTGGCTCAGTCTGTAGGCATAAGGAGACTGAAGCATCATGCACTATGAGCCATAAGTGGCATGCTTTCTGGAAACAGATCTTTCATGGATCAGCGGTTGAATGCACTATGGATTCCTTCCAAAATAATCAGGTGCATTCGCTCAGTTCTGCCCCTGTAACAGCTTCCTATTGTTAGTATAATTCACAGTGCTGGAAACCTTCTGAGATCAAAGGTCCTGAAAACCAACTGAGATCCAAAGTCCATTGAACTCAACTGAAAGACTCCCATTAGCTTCAATGGGTTTTGGCTCACGCCAAAAGCTAGCACATTAGCTAGCAGCGTTTAAGGACTGACAGACAATTTTAGTCATCTTTGCATAGCATTATGTTTTTGTTACTTATTGTCTTTGCAGAGCAGTTGTCAACATACCTAAATTAGAGCACCTCATCCCAGGTTCTCTGCTGATGCCCTCCTGAAAATAAATTTGCCATATACCAGCTTTCTGGTATGGCACCACGGTTGCTTTGTTATGGCACAATCACACATCATGATTATTCCAGTGTTTCACTTCTACCCAAAGTATACAAGTCACAGATGTACTTAGTAAAGTAACCAGAAACCAAAAAGTCACTACAGACACACTGCATTGAACCCTCCCAAGTAAGAAAAGTGCTAAGGAACAATACTGATGGGCTAAAAGACTTGTTTTAGTTCTGTTGGTCCACCAGCATTTTTTAAGTCTCTTTTCCATTTATCCAAATCAGCAATTTGACATTGTCCTTCAAAATTAATAAAGCTTGTTATGTTAATAACCACATTTATACCCATACCTTTATCTGCAATCACTGCATTCATACCTATACTTTATCAGTAGGCACAATAAAACCCCTACAACTATTCATAATGTTGTTTCTAACTAGTCTTCCCACTATCTTCCTTCATCATATTCCACTTCATAATATCTGTTTTTTTCCCTATGGCTAACCTGCCCTTGGTATTTATTCTGTGTTTGG